>NC_091297.1:10269234-10469234 GCF_038502225.1 Cherax quadricarinatus | reverse complement strand
TGAGGACACCCCCCCTCGATCACGTGATAGCTACGTGGACAACTGCAGCTCAGAAGCCGGCAGTATAACGAGCGACAAGCGATAATTACAGTAGTTTGACAATCAAGACTAACTGAGCACATATTATATACATCCTAACAACATAAGTCAAATAAGAATATAACAGTCAAATAATAATATAAAGTCATACATTTACGATTTAGCTATTATCGCAAATATAAGCAATATAAAATTAAATGAAAAGGTAATATACATTATATATACATAATAATCATTGTAACCCATTCAGGGGTTGCAACACATCTCATCACCCATTTCAAATCCACTAAAATCACTGTAACCAAGATATTCACAAAATTCTATGGCCACCTAACACACACACAGACAAGTCACTTTACTTTGAACACTACCAAAAACACCATCAATTACCATTGAATACTCCAAAAAAAACATTCAAACACCCCCCAAAACACCACTGAATACTACCCAAACACTACTAAAAATCACCAGAAACAAAGATCAACACTACCAGCTAATACCCATTTTATAGAAATCCCCACATTCCTCCCTACACTAAATTTCTAATAAAATCTATCTCCTCAACTCCACATAGTTTAATATTATACTCATAACCCCACAGTTTTTCTTAGTTCAACTGTTTCATCAGAAAAAAAGTCACCCCCATTTTGACTCAGTAATATTCACAACATGTCACAAATTTTTAGAAAACACTCATTTTTTATAAATATATCACGAACACATCCAACTAAGATATGATATAAATCACATTTTTAGCCACATTCCCTCAATTTCGGTAATATGAACAAGATGATTGGGATAACATTAGAACATTTCCAAATTTTGTTGGAGCACATTCAAAAATATATTGGAACACTTCCAAAATGCATTAGAGTACTCCAAAATTACTTTGAACGACTCCATTTTTGGATATTTCCAAATTAGTTTTGGAAACTTTATCTTAAAATCGTACAATATTTTCTTGTTGGTAAACACACTCAATGGCAGAAATATGTACTCGATTTCCGAATAGAAACACAATCCTCGCTCTGAGAGACTCCTTGAGCTTATATGTCTTACCCCAAAGTATTGCATCATGATTTTTGTACAATCTCCTCCAGCGACGCCATGAAATGGTGTTCACACCCAAGGTAGATTTAAGATAATCATCTCTTTCCAGACCAACTGTGTCCTCTTGTGCTAAAATTTGGTGAGGTCACAGGGCTGACAGACACCATGAAATTAACTTAAATGAGATATAACATTTGTATTCTACGTCAATACTTTTTTCATGGTAAGGTTTGATTGATTTAAAATTCATCATGTCTTAAAAATTTTTAGTAAACATTTCTCTTTTTAATGAATGAATCATCATATATTATTAATCTTGGTGTAACAACACGCTCTAAACATCATAAATCCTCCTCTCTAAGTCTTGTTCTTCCAAGCCCCGTCACATCGGTACCTGTAAATGTTCATATTTTTTTTATTTCATTAGCATATAATGGGGAGAAATTTGCATCATCACCTGTACAAGATATAAACCAACTAAATGTTACATATTTTTTTCACTATCCCAAACATATGCCTCTCAAGTGTTACATCAGTATTCTTCTCGTTAACTTAAATATCTTCCCATTATTATCTTAAAAGCATAATCATATTGTGTCCCCTTATTAACTTGAATTAAAAGCGTCTTGTTAACTTAAATGATGTAAGTATTATGGTAGACATGATTCTTGGTGAACAGGTAGAGAGAGAAGGCCGAAATGGTAAGTGACACATTTCATGAAGAGATAAATATGAGTTATATATATTAATTCAAATATATCTCTCTCTTCAAGTTATAATTACTTCCTCATAATAATTTAAATGAATTAAACCTCTGATACAAGGTAAATAATTTTGCTTACCTTATAAGTTACTCATACATTAGGTTCAATATTTTTAATATATTGTTTAATATCTGTGAAAAGTTCTCTCCAAATTAATTTCCACTTCTTTGTGTTGTACCATCTATGCAAAATGCACAGATTATACTGTCTATTAAATATTTGACTGACAAAGTTTTCAGATATATTTTTTTCCAAAATATAATATACCAGATCATCACTCCACTCCGTTACCATTTCATCAATGAATTTATGAGAATCAAGTTCATTTTCTAACCAATTTTTAACTCGTTGAAAATTCTTTTCACTCAATGATTCACCATCTTTCCTTAAGAGTTGATTGGTAGTGTTGCAAAATTCCAACCAAGGAAGATCTTTCACCGTTTCACACATAACAATGAAATCGCCAAGTTTCCCCATATTAGATGCTTTCCATGTGGTTCCTGGACAATGTCTGGGGGTGACTTACACTCAACTCTCCCATACACATAAAGAGTTGCTAAATAGTATTAAATGAAAATTTCATTAAACTTACCTAAACTAGGATCAGCCATTTCAAAATCCATTTTCTTAATTAATTTTTTGGGCTTTGGTATAATAAAAGTTTGAGATAAATGACTACTCCATTCACATTCTCGTAACAATAAATTTTCCAATATTTCTTCACTCCATCGTTGAGTCATTTCTCGTACCTCAGCTACAAACACTTCTTTTGGGAGAACATGTTCCGTATCAACTCTTTTTTGAATGGGTTCGACTCTCTTAATTGTATATAACATTTCTATAAACACCACACTAGTATGTTTTGTCGCAACCACCTCCATATTTCTTCTTCTGCTCAAGTGATTCCTTACCATTTCACTCCAAATATTTATACCAAAAATTTCAATTGTTGTCATCATCGAATATCTTTTTTTTAATAATACAAATACACATTACAGGGGATTTCTTCAAAGCATATATATTATCCATTGTATATTTCAAATAATATGTTTAGCCACTGTTAACTTATCTTATTTTTCAGTAAAAAGAAATATTCAGACAATATTTTTTTTGGCAACACTTACTACTTGCTTGTGACGTCACTATCCAGCAACACGTTAAAACAGGATAGAGCATCTTCCCATTATTAACTTAAATGAACTAAAAGAGTGACGTCACGATACTCATTGATCAAATTATCTTACCTTTAATTGTCTTCATGAATTTCCAAGTATGTACCATTGGTATAGTAATAACATGTCATAATACCATTGAAGTAAGTTATGATTACACTCTACAGGACCCAACAAACGCATTACCAATTCCAATCATTTGCTAGAAATCAACACACTTGGCGAAGTTCCCTTATGGGGGTTTGTTCATCTATCATCCACGATACAACTTTTTCTTGCTAAGATCACCTCCTCCGGATATTAAAAGTTTATATTCATTCCACTTAAGATTCTTCACCTCACCAAAGAAATCCAACAAATGTTTAACTCTCCCCATCCTGTATGACACTAAACTTGTGCTGGTTCATTCACCTATCGTCATGGTGATGCCACGTAGTGTTTTTCATGGAACAAATTTCTCTACACATATAGTTATAAAAACTACTAACTCGACAACCCTCGTGGTGAAAAGAGTATATGAAGACACATCTGTATTGAGTTACAAGAGTATTTAGATGGAGACTTCAGATCTACGTAAGTTACCTGGATTGTAAAAATTCAAGTGAGATTTTTGTTATAGTCTAAAAAAAAAAAAAGTTTGTGTTAGACTCATCTTGTGTTAAGTTAACAAGAGGAAAAGTTCATTTAATAAGTGGAAGTTACATGTGAAAAATTTGTTACAGAAGCAAAAGTGTCTACACATCACTGAACTGATAAAGAAATTATTAATTCGATAGAAGACCTTGATCACAACCCTCCAAAACGAAGGAAGGTGACTGAACAATATCTCACCGATAAAGAAATGCTTATAGCAATGGAAGATTTTGAACATGAGTTTTTAGTGAGATATTATTGAGTAAATTCACCCACAATGTAATTTTTAGAAATTCTAATGAGAAATATTTTTTTTTTCATTTGTTGAGTAACAAACTTAATTTTTTGGATATAATACTATATTTTATCAAAATTACAGGTAAAGAAGCAACAAAAGATGAAGAAAAATATCTTTTGTTAATGAAAGGTAATATTACAAAAGATTTTAGTGGCAGCCTTGTGGCTTAGCGCTTCTTTTTGATTATAATAATAATAATTTAGTGGCAGTGATAAAATTCTTTTAGTACAACAAGCAAATTGTTGTGCTGTTAAATTGGAAAAGGGAGGTCTTGCTGATGCTTTAAGTCAGGTTTTACCACTTAGCAATTCATATTTATTTAGATCACCTGGATGTCATAAAGCAAATCTAGCTAGTGAAGTCACTCGTGATAAATTTGGGAGCATAAAATTTGTAAATAATGGAAAAAATAACCCCATGATTGCCAATATGTTCGCACAGTATGCGATGGGACCTCCATATAAGTATTATATGAACTGTAAAGTTGATAAGACCTACTATAATACATGCAAATATTTAGATACAAAGAAAGGTCGTGAGATTATATTCAAAGAGTGCATGAATGATCTTGTTAAGTGGTTATTAACAAATCCCAATGGGATTATAATGAAAAAAGTTGTGTTTCCAGAAGGAATTGGATGTGCTTCAGCCAGAGGTGATTGGCATGCACACTTTTAGTTCATTTAAGTTAACAAGGGGAAAGTTCATGATTTTGCAAAGGAATTAAAAAAACATCGTAGAAATACTGTTATCATTATTGTAAAATATGACAAATAAAATATCTCTATAATACTTTTTTTGTTTTATTCACCAGCACTCTAAAACCTTATTAGGCAACTGAATAGAGATCATATGTCTGGCAGGAATGGTGATGAGTATAAACATCTCTGTTCTTTGTTGTTCATACATTAGTACCTCTTCCACCAGGGTGCGACTAACCATCTCAAGAAAATGGAGACAGACAATAGGATGGAAAAATATTTTAAAATTGAAGAAGGAAAATTGTACGATGAAAAATATTGTCGTAACGTCTGCATTATTTTTCATGCAAATTGTGTTGCTATAAAAGGATATGGTGCAAGTTATTATTTGGGTAAGAAATATCCTTATGCTGATGTGTATCGGAGTAGAGAACCATTATTTAATCTGAGATGCAGAGTTGAAGATCGTGATACTCCTGGAACTGTTATGGAGTTTGAACCTTCACCGGATCAAAGAAAATTGAATCTTCCTTATTTAGCAGCCATAATAAGCCAATTTGGTATTGCTGGACCATTGGAGGAAAATACCATTTCTCAAAATTTAATTGAAAAATCAAGAGATTCCCATTTGGTGTATGGTTTAAAGAAAGATACTATCGCAGACAGAATAAGATATTTCAAGGAATCCATTGAGAGACTCATAAAAAGTGTGAAAGACAATAAAAATATACGAGAGGTTATCTTTCTGAAAAGTATTGGGAGGTGTGAAACTTCAAATGATTATATCTGGAATACACATTATAAACCCATACTCGAAGATATGATAATGAAATTTAAGGAAGAAGGTATTCGTACAACAATGGTTGTCAAAGAAGAAATGAAAAACATTAACCAAGGTCAAGAATTAGAAGATGATTCGAAGTTATTGTCTTCTAGAATTGAAGGAAGTGCTTGGTATCCCTCATGAGGTAAGCAAAATTATTTACCTTGTATCAGTGGTTTAATTCATTTAAATTATTATGAGTGAGAGAGAGATATATTTGAATTAATATATATAACTCATATTTATCTCTTCATGAAATGTGTCACTTACCATTTCGGCCTTCTCTTTCTACCTCTTCACCAAGAATCATGTCTACCATAATACTTACATCATTTAAGTTAAGACGCTTTTAATTCAAGTTAATAAGGGGACACAGTATGATTATGCTTTTAAGATAATAATGGGAAGATATTTAAGTTAACGAGAAGAATACTGATGTAACACTTGAGAAGCATATGTTTGGGATAGTGAAAAAAATATGTAACTTTTAGTTGGTTTATATCTTGTACAGGTGATGATGCAAATTTCTCCCCATGTGACGGGGCTTGGAAGAACAAGACTTAGAGAGGAGGATTTATGATGTTTAGAGCGTGTTGTTACACCAAGATTAATAATATGTGATGATTCATTCATTAAAAAGAGAAATGTTTAATAAAAAATTTTAAGACATGATGAATTTTAAATCAATCAAACCTTACCATGAAAAAAGTATTGAGGTAGAATACAAATGTTATATCTCATTTAAGTTAATTTCATGGTGTCTGTCAGCCCTGTGACCTCACCAAATTTTAGCACAAGAGGACACAGTTGGTCTGGAAAGAGATGATTATCTTAAATCTACCTTGGGTGTGAACACCATTTCATGGCGTCGCTGGAGGGGATTGTACAAAAATCATGACGCAATACTTTGGGGTAAGACATATAAGCTCAAGGAGTCTCTCAGAGCGAGGATTGTGTTTCTATTCGGAAATCGAGTAAATATTTCTGCCATTGAGTGTGTTTACCAACAAGAAAATATTGTACGATTTTAAGATAAAGTTTCCAAAACTAATTTGGAAATATCCAAAAATGGAGTCGTTCAAAGTAATTTTGGAGTACTCTAATGTATTTTGGAAGTGTTCCAATATATTTTTGAATGTGCTCCAACGTAATTTGGAAATGTTCTAATGTTATCCCAATCATCTTGTTCATATTACCGAAATTGAGGGAATGTGGCTAAAAATGTGATTTATATCATATCTTAGTTGGATGTGTTCGTGATATATTTATAAAAAATGAGTGTTTTCTAAAAATTTGTGACATGTTGTGAATATTACTGAGTCAAAATGTGGGTGACTTTTTTTCTGATGAAACAGTTGAACTGAGAAAAATTGTGGGGTTATGAGTATAATATTAAACTATGTGGAGTTGAGGAGATAGATTTTATTAGAAATTTAGTGTAGGGAGGAATGTGGGGATTTCTATAAAATGGGTATTAGCTGGTAGTGTTGATCTTTGTTTCTGGTGATTTTTAGTAGTGTTTGGGTAGTATTCAGTGGTGTTTTGGGGGGTGTTTGAATGTTTTTTTTGGAGTATTCAATGGTAATTGATGGTGTTTTTGGTAGTGTTCAAAGTAAAGTGACTTGTCTGTGTGTGTGTTAGGTGGCCATAAAATTTTGTGAATATCTTGGTTACGGTGATTTTAGTGGATTTGAGATGGGTGATGAGATGCATTTGTGGATGTGAAATGTGATTTTTTGTGTTTGTTCTGAAGAGGTGTGTTGAGAGACGGGTGAGTGGATGTGAAGAAATGTGGGTGAGATGGAGAGGGGGTATGGGGAGGGTTGTATTAGAAATTTAATGAAATATGGGGGGGATTTTACTGAAAATAAAGGTAATGTGTGAATATTTTAAAAGAAATTAGAGAAGTGAAAAGTTATGATGCATTGGAAAAGATTGAAGGGTGTAGAAACATGCCACAGTAGTTGGGTAGTGAGATGATTAGTTGTTGTGAGTATATTATCAATTTATGTGGATACAAGGAGATGGGTATGGAGAGGATTTTATTAGAATTTTAGTAATGTAGGGAGGAATGTGCATTACATTTAAGATTCAGTAAAAAGAAGGGGAAAAATTTGTATCGAATAAATTGTGAATAAATTGGTAAGTGATGAGGGTTGTGGGTATTGTTGTCGAACTAGAGATATCGAAAAAGATGTTATAAGTTGTGGGTTGTTGATGTGACTTTTTCTGATGAAATTAGTTAAAACGAGAAAAAATTGTGGGTTGTGGGTGTTGTGGGTTGTGGGGTGTTGTGGGTTGTGGGTATTGTTGTCGAACTAGAGATACCGAAAAGATGTTATAAGTGGGTTGTTGTTGTGACTTTTTTCTGATGAAATTAGTTAAAACGAGAAAAAATTGTGGGATGTGGGTGTTGTGGGATGTGGGTGTTATGGATTGTGGGCATTGTTGTCAAACTAGAGATACCGAAAAAGTGAATATAAATTGTGAGTTGTTGTGTTCATTTTTTTTTGCGTTCATGTTGTATCTTAGTTGGAGGAGAGTGTACTCATAGAAATTGGTAATCGTCTTGGTTATAGTGATTTGAGGGGATTTGTGTGAAAATGGGTGTTAGTCTGTTATGTTGATCTTAGTTTATGGTGATTTTGGTGGTGTTTTGACTGTATTCAGTGGTGTTTTAGTAGTATTCAGTGGTGTATTTGGGAGTACTCAAAATGATATTTTGGAAGTGTTTCAGTGTAGTTTGGAAATGTTCAAAGGTATTTTTGTGAGTATTCAAATGATTTATGAGTGTGTTTTGAAGGTGTTCAAAGTAAAGTGAGGTGTGTGTGCGTATTAACTTCGTAATATGTAAAATTGTGACTAGTGAATTTATCGAAAAGTGGTTATAAGTTGTAAGTGTTGTGGTGGCTTTTTCTGATGAAATAGTTAAAACGAGAAAAATGTCTAGACTTGTGTTGTATTTTGTAAAGAAATTGTGGATTGTTGTGGGTATTAACGAAAAAATGTGGAATTATTTGGGTTATCCTGGGTTAAGAGTGAAAATGTTTTCCCTATGTTGTATATGAAATGCATTGGTTGTATAATAAATAGTGTTATCCTGCATTTTAAGTTAATGTCTGCTCGACAAGATTCAGCCTGCGTGTGTGTGCGGTCATCACGTGACGTCACTGACATAGGGGGAAGTCGACAAGATTCAGCCTGTATGTGTGAGGTCATCACGTGACGTCACTGACCGCCGAGTAAACACAGGTGGGGTGACGTCACACTTGTTTAGACCTGTAGTAAGAGAAAGTACCATGCCCCATAGGAGGAGTTCATTTGAATGCTTACCCCCAGAGGGGAGAATCCAAAAGCTTGATCCAAGAAGATGGAGTCTTGGTATTATCGAGAAAACTTGATCCGAGGAGATGGAGTCTTTGTATTATCGAGAAAACCTTGATCCAAGGAGATGGAGGAGGAATATTTTGGGGTGAAAGTGGGAGTCCATTTTGAATGCTTACCCCCAGAGGGGGGAATCCAAAAAACTTGATCCTAGGAGATCATACACTACCTAACAGAATCACTACCTAACTGAATGCAACCATATGACCTGTCTTTGTAATACTCACTTGTGCTTTATAGTTATCTGTTTACATTAATGTTTTATCACTGATTTCATCATTGCTTAGTAGCAGCGCTGTATAGTCCTTGTGGCTTAGCGCTTCTTTTTGATTATAATAATAATAATAATCATTGCTTAGTTAATCTTAAGTTAATTTTAAGCCAGCCCGTAATGCTATGCATAGTATAAGTGGCTTTGGCATACTGCTCTTATCTGTATTTTTTTGTACCTCTGTATGTGTGCACAAATTGGAAATAAATAAATAAATAAATAAATAAATCATAAGAAAATGAAATTCAAAAAAAAAAAATTGGGATGGGGGTGAAAGTGAGAGGGGGAACCTCAAAAATTTGATCCGAAGAGATCATAAGAAAATGAAATTCAAAAAAAAATTCAAAAAAAATTGGAAAAAAATTCGGGGCGCGGGGGCGATCCGGACGACACTGCCGAAGGCGCAGCAGAAGGCGCGGGTGGGCGCGAGGGTGCAGGCGGGCGCGAGGGCGGGGGCGGGTGGGGGGTGCGGGTGGGGGGAGCGTGGGTGGGGGTCGTGGGTGGGGTGGTCTCGAGGGCGAGGTGGTCTCGAGGGCGAGGTGGTCTCGAGGGTGAGGTGGTCTTGAAGGCGAGGTCAAGGTCATTAGCATACAGGTGTGAAAAGAAGTCTGCTCAGGAAAGGGAGCCCCTCAGGAAAAGGAGCCACTCAGCCGCAGCCCTCTTCAGGAGGAGCCACTCAGGAAGAGCCACTCAGCCGTAGGAGCCACTGAGCCGCCTTCAGCACTACTATCATGCTATTTAAACCTTAAAAGCTAAAACAGCTAAGAACACAACTTTGTGAACAGCAGTGACAATGAAAGGAGATATGTAAGGAATAAGGTACCTCGCAGAACAATGTGACAGGTCATAGCACAGTGTGGTAGCTCCTATCATAGTGTGGTAAGACCTGGCATAGTGTGGTAGCTTCTAGAACAGTGTGGTAGCCCCTAGAAAAGTGTGGTAGCTCCTAGAGAAGTGTGGAAGCTTCTAGCATAGTGTGGTAGCTCCTAGGACAGTGTGGTAGCTCCTAGCACAGTGTGGTGGCTCCTAGTACAGTGTGGTAGGTTCTAGAACATTGTGGTAGCTCCTAGGAGTGTATGGTAGATCGTAGCACAGGGTGGTAGCGCATAACACCGTGTGATAGTTCGTAGCACATTCTGGTAGCTTTTAGCACAGTGTGGTAGCTCCTAGTACAGTGTGGTAGCTCATAGCACAGTGTGGTAGCTCGTAGCACAGTGTGGTAGTTGGTAGCACAGTGTGGTAGGTTGTAGCACAGTGTGGTAGTTGGTAGCACAGTGTGGTAGCTTGTAGCACAGTGTGATAGTTGGTAGCACAGTGTGGTAGCTCGTAGCACAGTGTTTTAGTTGGTAGCACAGTGTGGTAGGTTGTAGCACAGTGTGGTAGTTGGTAGCACAGTGTGGTAGTTGGTAGCACAGTGTGGTAGGTTGTAGCACAGTGTGGTAGGTTGTACCACAGTGTGGCAGTTGGTAGCACAGTGTGGTAGCTCGTAGCACAGTGTGGTAGTTGGTAGCACAGTGTGGTAGTTGGTAGCACAGTGTGGTAGGTTGTAGCACAGTGTGGTAGTTGGTAGCACAGTGTGGTAGGTTATAGCACAGTGTGGTAGTTGGTAATACAGTGTGGTAGGTTGTAGCACAGTGTGGTAGTTGGTAACACAGTGTGGTAGGTTGTAGCACAGTGTGGTAGTTGGTAGCACAGTGTGGTAGGTTGTAGCACAGTATGGTAAATATCTTGCTACTAGGAGGTTTCAACTTGAGACACCTAAAATGGAGGAGTGTAGCAAATAATATTTTAGCAGAGATCACCCCAGAAAGCAGCTCAGATTGAAAATTCACGCACACACACACACACACACACCACACACACACATACACACAAACACACACACACACACACAAACACACACACACACACACTCACACACTCACCCCTCGACCCCTGCAACCACAAATAGGTGAGTACACACACACACACACACGAGCTATTAAATCTCTGCTTCAAATTCACCTTAAACCAGCAAATATTAGAGCCTACAAGACTAGAAAATATGTTGGACCTCATCCTCACTAACAACGATGATCTGATACATAATATAACGATATCAAAGATAATACACTCAGATCCCAACATAACAGAGATACAGACATGTATGCACAGGGCTCCTGGCCAGCAAAATGTGATCAGTTATGAGGGTGTCTTCACAAAATTCAATTTCAATAATAAAAACATACAATGAGAACAAGTCAGCCATGTCCTAAATGAAACAACCTGGGAAGATATCCTAAACAACACAGATTCTAACATTTGCCTAGAAAAAATAAACTCTGTAGCACTTGAGGTCTGCTCAAGGCACATTTCTGGAGTTTACCTGTTGAGAGTTCCGGGGGTCAACACCCCCGCGGCCCGGTCTGTGACCAGGCCTCCTGGTGGATCAGAGCCTGATCAACCAGGCTGTTGCTGCTGGCTGCACGCAAACCAACGTACGAGCCACAGCCCGGCTGATCAGGAACTGACTTTAGGTGCTTGTCCAGTGCCAGCTTGAAGACTGCCAGGGGTCTGTTGGTAATCCCCCTTATGTGTGCTGGGAGGCAGTTGAACAGTCTCGGGCCCCTGACACTTATTGTATGGTCTCTTAACGTGCTAGTGACACCCCTACTTTTCATTGGGGGGATGGTGCATCGTCTGCCAAGTCTTTTGCTTTCGTAGTGAGTGATTTTCGTGTGCAAGTTCGGTACTAGTCCCTCTAGGAGAAAGAGAAGATATAAATTAGAAAGAGAGACGTTGAGCTGCTGAGAGTGGCCAATATATCTGAAATACGAAGGGAGACACTGATCAATGAAATTGCAAATATCGAACTTAAGCTCAAGGAATCTTACAGGAGACAAGAATCACAGAAAGAACTAAAATTGCCATAAGGAAATTGAAAAAAAAAACTTTCTTCTACGCCAAATCTAATGGAAAAACAGCATGCAGCATTGGGCCCCTGCTTAGGCGAGTAAGGGTCGACAATCCAAATGAATTCTTGATGAACGAGACCCAAAATCTGGTCATCTCAAAAATCTTGGATATTATCCTAGCACCACAAAACTTTGAAAAGACAATAAATGGCATGCCCATGCACTCTGCCAAGATCCAAACTCATGGTAGTCCTTGTTCATCAAGAACTGCAAAAAAACCCTATCATGTGCCTTCAGGATTCTATGGAGAGCATGGACACAGGTCATTCCACACTCACTAAAAACAACAGACATAGCACCACTCCACAAAGGTGGCAGTAAAGCAATTGCAAAGAACTACAGACCGATAGCACTAACATCCCATATCATAATAATCTTTGAAAGGTTCTAAGAACAAGGTCCCCAACCACCTAGATACCCATCAGTTACACAACCCAGGGCAACATGGGTTTAAAGCAGGTCGCTCCTGCCTCTCCCAGTTACTGGACCAGCGGCAGCAGCGGCAGCAGCGGCAGCAGCAACCTCCAAACTTGTGAGTTCATTACCTTGTACCTAGTTCAGCCATCCAAACTTTGGGGCCCAGTCCCTGGACCCATTACGTACCTCTGTAATCTTTTGACTACCGCCCACAGGATGGGTATGGGGTGCATAATAAACATATTAAACTAACTCCGGCTGGGTTACAAGTATCTTTGGCAGGTTAAATCACCATCACCAGATGTAGACCAAACGAAATGTAAACTTTGCCAGATGGACTATTGTCACACCCTGCGTCATTATGTACTGGAGTGTGATAAAATTAATGAATTTAGAAACAACTCACTCAGAAATGTTCAAGAAATGGCAAAGTACTTTATCCACAGTGGTATATTGCAGACCGTTCTGGAGAAATACCCTGACTTTGCTAGCTGTAAATAAAGCATTACCACATATGTGCATGTGTGTGTGTGTGTGTGTGTGTGTGTGTGTGTGTGTGCACTCACCTAGTTGAGATTGCAGGGGTCGAGTCCAAGCTCCTGTGTGTGTGTGTGTGTGTGTGTGTGTGTGTGTGTGTGTGTGTATGTGTGTGTGTGTATGTATTCACCTAATTGTACTCACCTAATTGTGGTTGCAGGGGTCGAGACTCAGCTCCTGGCCCCGCCTCTTCACTGATTGCTACTGGATCCTCTCTCTCTGCTTCCTGAGCTTTATCATACCTCTTCTTAAAACTATGTATGGTTCCTGCCTCCACTACTTCACTTGCTAGGCTATTCCACTTGCTGACAACTCTATGACTGAAGAAATACTTCCTAACGTCCCTGTGACTCGTCTGAGTCTTCAGCTTCCAGTTGTGACCCCTTGTCCCTGTGTCCCCTCTCTGGAACATCCTATCTCTGTCCACCTTGTCTATTCCCCGCAGTATCTTGTATGTCGTTATCATGTCTCCCCTGACCCTTCTGTCCTCCAGTGTCGTCAGTCCGATTTCCCTTAACCTTTCCTCGTACGACATTCCCTTGAGCTCTGGGACTAGCCTTGTTGCAAACCTTTGTACTTTCTCTAACTTCTTGACGTGCTTGACCAGGTGTGGATTCCAGACTGGTGCTGCATACTCCAGTATGGGCCTAACATACACAGTGTACAGTGTCTTGAACGATTCCTTATTAAGGTATCGGAACGCTATTCTCAGGTTTGCCAGGCGCCCGTATGCTGCAGCGGTTATTTGGTTGATGTGTGCCTCCGGTGATGTGCTCGGTGTTATGGTCACCCCAAGGTCTTTCTCCCTGAGTGAGGTCTGTAGTCTTTGTCCACCTAGCCTATACTCTGTCTGCGGTCTACTTTGCCCCTCCCCAATCTTCATGACTTTGCATTTGGCTGGATTGAATTCGAGAAGCCAGTTGCTGGACCACATGTCCAGCCTGTCCAGGTCTCTTTGCAGTCCTGCCTCATCCTCGTCCGATTTAATTCTTCTCATCAACTTCACGTCATCTGCGAACAGGGACACTTCAGAGTCTATTCCTTCCATCATGTCGTTCACATATATCAAAAATAGCACTGGTCCTAGAACTGACCCCTGTGGGACCCCGCTCGTAACAGGCGCCCACTGTGATACCTCTTCACGTACCATGACTCGTTGCTGCTTCTCTGTCATGTATTCCCTTATCCATTGCAGTGCCCTCCCTTTTACGTGCGCCTGATCCTCCAGCTTCTGCACTAATCTCTTGTGGGGAACTGTGTCAAAGGCCTTCCTGCAGTCTAGGAAAACGCAATCTACCCACCCCTCTCTCTCCTGTCTTACTTCTGTTACCTTGTCATAAAACTCCAGGAGGTTTGTGATACAAGATTTGCCTTCCGTGAACCCATGCTGGTTTTCATTTATAATCTTGTTCCTTTCCAGGTGTTCGACCACTCTCCTCCTGATAATCTTCTCCATGACTTTGCACACAATACATGTCAGAGACACAGGTCTGTAGTTTAGTGTGTGTGTGTGTGTGTGTGTGTGTGTGTGTGTGTGTGTGTGTGTATGAATTTGTATGTGTGTGTGTGTGTGTGTGTGTGTCTCAACAATCAATATTTGCACCAATAACTCACTACAGTTGTGACCGGGTGTGGAAGTGTGAATTGCTCATTACTCTATAATTTGTTCATGATTGTAGCCATGTATAAACGTAAGTAACCATTCTTACAGTATTCATTACGGTGGAAATAAATGGTATAAAATACCGACACAATGGCAATATAAACACAAATGCAGTATAATGTGATCCTTTATTGACTACGTTTCGCCCACACAGTGGGCTTTTTCAAGTCACAAACAGAACTACCTGGGGTGGAAGGAACGCGAGTATTTATAGTCCGGCTGAGGTCAGGTGAAGAATGCTGCATCTGATGATGTACCGAGTTGGGTTGTAGAGTCTAAAAACTTGGGTAGCTTGGGAAGGAGACTGGACAAGTTTGTGAGCAGACCTTCTACAGTGTTCTTATGTGGGATAGCGATGAAGAAGTTTCTTGGCAAGTGGTTCAGCTATGTTATAGAAGCCACTATTCTGGTTGAAGTTGTCGGATATAGAAATAAGTGATGATTCCAGGATTCTTCGGTATTGAGTGTTGTCTTCTGTGGCGATAAGTCTTGAGTTTCTGTAGTTTATCAAGTGGTTGTGTGAATTGCGGTGTTGTACGCAGGCATTCCTTGTGTTGTCAGACCTGCTTGCGTATTGGTGTTCTGAAATACGTGTTTGGAGGTCCCTTGATGTTTCGCCCACGTATAACTTGTTGCAGTCATTACAAGGGATTATGTATACCCCTGCAGAGGATGGAGGCTTGTCCTGCCTACTACTGGTGATGTCCTTGATGGTCGTGGTTGTGGAGGTAGATACTTGGAATGATGTTTTGGCAAAGATGTTGGAAACATGTTTGGCAATGGAGTTGGTAGGAAGGACTATGTATCTCTTCTCGGCAGTGTCTTCTCTGGGTGTGTTGAAGATGTTTAGTGCTCGCCGTCTGCAGTCTCTGATGAAGTGACGAGGATAGTGGAGTTTGGAAAATACTTGTTCAATTATAGTGCATTCTTCCTCAAGGAACTCGTTGCTGCAGATTCTGAGTGCACGCAGGAAGAAGCCTATAATTACACCACGTTTGGTTTTGGTGTCGTGGTGAGAGTAGAAGTGGAGAAGATCGTTTTGGTTGGTGGGTTTTCGATAGACTTTAAAACGAAGTTCGTGGTCAGCTTTGCAGAGTAGAACATCAAGGAAAGGAAGAGTGTTGTCGACCTCTTCTTCAAGTGTGAACTGGATTGAAGGCTCGACCTGGTTGAGCTTGTCTTGGAGAGCTTGAACGTTGAAGCGTTTAGGAGTTATGAGGAGAATGTCGTCAACATAACGGAGCCAGGTGACAGACGAAGGAATAATGGTGGAGAAACGTTCGGCTTCTAGATGTTCCATGTATAGGTTCGCCAGGACTGCACTGAGTGGCGAACCCATGGGTAGTCCAAAAGTCTGCTGAAAGAGGTGATTTTCAAAAGAGAAACACGTAAAGCCAACACATAGTTCAACCAGGTCGATGAAATCGCTGGCTGGAATGGGAAGATCAAGTGAATCGTCAATTTTCTTGCGCAAGAGATCGATGGCTTGTTTAGTAGGTACTTTAGTGAATAGGGAAGTCACGTCAAGGCTGGAAAGTTTCTTGTTCCTGATGTTGATGTTGCGAATGCGATTGAGAAGATCACCTGAGTGTTTGAGATGTGCTGGACTGATAGTGCCCAAGAGTTTCGAGAGGTGTTTGGCGAGAATTCCTGAGAGCTGGTGGGGAGCACTGCCTATTCCCGAGGATATGGGCCTCAGTGGGATACCAGGCTTGTGAGTCTTTGGCAGGCCGTACATTCTGGCAGGTCTGGGGTTGCTGGGCATGGTGTGCAGAAGTTTCTTCCCTTGTTCTGAGCTCCTCAGAATGCGGCGAGTCCTTTGAAGAAAAGTTTTAGTAAGGTTGTCCACTTGGTTAGTTGTGAGAGGTTTGTAGGTATCTGGGTCATTAAGTAGATTGAGCATTTTGTTCCTGTAATCGTCAGTGTTCATGATAACAACACCACCTTTATCAGCGGTGGTGACCCTGATGGTCGTGTCTTCTGCTAAACCTTTGAGTGCATTGATGTAACGTCGGGGTATGACTGGGGAGCTGCGTGTTGAGATGGCTGCTGAGATGATGCCTTGAAGATAGCCTTTTTGGAAGTCGGAGTCATTGTGTCTGTAGTTTTTGGCGATGAAATTGAGGTCTTGTTTTGGTTTCGTAATTCCTGTTGCGAATTTGAGGCCTAAGCTGAGGGCTTCAGTTTCTGTGGTTGACAGTGGACGAGATGAAAGATTTTGAATAATTTCAGGTCTTCCTAAACTTTTCCAATTACTATTATCGCAGAGTGTTTGTAGTTTCCTAGTAAGTCTGATCTTCTGTTGAACATTCGCTGTGGTAACTCTGCTGCGAATGATTTCGGCGGTGCGTCTGTTCATGTTGCCCCGGAGTGTTGTGCCTAGTGTTCTGGCTTGGAGAAAAGCTTCCTTTGTAGCATTGTTTAAGTCATCTGCACACTCTTCAAGGTAGGTCCGAGCTGTAGCGGAGAAAGGTGGTTTGATGTTGGCAATTTGAGGAGGAGTAGATCTTGGTAAGACCATTTCTTGGATGCAGTCACGAAGAAAATTGTGTCTGTTGCGAAGTGAGTAAGCTTTTAGAAGAAGGTCCAGGTATTCTCTGTGTGAAGGATCCATTTCTAATGCAGTGTTTGACACGATGGAAATAAATGGTATAAAATACCTACACAATGGCAATATAAACACAAATGCAGTATAATGTGATCCTTTACTGACTACGTTTCGCCCACACAGTGGGCTTTTTCAAGTCACAAACAGAACTACCTGGGGTGGAAGGAACGCGAGTATTTATAGTCCGGTGGTGTTGTTATCATGAACACTGACGATTACAGGAACAAAATGCTCAATCTACTTAATGACCCAGATACCTACAAACCTCTCACAACTAACCAAGTGGACAACCTTACTAAAACTTTTCTTCAAAGGACTCGCCGCATTCTGAGGAGCTCAGAACAAGGGAAGAAACTTCTGCACACCATGCCCAGCAACCCCAGACCTGCCAGAATGTACGGCCTGCCAAAGACTCACAAGCCTGGTATCCCACTGAGGCCCATATCCTCGGGAATAGGCAGTGCTCCCCACCAGCTCTCAGGAATTCTCGCCAAACACCTCTCGAAACTCTTGGGCACTATCAGTCCAGCACATCTCAAACACTCAGGTGATCTTCTCAATCGCATTCGCAACATCAACATCAGGAACAAGAAACTTTCCAGCCTTGACGTGACTTCCCTATTCACTAAAGTACCTACTAAACAAGCCATCGATCTCTTGCGCAAGAAAATTGACGATTCACTTGATCTTCCCATTCCAGCCAGCGATTTCATCGACCTGGTTGAACTATGTGTTGGCTTTACGTGTTTCTCTTTTGAAAATCACCTCTTTCAGCAGACTTTTGGACTACCCATGGGTTCGCCACTCAGTGCAGTCCTGGCGAACCTATACATGGAACATCTAGAAGCCGAACGTTTCTCCACCATTATTCCTTCGTCTGTCACCTGGCTCCGTTATGTTGACGACATTCTCCTCATAACTCCTAAACGCTTCAACGTTCAAGCTCTCCAAGACAAGCTCAACCAGGTCGAGCCTTCAATCCAGTTCACACTTGAAGAAGAGGTCGACAACACTCTTCCTTTCCTTGATGTTCTACTCTGCAAAGCTGACCACGAACTTCGTTTTAAAGTCTATCGAAAACCCACCAACCAAAACGATCTTCTCCACTTCTACTCTCACCACGACACCAAAACCAAACGTGGTGTAATTATAGGCTTCTTCCTGCGTGCACTCAGAATCTGCAGCAACGAGTTCCTTGAGGAAGAATGCACTATAATTGAACAAGTATTTTCCAAACTCCACTATCCTCGTCACTTCATCAGAGACTGCAGACGGCGAGCACTAAACATCTTCAACACACCCAGAGAAGACACTGCCGAGAAGAGATACATAGTCCTTCCTACCAACTCCATTGCCAAACATGTTTCCAACATCTTTGCCAAAACATCATTCCAAGTATCTACCTCCACAACCACGACCATCAAGGACATCACCAGTAGTAGGCAGGACAAGCCTCCATCCTCTGCAGGGGTATACATAATCCCTTGTAATGACTGCAACAAGTTATACGTGGGCGAAACATCAAGGGACCTCCAAACACGTATTTCAGAACACCAATACGCAAGCAGGTCTGACGACACAAGGAATGCCTGCGTACAACACCGCAATTCACACAACCACTTGATAAACTACAGAAACTCAAGACTTATCGCCACAGAAGACAACACTCAATACCGAAGAATCCTGGAATCATCACTTATTTCTATATCCGACAACTTCAACCAGAATAGTGGCTTCTATAACATAGCTGAACCACTTGCCAAGAAACTTCTTCATCGCTATCCCACATAAGAACACTGTAGAAGGTCTGCTCACAAACTTGTCCAGTCTCCTTCCCAAGCTACCCAAGTTTTTAGACTCTACAACCCAACTCGGTACATCATCAGATGCAGCATTCTTCACCTGACCTCAGCCGGACTATAAATACTCGCGTTCCTTCCACCCCAGGTAGTTCTGTTTGTGACTTGAAAAAGCCCACTGTGTGGGCGAAACGTAGTCAATAAAGGATCACATTATACTGCATTTGTGTTTATATTGCCAGTATTCATTACCTTCGTAACTTGTGAGTTCATTACCTTGTACCTAGTTCAGCCATCAAAACTTTGGGGCCCAGTCCCTGGACCCATTACGTACCTCTGCAATCTGTAAATACCTTTGTAACTTGTCATGATTGTGACTAGACCTACCTGGAGTTCATTACCTTTGTAAATTGTGAGTTCATTACCTTTGTAAATTGTGAGTTCATTACCTTTGTAAATTGTGAATTCATTACCTCTGTAACTTGCTCAGCTATCAAAACTTTGGAGTCCAGTCCCTGGACCAATTATGTACCTCTGTAATCTTTTGACTACCGCCCACAGGATGGGTATGGGGTGCATAATAAACATATTAAACTAAAACTAACTCCAAGCTCCGTACTTTTCTCCAACTATCAGAGCCACCAATGCTCCTATGATGACCTAGTTACAAGCAAAACTGCACTGCCCAACGTAGCACCCAGATTGACCAAAGATTACCAACAGTGAAACCTACAAATCGAAAATATTAGAGATCAAAGGAAGACTGCCCACAAACCGAAAGCAACACCCCACTGCCAGCCGAACAACGTAACCCCAAGCTTTGTATAACTACAACTTCTTCTTAACTACAACAATTCCTGTAGTATTATGAGGCGCAATCTAAGAGGAAACAGCACCAAGGCCAGCAAGAAAACACCGAAAAATCAACTATTCAACAAGTGTAGCCAGGAGGACGCTGGCCCAGCAACCACCCCACTCACCACCGCTCAAGGCCACACAACAACAATAACAACAAACATGGCTGCCACCAGCCCATCCTCCCCTCTCTTCCCCGGATTCAACCTACCAAGTAGTCTCTCAGGTATGACCAACGATCCAGATACCCTAAAGTCATGCATCTCCACCTTAGCTATTGAAAATATGAATCTTCGAGAGACACTAACAAAACAAGACACCAGGATGACACAACTCGAGAACAAAATCCTCAGTCTTGAACAAAAGTTATCAACACCAGGAATGACTAACTGTGACAAGACCATCCAAACAGTCATAGATAGCCATACCCAACAAATAATATCTCTTAATACAAAGGTTGAAGAAGCAGTAAAAGAATGGAAGAACAACTTATATAACCAGTTCAGTGACTGCTCTCCAAGAAGATAAAACTGAGCAAGATAAACTATCGGACGCAGTAATAGTTAACAGTCCACTTTTTCCCAGTGATATGAACCAAACAAACAGTAAAGAAATTACTCTGCAGATCATAAAGGACCAAACAAGTGTTATTGTACCAGAGTCAGAAATAAAAGAAGCCAGGTTACTAGGATCCCATGGTAGAAAAAGTGTTATGCTTAGATTCCACTCACAAGACAGGAAAAAAGACTTAATTATTGCATCTATTAAAGTAAAGAAAGAGGTATACATAAACGAGTGTCTTACCAAAAAACGTCAGAACCTCCTGTATAGAGTCAGAAAACTTAAGCGGGAGAATAATGACACAATACACCAATGCTTCACACGGGATGGGGAAATTCTAGTTAGGGAAACAAATGTAGGTCAACTGTACACAATCACGAATGAGAATGATCTATCACGATTTCTCAGGGATACTGATCTTACAGAGAATAACTAAATGTCCAACCTAAAAGCCTACGTAATGTAGTGTATGTTTTGCTCCATTATTGTTCAAATCTCGTAGTACAATCTCTTAGTAATTAAATAATCAACTACCTCATTTTGTTATTTTACTACTAAGCACAAGTCACCTTATCTAATTTTCTTATTTACTATTGTTTGCTTAAATATTAGCTGAATCGATACTTTCTCTGTCCATATTACTACCTATTTTTTTAAATACTATCAATTGATATTACTTACTAAAATTAATAATTACCATTTTTACTATCAATACAATTTACTCTTAACATTTTTGACATCATTTAATAACCATTACTTGTCTAATTACCTTAACCAGTTTTAATACCACATTTACTATCTTAGAGTACTCTTAATTACCTTGTACTGCCAAATAACCTCAAGTATAACTACCAGTGCAATTTTGAAAGAAATAAACATTACTTTTTCACTTATTTTGTAATCATTATTACAGTATTTAGATAAGGTTAAAGAGGTCTTTGTGGCATTTATGGATTTGGAAAAGGTGTATGACAGGGTGGATTGGGGGGCAATGTGGCAGATGTTGCAAGTGTATGGTGTAGGAGGTAGGTTACTGAAAACAGTGAAGAGTTTTTACGAGGATAGTGAGGCTCAAGTTAGAGTATGTAGGAAAGAGGGAAATTATTTCCCAGTAAAAGTAGGCCTTAGACAAGGATGTGTGATGTCACCGTGGTTGTTTAATATATTTATAGATGGGGTTGTAAGAGAAGTAAATGCGAGGGTCTTGACAAGAGGCGTGGAGTTAAAAGATAAAGAATCACACACAAAGTGGGAGTTGTCACAGTTGCTCTTTGCTGATGACACTGTGCTCTTGGGAGATTCTGAAGAGAAGTTGCAGAGATTGGTGGATGAATTTGGTAGGGTGTGCAAAAGAAAAAAATTAAAGGTGAATACAGGAAAGAGTAAGGTTATGAGGATAACAAAAAGATTAGGTGATGAAAGATTGAATATCAGATTGGAGGGAGAGAGTATGGAGGAGGTGAATGTATTCAGATATTTGGGAGTGGACGTGTCAGCGGATGGGTCTATGAAAGATGAGGTGAATCATAGAATTGATGAGGGAAAAAGAGTGAGTGGTGCACTTAGGAGTCTGTGGAGACAAAGAACTTTGTCCTTGGAGGCAAAGAGGGGAATGTATGAGAGTATAGTTTTACCAACGCTCTTATATGGGTGTGAAGCATGGGTGATGAATGTTGCAGCGAGGAGAAGGCTGGAGGCAGTGGAGATGTCATGTCTGAGGGCAATGTGTGGTGTGAATATAATGCAGAGAATTCGTAGTTTGGAAGTTAGGAGGAGGTGCCGGATTACCAAAACTGTTGTCCACAGGGCTGAGGAAGGGTTGTTGAGGTGGTTCGGACATGTAGAGAGAATGGAGCGAAACAGAATGAGTTCAAGAGTGTATCAGTCTGTAGTGGAAGGAAGGTGGGGTAGGGGTCGGCCTAGGAAAGGTTGGAGAGAGGGGGTAAAGGAGGTTTTGTGTGCGAGGGGCTTGGACTTCCAGCAGGTATGCGTGAGCGTGTTTGATAGGAGTGAATGGAGACAAATGGTTTTTAATACTTGACGTGCTGTTGGAGTGTGAGCAAAGTAACATTTATGAAGGGGTTCAGGGAAACCGGCAGGCCGGACTTGAGTCCTGGAGATGGGAAGTACAGTGCCTGCACTCTGAAGGAGGGGTGTTAATGTTGCAGTTTAAAAACTGTAGTGTAAAGCACCCTTCTGGCAAGACAGTGATGGAGTGAATGATGGTGAAAGTTTTTCTTTTTCGGGCCACCCTGCCTTGGTGGGAATCGCCCAGTGTGATAATAATAATAATAATAATATTACTTACTAAAATTTTATTAAACACCATATTTACTACCAGTCAATTTTACTTTTGTACATTAAACATTATTTTATACTTCCCATAACATTTTGTTGCTAAATTTCCAAGTTTGTATATTCAACTCCAACCTTTATATTATCCTTTGTACCTGTGTACCTGTGTACCTGGGTACCTGTCTACCATCTTACTATCATATTATAACCAAGACATTGCCATTGTTATTTTTTACTTATTATTCTTTTGGTACTTTAATTTGTGAATTTTATTTTGTCAATTTAAATCTAGTTATACTCTTGCTCTTGTCAACAACCTATACCAGACCCTAGTGCAATTGCAAGTACCATTTCAATTTGTATTTTTATATTATAAGTTTATATTATAAGTCCTATTCTAAGATTGTTTTCATATCTTAGTGACTATATTGTGCGTGCAATTAGTGTATATTTCAATTATATTATTGTTCAAGGCCCTTAACTATCTTTTGCTAACTAGTACCAACTACCTCATATATTTTTTTTCTACTTTTTTTTTTATTATTTTGCTACCTTAACTTGCATATTTTATCTTGTCAATTTAAATCTAGTTATACTCTAATTCTTGTAAACAACTTATATAACACCTTAGTGCAATTACAATTGAGAGTCTTGTATCTTTTTTATATCATTAGATTAAACTCAGTTGTACTATAACTCATTCTAGCTCAATACATAGTCAATACCAAATTCATTATATTAGACCATAGTGTAATTACTAGTGAGAGTCTGGTGCTATTTTTAATTTGTATTTTTATATTATTAGATTAAACCTAGTTGTACTATAGCTCATTCTAGCTCAATACATAGACTATACCAAAGTCATTACATTAGACCTTAGTGCAATTACAAGTGAGAGTCTTGTGCTATTTTTAATTTGTATTTTTATATTATTAGTTTATACCTAGTTGTACTTTAGCTCATTCCAGCACAACACATAGACAACACCAACTCCATTATGTGTATTAGTGACTATACTCTACATGACCAAAATGCTATAGCTATATACTTGTCCAAACTTCCCACCACTACAGATATCAGTACTAAAACTCAACACACAACTCAGGATATAAATAACCATAATTTAAACCTAGAAGATGATTGATCACGTTGACCCTGATCTAAACCTCCATAATCTGACACACAATCAAAACCTATTGGAAAGTAACTGCCTTTACTACACAGCATCACAAGCCAGCACTATCCTAAACAATGCTAAAAGTCTATCCGTACTTAACTACATCATTAGGTCCTTAAGCAAACACTATGATGACCTCCTGGCACTCCTTGAATCACTAAAGACACCCTTCTCCTGCATTATTCTTACTGAGACCTGGCTTAAGCAGGACACAATAGATATCTACCCTCTACCAGGATACACAGCAATCCACAACTGCAGACCATACCAAGTTGGGGGTGGTATTGCAATCTATTACTCTAACCAATTATCTTGTATTAGCACCACTTGCTTTAGTGATGAATATGGAGAATACATTTTTGCTAATTTTACTGTAAAAAACCTTAAGACGCCTATAACAATCGGTGCCATTTACCGGATACCCCACACAAACATCCCAAATTTCAGTGAGAAATTAAAGGCACTAATAACAAACAGACAAATGAATAAGCACCACCTTCTCTTAGCTGGAGACTTCAACATCAACCTTGGCCTACTAGATGATCAGCCTGTAACTGATTTCATCAACAATATGAACAACACACTTCTCATACCAATAATAACTAAACCAACCAGGCTCACTGAAACAAGTGCAACCATAATAGACCACATATGGACCAATATACTAGCCCCCCTTAAATCAGGGATAATCACAGATAGCACTACAGACCACTACCCTACCTTCCTCTTGACAAACATTAGTAAACCACCACTTGAATACAACAAAGTTTCATTTAGACTCCATGATGAGGCCTCAATAAGGAAGTTCACAGCTGACCTAGAGACTGTTGACTGGCCTACAGAATTCTCCAAGGCCAATGGTATTGATGACTGGACAAACATTTTTCTTAACAAATTACTTAGACTATACAACAAACATTGTCCTATAAAAACGAAACAGATCACAAACAAATGGCTTGGTTGCCCATGGCTAACCAGCACCATTCTGAAATCCAATGATAAGAAACACCAATATGAAAAGTAATATAGACAGGGCTTAATACACAAAGATATTCTTAAACACTATTCATCAGTCCTCACCAAAGTAATAAAGAAAGCCAAACAACTATACTACTATAGTAGATTCACTGACACAAGAGGAGATATAAAAAAAGACCTTGAAAACACTCTCTCAGATTCTAGGGACCCACAAACTGAAAAAAAACAAGAGTATTGCCCTAACTAAACCTAATGAAACACCACTACATCCCACTGACACAGCTAACAAGATAAACGACTTCTTCTCAACCATAGGTTCTAATCTCGCCAATAAAATCCCATGTACCAATGCCCATGCCGGGGACTACCTAGATGGGAATTTCCAAATTCCTTCTATCTTGCTCCAACTGAGCTCATGGAAGTCACCGAGATTATAAAGTCACTTAAAAATAACTCAGGGAATCTGTCTCATGTCCCACCATTATTGTACAAGAGAGCGGCCCATGTCCTCTCGCATGCTATCTCATTACTTTTTAACTAGTCACTAGAAACTAGCACCTTCCCGAAACTACTCAAGACGGCAAGGGTTACACCAATACATAAAGGTGGTGACCCTACAGATTTAAACAACTATAGGCCAATATCAAACCTACCATTGCTATCCAAAATCTTTGAGTAACTCGTGCACAGGAGGCTATATTCATTTATAACGGCACAAAACATACTCAACCCCTGCCAATTTGGATTCAGGAAAAATAAAAGCACTAACGATGCAATCATAAAAATGCTAGATCTGCTTTACACAGCATTGGAAAATAAGGAATATCCACTAGGAATTTTTATTGACCTAAGAAAAGCTTTTGACACAGTAGACCACGGCATCCTACTCCACAAACTTGACCATTATGGTATAAGAGGCCATGCGCTTGCATATTTCAAATCTTACCTTACTAATAGGTATCAGTATGTCACCATTAAAGACACAGCATCAACAACACAGCCACTTGATACTGGAGCTCTGCAGGGAAGTGTCCTTGGTCCCCTGCTCTTCCTCATATACATCAATGATCTTCCAAACGTATCTCAACACCTGAACCCCATTCTATTTGCTGACGACACGACTTATGTCATCTCTCACCCTAATCTTGCCACCCTCAACACCATTGTTAATGAGGAGCTGATCAAAATATCGACTTGGATGACAACCAATAAACTTACGCTTAACACTGACAAAACCTACTACATTATGTTTGGTAGCAGAGCAGGAGATGTGCAAATTAACATTAAGATCGACAATACTCTAATTGCTAGTCATAATGAGGGCAAATTCCTAAGCCTATACCTCGACAACAACCTGAACTTCAGCACCCATATCCAACACATAACCAAAAAAGTATCCAAAACGGTTGGGATCCTCTCCAAGATACGATACTACATGCCGCAAACTGCCCTTCTCACACTATACCATTCACTTATATATCCATACCTCGCCTATGCTATCTGTGCTTGGGGTTCAACTGCAGCAACACACCTAAAGCCAATAATAACCCAACAAAAAGTCGCAGTAAGAATAATCACTAAATCCCATCCCTGGCAACACACCCCCCCACTCTTCATAGATCAAAACTTACTCCCTGTTCAGTACATCCACACTTACTACTGTGCAATCTACATCTACAGGACCTTAAATTCCAATATTAACCTTGACCTAAAACGCTTTCTTGATAGTTGTAACAGAACCCACAGGCACAACACCAGACACAAACATCTCTATGACATTTCCCGTGTCCGACTAAACCTTTACAAAAATTCAATGTATGTCAAAGGCCCTAAAATCTGGAACACCCTACCTGAAAATTCTAAAACTGCAGACACATTCATCACCTTCAAAACTACCATCAGAAAACATCTTATCTCCCTGATACACCCTGTCAACTAATTACACGAATACCACCTGGTGGTTAACACTTACACTCACTCACCCATTTGACCATAAACAGAAATATCAATCTCAATCTCAAAATAATGAATCTTAACTAGTCATAAGTTGGCCTGTGATACTCCATTACTGAAACTATGTATAGTGCCAAAACAAAAGCATTCATATTGCTAAACTCACAAACTAGTATTTAGTCACTTAGCCATAATACCAACTTACCACATAATTTTGTAATATTTTAAACTTAAGATTTAATTTAAGTCTGCCCGAAATGCCTAGCCATGCTAGGTGTTCTAGTGGTACACTCTGTAATTATTATTTTACTACATGTAAACCACACAATAACCAAATTCTGTAAACTCAGCATTGTAATCCTTATAGAGAATAAACTTTGAATTGAATTAGATGCTATAGATGATAAACAAAATACAGATGTAGTATACACAGACTTTGCAAAAGCCTTCGACAAGTGTGACGACGGTGTAATAGTGCACAAAATGCGTGTTAAAGGAATAAGAGGAAGAGTTGGTATGTGGATCTATAACATCCTGACAAATAGAACAGAAAGAATAAGAGTAAACAGAGTAAAGTCCGAGGCAGCTACGGTGGGATGCTCTGTTCCATAAGGCACAGTACTCGCTCCCATCCTGACATAGACAGAGATGTAAGCCATAGCTCCATGTCTTCCTTAGCAGATGACACCCGAATTGCCATGACAGTGACCTCCATCGAAGACACCGCAAAACTCCAAGAGGACATCAACCAAATCTTCAGATGGGCCACTCAAAACAATATGAAGTTCAGTAAAGAGAAATTTCCACTTCTCAGACATGGAAAACTTGAAGAAATTAAAACTGTATCAGGGTATACAACAAATTCTAACCATACAATAGAGAGAAAAAGTAATGTGAAGGACCTGGGAGTGATAATGTCAGAGGACCTCGCCTTCAAGGACCACAACAATGAATCTACCGCATCTGCTAGGAAAATGATAGGATGAATAATGAGAACCTTCAGAACTAGGGACGACAAGCCCATGATGATACTCTTCAGTTTGCTTATTCTCTCTAGGCTGGAATACTGCTGTACATTAACTGGCCCCTTTCAAGACAGGCAAAAATTGCTGACCTGGAGAATGTACAAAGAACTTTCACGGCACACAGAATAATAATAATAATAATAATAATAATAATAATAATAATAATAGTAATAATAATAATAATATCTTTACTTACTACAAGTACATGTACATGGTATACAGACCATAGCTGACATCAATGACATACTACTAAATAGAAAGCCACTTGTTATGCTGGACATTTCGGGCAAATTAGGTCGGTTTTGTCCCAGGATGCGACCCACACCAGTCGACTAACTCCTAGATACCCATTTTACTGATGGGTGAACATAGACAACCGGTGTAAAGAAACATGCCCAATGTTTCTACCCTCGCTGGGAATCGAACCCAGACACTCGCTGTGTGAAGCAAGAGCTTTAGCCAACAGACCACGGGGCACCTTATCGTACATAAGTACAATAAGGCACCTAAATTACTGGGAATGGTTGAAGTCCCTTGATTTGTATTACCTGGAATGCAGGCGAGAGAGATACCTGATAATATACACTTGGAAAATTGTGTGCCGCCAGCAGTAGCAGCCTGGTTGATCAGACTCTGATCCACCACGAGGCCTGGTCTCAGACAGGACCGCGGGGGCGTTGACCCCGGAAAACCTCTCAAGGTATAACTCGTAGCACAATGTGGTAGCTCCTAGCATAGTTTGGTAGCTCGCAGCACGGTGTAGTAGCTCGTAGATAGTGTCGTAGCTCCTAACACAGTACTTCTAGCTTATAGCTGAATGCTTTGCTCCTAGCACAGTGCTTGTAGTGCCTAGCACAGTGCTAGTAGCGCCTAGCACAGTGCTTACAGCTCCTAGCACAGTAGTTAGCAGCTCACACCTGAGGGGAGGCGGGAGGGGTCGAAGCCCTCTTCAAGGCAAGTACGTCTAAATACCTTCCTACCAGGAATATACCTTGAGTATTGAGATTTGATATAAGAAGTGATGGTAACAAACAACTATTGAACTGTTATGGACTCGATATATTAAAGTACGTGGTGGAGCCCTGCTCTTCCATCTGCCAGTCCCATAGCTCTTGTGGAGAGTGAGGGAGAGCCCTATTTCTTCTTTGTAGATCCGCCTGTATAATCGCCCGGCCCGGGCTTTTTCCTAGTGATGGCCCAACCAGGGAGAGCCCTCTCAGGCACAGCCTTCATACAGGGTATGGACTAGTGGTCACATGACAAGGCTTGGCCAGGGAGCATGTCTATTAAATGGGGTTATTATTGCATGTACTACACAAGTATTAGACTACTGACAGCTCGGCGATACTAACGTATAGCGTTCTTAACATACAGCTAAAACTATGCACAAAGTGGAGGGTGAACAATTCGGGCTCTGGGCTGCTTCTGTACCATAGGAGAAAATGTTGTACAACATTATATATGACAGGAACTATGACAAAATATTGAAGAATATAAGTAAGAACAAATTAACTCCTAATCACAGAAGACAAGTTACTTAAACACAGAAAAAAGGTAATTATGGAACTTAAGAAAAAATGCAGAGTGAACTTGCTCTAGGAATGTAACAATGAGAAATTAAAAGATAATTAACACAAAGTACTGAAGAGACACAGATAACAATTAGGGTCACTCACTACACTGATAAGTAATCTTGCTTGTAATAATAACAGTGCATGCAAAGAGTACGTAACCTTTATTCGGCGCATGTACACACCCTCATTTACAGGCTATCTCCCCCAACCAGCGAACCAGGTTGCTAAGAGTTGATGATGGGGCCCCATCGTTCAACTAGTGACCAGGTTCTAGCCAATAAGAAGATGGTTTTGGCAATCGCAGAGGTTATGTGGGTACCGCTCTCCTGTCTGCCCTTGTCATTCCCATTCTAGAGCTGGTTGAAGCACGGTCTGCTATATTGTGACTTCTATTCTGCCTTGCTTACCGTGGAGTGCACTATACTTATCACTGTACATAGTGTACATATTGCTGTTCTAAGTTGGTGAAGGATAATATAAGTCTAAACTTTTTCTGCTGTGTTTATTTTGCTCCCATTACACCCGGGATAGCAGGCCATTTGGATTCCTGGGTTGTAATATCTGTAGCCTGTCCGAGAGCTGGAGCTGGACTTAGAGAAACGGTTGAGCTTAGGGTGAAGCTCGTAGCAGGAACATTGTGCAGCTTGCTGTCTGGCATTGCTTTACAAATTTTGCGTGTCAGTTGCTTTATGGTCAGCCTTGCTATTGTGTGATCGTTCAACAGCTCGCTACTAGCTTGTTCGGTGTGCTCGCTTCGCTACGGTCAATCTTCTAGAACAGTGTAGCTGTCTGGCATTGCTTTACAAATTTTGCGTGTCAGTTGTTACTAGCCTGTTCGGTGTGGAGAATTTTGCAGTCAGCTTTGCTTGTATGCGTATTCTGCAATCGTACTGTGCATAGCTAAGCGTGTTCTGAAAATTAACGTGTTACGTTGGGGTATTCTGCAATCGTACTGTGGATAGCGAATAACTTATGCCACCTAGACGAGTCAGACGTCTGGTGTCGGCATATACTTTGCATAACCTACCTAAATTGTCCCTACAGCGTTGTTGGCAAATTGCTCGTTCCATTGGCATTAAATACAAAAGCACTCTCACAGCTGCGCAACTGCGTTCACTGATTGCTGACAAACTTATAGAAGAAGAGATGGCACATCAGACTCCTCCCTCTACGGGAGCTAGGGCAAAAACTCCTATGTTCTCGCACGAGGAAGATGATACACCTACGGAGCAAAATGGTCAGTATAGTGCAGCTGGGTTGTCTCAGGGTGAATCAGCGCCATTGGCACTTGAGCTGGCAAAAATCAATCTTGAGCAAACTAGGGAACAGAGAGCATTCGCAAGGGAAGAATATGATAGGGAAAGAGAAAGGAGGCAGTTTTCGCATTCTGTAAATGATTTTAGTTTACAAAAAGCAGTACAGCTTGTTCCCTGCTTCAATGAGGCCGAACCAGAGCAATTTTTCGAAAGCTTCGAAAATCAGGCTCGAGCCTTGAGGTGGCCGGAACAGCATTGGGCATCGTTGGTTCATACAGCATTATTGGGTAAGGCACTGGAATTTATGTCAGTATTAAATGACGCTGAATTTTCTGATTATCAAGTAGTGAAGACCACAGTGTTGGGAGCATATACATGTATCCCAGCCAAATATAGAAAGATTTTTAAATTAAGCAGGCGGCAGCTTGGTCAATCCCTAGTGGACTTTGTGAGACAGCAAACCAAAGCTTTTACCAGCTGGTATAAAGCAAGTGGTGTCTCTACCTTTGAGGAGCTGGTACAGCTTATTCTGATTGATAACCTGCTGGAGTCTGTGGGACCAGAGGTTCGAGTCTTTCTGCAGGATCGTGACTTAACCACTGCATTGGAGGCAGCCAGGTTGGCTGATACCTTCGAAACTAACCGCTCCTTGTCCGAGCAGTCCCATCTCTCTTTTCAACAGCCTGGCATGAGCAGAGATCGTCAACCTTGGAGAATGAAGTGCCAGCCGGAGGGAGAACGTCTAGGTCAGCCAACTAAGTCACCTGGTGAGCCACGCTTCTCAACATATGGTCCACCTGCGGAGAGGCAGGCTATCTCCCCCATGGTGCATCTCGACAACAGTATCCAGAGAGACACCAGCCAGAACGACACCATTTGCAACGTCAGCAGGGAGTAAAGGGCAAGCCTGTCGTCTGCTTCCTCTGTAACAAAGTAGGTCACATCCATCCCAACTGCCCCCATAAACCCCAACCCATTGGGAAAATCTCTAATATCCCTAGTAACATGTCCCCTAGAGAAGTAGAAAAAGGTATGGCCCCTTATTATTGCAAGAGTCTTATTTCCCTTCAGGAAAACTCAGAAACAACTAAAGTAAAGACCTTTAGAGATACTGGAGCATATTGCTCACTTGTAAGAGAAGGAATATTACCCCTTTCAGAGAACACTTCCTTGAATTCCTCTGTTTTATTGGAAGCATTTGGAGGAGCTATATATTCTGTTCCTTTGCATAAAATTTATGTACAGTGCAAATATTACACTGGGTACTTGACTGTAGGTGTCTCAAAAGGATTCCCCATGAAAGATGCCATGTTATTACTGGGTAATAACATTACTACTGTTAGTTCGTGTCCTGAACCTATAATGATTAATTCTTCTCCGGTGTTGGCCATAACTCGGGCAACATCCCAAGGGTTGTCTGGAGAGAATGTTGACCTATCCTTGGACGACTCCGATCTCGGAATAGCCACGTTGTTTTATGAGGCACACCGGCCGGAGCCTCGTAAATCAAGTGAACAGACCCCGATCAAGCCTTCCTATTCCCAGGTTGCAGGATTGCCAGATGTCTCTGTTTCCATGCCAGAGGGACTGTCCTTCCGGGAGGAACAACGAAAGGACCCTTCTTTAAAATTCGCTTTTCAGGCAGCCATGGGTAAATCCTCTTTGGGTCATCCGGTCAAGTATGAAGTTAAAAGCGATTATTTGATCTGCACTGAGACTGGTAAGGAGATAGAGGGCCGGCAATTGTATGACAGATTAGTGGTTCCAACCAAGTATAGACCTCAAATATTAAATATAGCTCATAATACTTCATTAGGAGGTCACTTAGGAATTACAAAAACCTTGTATAGAATCACAAAAGAATTTTATTGGCCAAAATTAAAGAAAGATGTGAAGAATCATATTAGGTGTTGCCAAGAATGTCAGCAAGTAGGGAAACCTGGACATTCCATTAAACCTGCACCTCTCCAACCTATACCTGCTGATGGAGAACCTTTTGCAGATTTAATTATAGATTGTGTAGGTCCACTACCTAGGTCAAAGTCTGGAAATCAATATTTATTTACGATTATGGATAAAGTAACCAGATACCCTGAAGCAATTCCCATGCGTAGTATTAATACTAAAGCTATTCTCAAAGCTTTAACCAAATTCATTTCTTGTTTTGGCATTCAAAGTGATCAAGGTACTAACTTTACTGCCAAAGCCTTTAGGGAAGTATTAACTAGGTTAGGGATACCTGGAGTTTACCTGGAGAGAGTTCCGGGGGTCAACGCCCCAAGGCGCCTTGGAAAGATTTCATCAGACCTAGGAAAGGTTGGAGGGAAAGGGTAAAGGAGGTTTTGTGTGTGAGGGGCTTGGACTTCCAGCAGGCGTGCGTGAGCGTGTTTGATAGGAGTGAATGGAGACGAATGGTTTTTAATACTTGACGTGCTGTTGGAGTGTGAGCAAAGTAACATTTATGAAGGGGTTCAGGGAAACCGGCAGGCCGGACTTGAGTCCTGGAGATGGGAAGTACAGTGCCTGCACTCTGAAGGAGGGGTGTTAATGTTGCAGTTTAAAAACTGTAGTGTAAAGCACCCTTCTGGCAAGACAGTGATGGAGTGAATGATGGTGAAAGTTTTTCTTTTTCGGGCCACCCTGCCTTGGTGGGAATCGGCCAGTGTGATAATAAAATAAAAATAAAATTAAAAACAATGATGAGAACTTTTTGCATGCACTTTCCTACAGACTGGGATGAATCACTACCTTTGTTGCTGTTCTCAGTACGAGAGACGGTGCAAGAGTCTACAGGGTATAGTCCGTTTGAGCTGATCTTTGGGCACAATGTACGAGGTCCTCTTCGGGTGCTCAAAGAAGGATGGATGGGAGAAGACGTTAGCTCAACACTCTACAACCTGTCTTCAAGGTTGCAGGTGGCACGTCAGTTAGCCAAAGCTAACCTAAAGACAGCTCAAAGTAAGATGAAACAGAGGTATGACAGAAGTGCACGATTCCGCTCCTTCCATCCAAGAGACAAGGTGTTGGTGCAGGAACCTATACCTGGCCACACCTTGAAAGCTAGATTTACGGGACCTATGCAGATTGTAAGTAGATTATCTGATGTGAATTATGTGGTAGCTCCCATTGATAAGACCTCAAAAACTAAAACTTACCACATTAATCAATTAAAGTCTTTTCATACACCAGATAAAGTCCCAGTAATGACTCTGTCCTCTACCTCTGAGGACGACTCTGATTCTTTGCACTCTATCTCTGAAATTAATATTAAACTTTCAAATTCTATCCTCCTCAAGGATCCTAGCCCTTTAATGGAGGGATTATCTGAAACTCAAGCAACAAATTTAACGGAGCTTCTACAGTCATATCCTAATATTTTTTCGGATGTGCCGAAAAAATGTACGTTAGGTTATCATGATGTAGATGTGGGAAAATCTAAACCAATTAAACTCTCCCCCTACAGAGCTATTCCTGAAAAGCAAAGGCTACTTCAGCAGGAAGTAGAATTTTTGTTAAAGCATGGTTTAGTGGAGGAGTCATCTAGTCCATGGGCTTCACCGTGCATCCTTGTGAAGAAGGCTGATGGAGGGTTTCGTATGTGTACAGACTACCGTAAGGTGAACGAGGTCACAATTACAGATGCTTACCCTCTTCCTCGTCTGGATGACGTAATTGACTTTGTGGGTAAGGCTACTTTTGTGTCCAAGTTAGATCTCCTTAAAGGCTGCTATCAGGTACCTTTGACGGATAAGGCGAAGGAAATCTCTGCCTTCGTAATTCCAGGAGGTCATTATCAATACACAGTTACCCCCTTCGGAATGAAAAATTCCCCCTCTTCATTCCAGAAACTTATCCATCAGGCTATTAAAGGACTTGAAGGCACGGCAGCGTACCTAGATGATATTGTTGTGGCGTCTGATACTTGGGATCAACACCTACTTAGACTTAAGGCTCTTTTTGAGACCTTTCATAGTTCCCATTTAACAGTTAATTTATCTAAATCTTCCTTTGGCCAGGCCACTATCACTTTTCTAGGCCATGAAGTAGGTAGTGGTAAAGTTGCACCTAAACTTGCTAAAGTTCTTGCTATTAAAGATTATCCAGTTCCCCATGATAGGAAATCTCTTCAACATTTCCTAGGCATGATAGGATTTTACAGAAGATTCTGTAAGAAGACAGCTTCAGTGTTGTGAGAACTCTTATGTGCGAGCTGTGACTAAGGATATACCTAGTGAAACACTGGAAATAGTTTTCCTTTTTGCAAAGGCCCTCACAGGCCTCTGCTTCCCCTCTGCCTTTCATTTGACCTCAGCCTTTCGCCTCTATTAACATACAGTGTAGAGGCGAATTTTGCTAGTCCACTGCTACTCGTGCCTCTCAAATGCTCACAACTCATCGCTTTACCAACCTGAGGAATAACGATGAGTGTGCAGTCCTACGTGAGTTGGTAACCCAGGTGTCCACACACTGAAAATTCGTCTTTCACTCCAAGACACGTGTGCTAGAAGTTCTGCAAGTTTGGAGTGAGTAACAATCTGTACGAGTATTGCAGTGTTTGGTAACTCTTGAGAAGTCTGCCTCAGCCTGTGACCTTGAGCGAGGCACTGCATCACCTGCCTGAGACTTTCGCCCATACTGACTATGTGAAGAAAGGCGAATGTGCGTGCTCAGTTACTCCTGCTGTTCTCCTGTATCCCCAACTCTCCACCTTTAAACTCAGCCGTTCGCCTCTATCAACGACGTGCAGTGTAGAGGTGTATTTTGCTGCCCCACTGGTACTCGAATATGTGAGTTCCGCAAGTGCTGCAGATTTGTTGTAACTATTTGCATGAGTGGATTACGCTGACTTAGGACATTGTGCTACCATCAGTACCTACGTAGGCTTAAAATGAGTGAGGAATGCCTGGCCTGCTGGGTGACCTTGAAAATGGCACTATAAGACCCGCATGCCACTTACACCCATACTGCGTGTGTCTAGTGAGGTGAATGTCCCTTCCTCGACTTTCCTATTCACCGGTATCCCTTAACTCGTCGCCATTATCTACATATGGGATAAGGGCGAGTTTAGCTGATCCAGGCTAAACAGCGCTCCAAGCCAGCCAGTGAAGGCCAAGGCTACATCTGTTCTGAATCCCAGAATGCCTTTGTGAACGTTCTACAGTGTTCCGGCCGTACCTTCGGTGTTGTGAGAACTAGTTCTTATGTAGTGAAAATTTGTCTGTCATTCCAAGACACGTGTGCTAGATGTGTTAAGTGCTGCGGGTTTGGAGTAATTAACAAGTAGTACAGGGTTGGTAACTCTCGAGACGACTGTGGGCCCAGTGAATGACCTTGAAAATTGCACTGCGACCTGCAGGCCACTACACCCATATTGCCTGTGTCTAGCGAGGTGAATATCCCTTCCTTCTCCCTTCTCCTTCCTCAATTTGGAACTCAGCCATTCGCCTTTATTTGCTTGTGGTCTAGAGGTGGTTTTTTGCCAGACCACATGGGTGCTTGAGTGCCCGTGTCCTCTTTCCCACACTCCGCTCATCTTGCGAGTGTCTCCTGTGTGCCTGCCTGCCTGCTGCAAGCAGGTGTTCGGGTGGTTGGCGCGGGCTTGGCGAGCACAGTCAAGCAAGCTTGAGGGCAACACTAAAACCTAGCCAGAACAAGCTAAGGCAGCCTGCAGTTATAGCTGTCCTAGGGCCCAGCATGTCTGTGTATACGTTCTGCAGTGCTGCTGGCATACCAGTGTTTCCTGTAGTGGCTTGAGAACAATTTGACGAGCATTGAAGTGCTGACATTTTGAGTGGGACATGCCAGAGGTTCACTTATAAACATAGTAAGCTTGTGGTGATTGGCTTGTACACAGTGAACATTCATCTGTCATACGTGTGCTAGAAATGTTAAGTGCTGCTTTCCCCAACAGTTAATTGTAATTTGTAAGCCTGTATTAAGACTTTAAAAGGCTCAGAGTGTACTTCAGTGTAGTGACTCCTTACATTTGATAAATCAGTGTAATACATGCTCTGCTCAGTGTAACTGAACTATTAAATACGGTTACATAATTAAGTTGCTTGTCCTAGTGTCATTGTTGTGTTTTCTAATACATTTTCTCGTTCAGACTGAAACTTTACTGCTAAATTCCCAGTAATATTTCAAATTGCAGTGTTCATCTGTGATGTGAGTGTGTAACTTATGCTTTGTATTTTTACTGTGAACAAGCTTACTCCTGCATAATGTTCAGTTTCATGAATACTTTCTTACTTGAGTAATTCGGTTACCTTTCAACTGTGTTAAGCAAGAGTCAGCCTGTTAACATCTATGTTCCTTGCCATCGCATCTAGTGGGTCTAGCGCCTAGTTAAAATTGTAATAGTAACAATTTGCAATCATTATACTTCTAGTTATACATTGTGTAAATTGTTTTAGACTATTTGATCAACTGGATTGTAGTGTTTAACTTCTGATACACCAATTTACTGACACATAATAAACACATTAAAACGCTGGTAACTCCAGAAGCTGGGCCTAGTGTGTGACCTTGAGAAGTTCAGTGTGTTTATTACGACCAGCGGTGTACCACTCTCACCTATATTTACATCAACAAAAGTGTATTCTAAGTGATAAAGTGTACACTTGGTGTACTTGGTAACACTTGTCATACATAGTAACGCGTGTGTAAGTGAGATTGTTTAGGTACTGGTTCATCTATCTACAGCTGCACACTTATGCTTGCATACATGTATAACATAGTAACGTGTGAGTTACCCAGGATGGACCAAGGAAGTCAACCAGAGTGATTTATCTCATTGTCATTGTAACATTACCTAGTTTTTTTTTTTTTTTTTTTTTTTTTTTTTTTTTTTTTTTTTTTTTTTTTTTTATTTTTTTTTTTTTTTTTTTTAGTAATACTGTTTACAATCTATGGTTGGGGTAAGAGCTTGTCTTCAGCATTCATTGTGATGTCTGCTATATTATTATTTCAGTGAGGTACATTAGGTGGCAGTAGCCTGAACTAACTCAAGTGGAAGTTATCATTGAATTTGAACCTCATGTTTAATGTGATGTATGTCAGAATTCTAATTTTATGCTCAATATTACCTACTTTGTCTCTCTCTCTCTCTCTCTCTCTCTCTCTCTCTCTCTCTCTCTCTCTCTTTTCATCTTTGTAATTTGTGATAAGGTGTAAGACCTCGCCTGTACCATCCATTATATCATTATATGTACCATATTATTAACACACATACAAGAGGTCTCTGAGTGTGTTTTTGGTGGGGTGTGTGTCGTATTGAGTGGTGGTGGTCTGGGTTGAGTATGGTTGGAGGTGTTCATTGAACTTGAGGACTGCAGTCAGAACCCAAACAACCTTCGATGTAAACCTGATAACAGTCCTTTAATGGTAACTGAGGATGGGGCCATCCAGTCTACCACAGCCAGATCTGAGACTGAACCTCTGCAAAGTGTGCAAGAACCCCACCTCACTGCAAAGGATTCTGGTGATACCAGAATGCCATCACACACACCAGCTGTGGAGGAGCTAGCCATCCCTGCTAGCACATATGGAACTACTGGTCTGCCACTACAGATACCTATGGCTACACCTGAATATGGGGATGAGTTTGTCATTTCTCCCAATACACACAACTACAACAGTCAGACGGACACCACACAGGTAACCTCCCTGGAAATTGGAGATGAGTCAGATGCACAGGACCTACCTGCAATGAATGATGAAACAGAGAACACTAATGTAACCATGGTACCTGTTAAGGTGATAGGTGTTAAAGAAAGCACTAACCCAGAAGTGCCATCCTCCGGAGAGGCATTGGATTCGCCTGACCTTCCTCATATTATAACAAATTTCCAGAAAAAAATTGAGCATCTTGAACAGATCCTGACAAGTTTAATAAATATATGTAATCAGGATGATGCTCTTGAGCATGGTGATGATGTCAAAAGTGCAGCAATCTCCGTTCAGCTTCCACCAATTTGTGAGAAAGAAGCCCATAACTCTTGCCTTCAAGACTTGCCTTTTAACTGGCTGCCAAAATGCCGAAAAATGCTTAAAAATAAAGGTCCTGAAGATAAAGACGTACAAACTATGCTATTTGCTCTTAAGTATCTGCACACTGTAGTCAAAGCATAATAGTTTTACCATCTTATGAGCAAGAGATTGTAATAACTCACTACAATGGATACATTACAAATCTTTTCATGGAACATTGCTTCCATCAGGAAGCGGTTGCCTGACTTACATCATATTAGTGCAACCAAGAATATTGATGTCATCTGTTTGCAGGAATGTAGATTGAAAGATGGAGCACCTCCACCAAACTTGCCTGGATATGCAGCTTATAACCTAAGGTCAACCAGCTGTTGTGTGATGTATGTCAGAAAGAGCTTGCCACATTCACTCCTTTCCTTGCAGAGTCGAGTTAACATGCAGTATCATGGTGTCAAAGTATATGCAGGCGATTTTTCCATAAACATTTTTAATCTCTATGCCCCAGCTAACCAGCTTCGACCTGATGCTTTACCAGATCGCATCAATAGTGAACCTACCATCATTCTTGGAGATTTTAATGCCAGACATAAGAATATTGGTGGGTCTATAACAAACATCAATGGAACTAAACTAGTGAGATTGCTAAATGAGCATGATAATGTTCGAATTGTGGGTACTACTGAGCCTACTCACATATATGGTGGCATACTAGATCTGTGTCTTGGATTTAATACATCATATACGATGCATGACTCTGTCATAGTTGATGATCTTCTATCTGATCACTTCCCAAGACTAACAACTGTCAATCTTGATCACATCTCCAGCAATCAAGGAGCTAAATACAGAAGGAGGAAACTTATTCTCAAACCAGAACACAGAGACAACTTTATTAACCACTTGGATCAATGGTACAAGAATTACGAGCCCATTGGCACACAAAAATTTAATGATGATTTAATTACCACTATTGAGAGTGTTCTCACAGATCAAGTGGGCAGGAATAGGAAACAAAGACCCTCCACTATAAATAACAATAAAAACCAATGTAAATACTATAATGATCCACAACTGCGCAATCTAACACATGCAGCTAGGAGGATTGGTAAAGCATACCGTGAATGTAGAACCCCAGACCTGCTCAGAACGTTCCAAGCTGCACTAACAAATGCAAGGAATAGAAAGGAAGAACTTAGGCAACAGGAATGGGAAGAGTTTGTTAGTGGATTAAATAGGTCCACCCCTTTGAGTCTGGCTTGGAAAGGTATAAATAAAATAACCAGGAAAAAGACTGGCAATGTTGCTCATCTCTTTCCTCTTGAAAAAGCAAATGACCTCATAAATGACTGGTCCAAAACATCCAGGCATGAAAGTCTTCCATCTCATATTAGAAAAAATTTAGAGAGTACTTCTGAAGAAATGTTGAAACTGATTAATTTTATGAGCCAAAATATTGATGAGAGTGATTGCCTCTTTACCGAGTATGAATTAGATAATGCATTAACTAAAGGTCGATCAACTGCTCCTGGAGAGGATGGTATAACCTATGATATTCTCAGAACTCTAAGGCACGTGCCTGATAACCCTTTGTTGGCACTGTATAATCTCAGTTACATTGAGGGCATTCTTCCTACTTCCTGGACCAATAGTCTCATTGTGCCTATCCCTAAGCCCCAACAGCCTGATACATTTAGGCCGATCTCCTTAACTAGTTGTCTTTGTAAAACTTTTGAAAGAATGATGCTTAACAGACTGTACTACAGAATCAGACATCAACTTTCCCCCTACCTCTATGGGTTCATGAAAGGTAAAAGTGTGCAGAACTGTATTTCCACCTTTCTCACTGCACACACCTCTACTAGTTTTACCACTTTTCTTGATCTAAAATCTGCATTTGATATTGCGAACAGAACCGTTATATTACATGAACTAGCCAAAATGAATATTGGTGGTAGCTTACTCTGCTGGATAATAGGATACCTGTCAAATAGAGTATCCTCTGTCCTTTACCAAGGCTTCAGAAGTGATTCTAAAGAAATGTCTTTAGGTACACCGCAGGGAGGAGTTCTTAGTCCCATGCTATTTAATATTCTGATTAATGCTCTCCTAAATGCTCTACCTGCCTCACCTAAACATATAGCTATAAGCTATGCTGATATGATCCATACAACAGGGCATAAGAAGATGAATACCATTCTTAATGAAGTTCAAGCAATTTGTAATCGACTAGGCCTCATAATATCTTCCTCTAAAACTAAGATATGAACAAGCAAACGACATCCCCCGCCCATCTATTTGCAGGGTGAAATCATTAGCTACGTTAAAACTTACAGATATCTTGGTGTAGATGTACCCTTTAACAAATCCACTATACCACAACTAAACAAGAAATGTAAAGCTAGGCTAAATGCTCTCAAAGCTGTTACTGGCTACAATCCCAACTATGGTGCTAATGTGAGAATCGTGAGAATGATGTACATAGCCTATGTTAGGTCCTTAATTGATTATGCTGCTCCCATGCTGATATTAGCTAGAGAAAGTTCTCTCCGACCCTTGGAGTTAATGCAAAATGAAGCTCTCAGGATTATTCTTGGTTGTCCCAGATCTACAAAAGTTCTTAACATGAGGAAGGAGCTTGGTATTTCTAGTATCAGTGATAGGATTGTTGAAATTAACACTGTACTCGGTATTAGAATGTTGAGAAACGAACCAGACACTGTCACAGTGAATCTTACCAAGTGTCTAGAGGTAAATACACACAGATCTAAATGGATTGTGAAAACGTGCAATTGCATTAAGTTTTATAACCTGCATGAAGTGTATCACTGTAGGCAACAAGAGCATTTCACCCCTCCATGGAAGATGTGTTCATTTAATATCACATACCTACAAGTCCCTCCCAAGAAGCTCATTGCTAGTAATCCCTTCCTTAAATCTCTTGTTAGAGCAACTGCTCAAGAAGAAATTTCTCACCTAGCTGGTAATAACAAGTTATCACAAGTTATATACACTGATGGATCTAAACAGGAGTCTTCTGGCAGGGCTGCATCTGCTCTTGTTGCCACCTCCCTAGTTAAGAACGATAATAAATTTGTTGAGTTAGGCATAAGAATTAACAACTGGGCGTCTACACTGCAAACTGAATTGTTTGCAATCCTAATGGCGCTAAAGCTAACCTATGACACTGAGCTTGACTCTATCATCATTACTGATTCTATGTCATCATTGAAGGCTCTTGGCTCATATAATGACTCCAACAACATGCTCATTGGGGAAGCCAGGTATAGATACTCAAAAATTAGGGACAAAGGAATTAATGTACAATTGCTATGGATCCCATCACACTTTGGATTACTCCTTCATGATAAAGTTGATATGTTAGCCAAGAAGAGTATCCAGAAGGAGAATGTAGAATATAACTTTGGTATAACTGTGTCTAGCATTAGGAATAATATTAGGAGAGAAGTAAATAATGAAAATGATTGTTATAGGAATGCAGCTAGAAGCCTGAGTAGATCTATAACCCACTATGATAACATGAACGTAGATAAGTATGTTTATGGAGCAACTTGCAATGTGAACAGACTGACTGATGTTGTAGTGGCCAGGCTTAGGCTTGATTACAAGTACTTCTGGCAGTTTGGGAGACACACAGATGATGATCAAACTAAATGTAAATTATGTGATCAGGCATATGGTCACTCTCTTGAACACTATGTGCTTAATTGTCCACTTATTGAGGAATACAGAGACAGACAGTATAATAACCTATGTGACATGTCAAGATATCTTATTAATGAAAATAAGATACCAGATATACTAAGCAAATTTCCTAAATTTGCTTGTAACAGATAAGTGAACTATAGATATGTAGATATAAATCCATATGTATTCCTGTTAACCCTTTGGCGCCTAGTTCCTAGGCCTTTTGTGTATCCATATGCTCTTGCGCTACCATCCACAGGATGGATATGGGGTGCACAATAAACTAGCCACTTCGGTGGCAAAATCTAAAAAAAATCTCTCATAAATATGTTTAAAACTCGCACTGGGTTTAAAGTCCTAGAACTTTCTTCTTTCGATGTTTTTACTTGTAAAGAGTCTCGACTTAATCTTTCTTCTGCTGGCTTTGCCATCAATTGGGCTCCTGTGCACAAGGCCAGGAACACAGTTGTGGCAAAATTCTTCTTGAAGCTTATGAGACAAACAAGACTGACCTGACTGACGAAATTTCAGCTAGTAACAAAACTACTGTTAAAGACATATTTCGACCTCCTTCCTTCAACATCTTCAAAATTCGCTGTTCTACCCCTTTCCGATGCTGACATTCTGTTTAATAAGCATGACATTGGGCTCATTCTTACATCATTTCTTCTGCTTCCCTATTCCTGTCTATTTCCCAATACTTTAGTGCTTCAAGTTTTTAAGTTTTGGTGTCGTGAAGACAACTTGCACTAAGACCCAGCCCTGTTCAAAGTGCACTTCTGCTGGTCACGTGTGGACAATGCACTAATCCTCTAAAGTGCATTAACTGTTCACGCCCTCATATTGCTACTGCTTTTCAGTGTCCTACACGTAAGGAATATGGCCTTCTCTTACGTTAAGGACAACCCTTTTAACCCAATCCTGCTTCAAGCTTACGATCACAGTCAGCTCCTACTCCACCTCCTTCCTCTACATCAACTACCTCTGCTTCTCACTCTTTTTTTTTCCTTCTCCACACTTCCCTCAACCACTTTTCCTACACATGAAGCTGCATTAAATAAGAACTTGGCTTCTCCTGTGACCTCAATCAACACTACCTGCATGTTTGAGACAATAGTGAGGTCGGCCAGTCATCTTACTAACATTTTCCCTTCTGACTTCTCTACTCTCCTCAACTCTTTTCCCGCAGCAGTCTTCCCTACTATTACCTTCCCTTCTGATTTCTCTTTTCCATCTGCTACACCTGACACCAGTACTCCTGTTGCTGGAAACACATCAACTATAGTGTATCACAGCTTATTCCCACTCCCATTCCTTCTACTTTCTCCTCCACCTTAAACACCACTTCCACTACCTCTATTAATCTCAATCTTAAAATAATGAATCCTGTGATACTCCAATACTGAAACTATGTACTGTGCCAAAACAGAAGCATTCACATTGCTAAACTCACAAACTAGTATTTAGTCACTTAGCTATAATACCAACTTACCTCATAATTTGTAATATTTTAAAATTAAGAATTAAACTAAGTCTGCCCGAAATGCCTAGCAATGCTAGGTGTTCTAGTGGTACACTCTGTAATCATTATTTTACTACATGTAAACCACACAATAACCAAATTCTGTAAACTTAGCATTGTAATCCTTATAGAGAATAAACTTTGAATTTGAATTTGAATTTGAATCACTGAAAAACCTAGACCACCTTCAGCCTCATCTCACTCGTCAAAATCACCTCCCCTAACCCATGAATCACGCTCTACTCCCAAACGGAAATTTTGTAATTCCTCTGCTGCCAAAATCACAAGTTCAAGACATTACCCGTCTTGAAAACATGATAAACCTTCACACTCCTACCCCTCCCTCTCCCTCACCTAAGATCAAAGAGAGTATGGGTAAGATCCTGGTGGAGTGAGCGGGGAAGTGGGGATAGGGGAAGAGTAAACTGGCGAGAGGAAAGGTTATGAGTGAGTGGGATAGTACCCAGGACTTAACCCAGCTGATAGGCTGATCGTGGATAAGGAGATCAGGAGATTGGACTTGGCAAGTATGACTGATAAGGCGAGTGGGCAGGCGATCGCAGACACGCAACTGCGCATTTATCAGCAAGAACATCCAGTGTGGGGTTTGAGAAAACAATCAAAACAACTTAAAAAACAAAACAAAACAAAAAGGGCATCTTTTAAGGTCCACCCCTGTTAAGACAGGCTAGTTAGTGCAGGCGAATTTACTTATAAATGGGGTTCGGATCAGGAGCAAGCAGGGAGTAGACTAGATTGTATGGGTTGGCAGGTCTGCGAATGTCTTCGTCAAGAAGAGTGGTCCAATAGTCATGTAATGTCTCTAGTTTGTCAATCTGTCTGTTGCTGAGCTTCTTCCAGTACACGTTCAGTGTTGGGATGTTCGACTGGGCATGGAGTGACTTGTTTGTTCTGAAGTCATCCCAGCTGGCAGCAATCACCGAACGCAGAGCCTTGTTCTGGATTCGCTGTAGTTTGAGGATGTTGGTTTTAGCAGCGAGGGAGAGAGTTAGAGGGCAGTAAGTGATTAGAGGTCAAATGAGTGTTTTGTATAGGTGTAGTTTGGTGCGCTGATAGGCTTGCCACAGTTTGTAGAGGCCTTTGAGGGCTCTTTTTGCTACGACTTGGCTTTGGTTGATGTGTATGTGCATGCGAAGGAGGTAGTCTAGGGTGATCCCCAGGATAGTGGTTGTTTTGGTAACTGGGAAGAGTGTGTGGGTATCAGCTGTTCTGAGCTCGATAAGTGGTGGGGGATCAATTTTCCTATAGTTGAAATACGTGATGTTGGATTTGGTAGCATGGGACCTAATCCTCCATTTTTGCTCCCAGAAGGCTAGCCTGTCAACTTCTTGTGTTGTGCTTACAAATATATTTATTCTGGAGTGGGAAACGAGTTGTGTAATGTCGTCTGCGTATGCGAGAGTGATGGTGCTGTCGAATACAGATGTTGGGATGTCGTTGGTGTAGAGAATATATAGGGTAGGAGAGAGGACAGATCCCTGTGGAACTCCCGCATGCAGTGGGAAGAAGACAGAGTAGTAGCCTTGGAATTTAATCCTTATAGTACGTCCATCTAAGAAGTTGCAGAGTAGTTGTCGAGTAGTGAGAGGGAGGTTATAGTTAGTGCAAAGTTTGTGTTTGAGCCCCTTGTGCCAGACTGTATCAAAATCCTCTGCTTCGTCTTTTGCAACTAGGGCTGTCTTGTTTCCTTGTTTGGTATTTGTAGATGTAGTTAATTATTAGATTTAAGACGTCCTGTGTACAACATGTTCTGGAGCCGAATTGGCCGTCTGAGAGAAGAGAGTTTTGTTCTAGGTATCTGCGGAGGTGAAGATTGATGAGTTTTTCAAAGAGTTTGCCTAGGGTTTCGAGCAGGCTAATAGGGCAATAGTTCTTAGGGTCGGAGTGGCCTTTATTAGGTTTTGGTATGAAGATAGCAGTAGCAGCTTTGAAGAGGGAAGGAAAATAGCCGGAAGTGAGCGAGGCATTGAGGAGGTTAATGTAGGCTGTGATGATAGTCTGGAAGGTGTTTTAGGATGATGTGGTTTAGGCCAGAGGCTCCAGGAGCATTGGGAGGGAGGTGTTTAAGGAGTATCTTAACGTCAGTGTTGGTGTAAGGTGTATCGAGTTCCTGTGTGGAGGTGAGTCGAGGTTGATGTGACTGGGGTTGTTTCGTGTATGTTGGCAGTGTTCCATTGTTCTATGTGTTGTATGTGTTGAATAGCGTTCGGGTGAGGGGGGTGAAAGATGCTTTCCCAGATGTGTTTGAAGATGTTAGTTGCTGTTCGTGGATCTGTGATATATGTGTTATTATGGGTGATGTGTTTGAATTTGTTGGAGGGAGCATTGCCACGGATTTTTGTGATGAAGGTCGAGAAGGCTTTGGAATCTTCAATGCGTTGTTTTTCTGCTTGTATAACCTGGGACCAGTGTGTGTCGTGGTCTTGTTCTAAGCTGCGTAAGATGTTAATTCTTAGGTATGTGAGATCCAGTCTGATTGGTTATATCTGTGTTGTGGGGGAAGCGGTTATGATAGCAGATAAGTAGTCTGATGGAAGGCTGGAAAGATTAGCAAATGGTGTGTGTTTTCTTGGGAATTGCTGTATTGGCTGCTTGTGTAATGGTTTCCTGGATGATGTTGAGTTGCGTGTCGGTGTCAGAGACAGCTTTGTTGTTGTAATCGTATGTTAGGTTGGTGTTATCTATGTGTTGCTTAAAAGCTTCCCAATCGGCGTTCATGTAGGCGAATGAGGGTGTGGTTGGAATAAGGATGTGGTTGGAGATGTGAAGAATGATGTGGTTGTGGTCTGAATTAGATAGTGGTCCAGGGGCGATGTAGTGTTGAAAAGGGGAGCTGGCTTTATTTGCAAGAATAATATCAAGTTTTCCTTGGCTCTGGTGACCATAGAAGGTGTTGAATTGAGGACCTAGGTGAAGCAGGTGTTTACAGCTCATAAAGTTAAGTAATTGTATGCCTAGCTGGTTGTTGGAAGAATGGTGGAATGCTTGGTGTCTGGCGTTCATATCTGCTAGGAGGTAGGAGGGAATGTTGGTGTGGTTGAAGACTTGAGGAAGATCGTGAATGTTGAGAGCAGAATTGGGTCTTGTGTAAGTAGTGAAGAAGATGAATGGGCCCAGGTGAGTGTGTATTCTAATTGCGAGATGGTGGTAATGGGTGCAAAGGTGGAGGAGGAGGTCAGGGTGTCAGCGGGTGTGGTGGAGGCAGTAGAAATGGTAGATGTGGAGTGAGGTAGGAGCTGCAGTGTGGTGTTTGCGTGGGGAATGATGGTAGAAGAGCTAGGGAAGGTAGAAGAGCAATGGAGAGGGGGGTTGAGGGTGGTGGGGGAGGAGAGAGGGTGGGGGGGAGCCGTTGGGAGTGAAGCGTGAAGGAGGGACAATTAAGGAAGGAAAATTCGTCGCTCAACCTCTGGGACGAGCGGATGTGAGCTGAGCCTGCCCTCTGCTGTCATCCGGTGACAACTTGGTTTTCACAAAATGACGCAGCAGGCAAGAAGGGTAAACACTGTCGGCATAGAAGTGGTGCGTGGGGCTGTGCATGCCCACTCTGCTCAAGTTTTATTACTTGCCATCATCAGGGACACATACAGCACTGCCAACGAAGAGCTGTATGGTGTAGTCTTGAACGGGGCATATAGAATTTTTGTGAAATTTCGCAATGCAAGTGTATACGAAGACAGTCGCCAGATTCCAAGATCTTTGTGTACCAGTGAATCCTGCTGTGACAGTAAGGCTACATGATGTGTCCCGCCATTATACATGGGTGAAGATCAGGAATGTACCCTTTGAGGCTGATGAGGCAGACCTACGTGCCGTCTTCGAGAAGTTTGGGATTATTCATATGGCGACATTGGGGAAGTGGAAGGAAGGATCATATGCTGGGATGCCTGAAGGAAGTTTTCCTTGAAAATGACATTGAGGCATCCCATTCCTTCCTATGTTTACCTAGAAGACTTCAGGATTCAAATAATGGTGACCTACGCGGGGCAACGACGTACCTGTCGCTTATGCGGTGCCTATGATCACATTGCTGCGCAGTGTGTTCAACGACAGGGTACACAGGCAGATGAGCAACATAAGGAGGCATCAGAGAACCTTGCAACGCTGAATTTGGCACGACCTGAGTCGATTTCCTTGAACAAGGCTTGGAGTGTGGAGGTCGAGGAGGCCGCCTTGAGGGAGGAAGAGTGTGTAATGCTAACAAGAGAATCATGCACTGCCGGGCAGGCACCGGAGACCAGAGATGTGGTGTCGCATGGTGAGGACAGGGCCGTGGAGGCTACCATTGATTCAGTCCTCCATGACCTGTTAGGGACCCCAGGAGAGGTCACAGTTGAGGGGCTTGTGGGTGCCCTGGATACTGCTGGGGGTTCCAGGTGGTGAGAGGGGGGATGCATATCAGAGACCCAGGTAGAGGCTGGATTGCAAATTGGCACTGTGGTGGCGGAAGTGCACGAGGATGGCTTCCGGGTGGAGGTGGGGAGTAAGGCTCGAGTGTCACGGAAGAGAGCGGCAGTGCCCTCGGATGTGGACGATGTGCTCACTCCGGCACAGCATTTGGGCAAAAAGGTTTGGGCTGATGTGGTTGAGCATGGACCTGGGGGGGCCAGGGTCAAGGGGCATGTGAAAGCAGATCACATAATGGTGATTGAAGATCAAGGGCATATAAAGGGGAAGGGGGATAAAGGTGGTGCAGTACGTAAAGGAAAACCTCCATTGACAAATTCAAGAGTCTCTCTATAAATATTAATGGTCTGAGAAATTATAGGAAGTGTGTATGGTTTCATGAGCTTCTCATTAGGTATGGTGTAGATGTAGTGTTTGTGCAAGAGCACAACCACAAGGTGGGTTGTATGTTGATGATTGAGGGGTATACTGTATGTGCGGCACACTCAATGAGATTGAAAGGAGGAGTGGCTATTTTGGTGAGGGAGGCTAGCCCGTTTACTGTACATCATTGTGAGGAGGGGGGAGGGGAGGGTTATAAGAGTGGATGGGATGTGGGGAAGGGATAAGATGTCTTTTGTGTGTGTTTATGGTGTGGCGGAGGGGGACAGTCGAGTGAAGAATGAGTTCGTACGTGGTGAAGTGTTGGAGTATCACTTAAGGTCGCTTCCAGCATTAGCTGTGGTGGGAGGGGACTGGAATTGCGTCATACGCCGCAGGGATGTGGAACCTAGGGGAGCAGGATATTGTTCTGGCGTTCTGAGGGACCTGTTAACCGGGGTGGGGTTGGTGGATGTGGAGGAGGGGCAGCGTGGGAGGTGGAGCACACCTTTGTGAGGCAGGGGTATGCTGCACGGCTGGACAGGATATACACGACAAGAAAAGCAGTGGTGCAGAGTGTAAGGGTTTTGGATGTGTTTTTTTCTGATCATAGAGGTGTTTTAGTGGATTTGGGATGGGAGGGACAGCCGAACAGGTATGAGAGTTATTGGAAATTGAATGTTCGGTTGCTTCAAGATGTTGATGGGAGGGTCCTATTTGCACAATGGTGGAAAGGCTTATGGGAGGGGATGGAAGTCAATGGGGATGTGTTGAGTTGGTGGGATGTGACGGCAAAGATGAGGATTCGAGAGTTCTATGTACGACAGGGGCGGCACGAGAATCAGTTGGCTTATGGGCTTATTAGGTATCTTGAGGGGCAGTTAAGGGAGTATTATGAGAGAGGAAGGGGGGGGATGGGAGCCCCAGTGGCTGACATAGAGGGAGTGAAGGAATGCCTAATGGAAGTGCAAAATGAGAGGTTTGATGCAGCAAGGGTTTTAGGGGGGTTGGAGGAGGTCATGTGGGGTGATAGACCATCGGCATGTGTCCTGCGAGGGCAAGGGTGCCGGCGCATTGCAATGGAAATGGTGGGTTTGAGGGTTCTTGAGGACATCGAGGGGTATAGGGAGGGACAAGATTTGGTGACAATGGAGGAGATTGGAGGATATGTTGATGCTTGGCTTAGTGTGTATATGAGGAGTGTGGGTGTGAGAGAGGGGGCTTTAAGAGAGATGGGGGGATGGGTGCAGTGTGTGCTGGACAGGGACGACAGGGAACAGTTACAGGGGCCTATTGTGGAGGAAGAGGTGTGGACAGCTTTAATGAGTATGAGCAGGGGTAAGGCGCCCCGGAATAGATGGGCTGCCTGCGGAGTTTTACATACAGCATTGGGGAGTATTAAAAGACTTTTTGGTGCAATTATTTAATATCATAAAAGAGAGGTGTGCGTTGGGACCTTTGCAGGCGACAGCACTAGTAGTTTTGGTGCCAAAGGGTGAAAGTCAGTGCACAGTGAGAGATTACCAGATGATATCACTCATGTGTGCAGACTACAAACTTTTTGCAAAAATTTTGGGAAATCGTATAAAGAAAGTCATTGGAAAGGTAATAGTGAGGGGGTCAATATGGGATTTCAGGGAGAGCAATGTATGAGGGGCATGGGGTTATTAGAAGGTTTATTGAGGGTTCGCGAGAGGGGGAACGAGGGGTATTGGCATTGGATTGGAGAACGACGTATGACAGTGTCGAGAGGGAGGTTCTGTGGAGAATCATGGAGCGGTAGGGGTTCTGGGAGGACAATGTAAATTGGGCGTGTACTTTATATCAGGGGGCCGGGATGTGTGTACAGATTAATGGGAGGGTGGGGTTGCATGTGAAAATGGGCAGGGGATTGAGGCAGGGTTGCCCATTGTCACAAATATTATTTGCATGTTTACAGAATCCGTTTTATAGGGCAGTGGAAAGGTGCATACAGGAGGGGGTAAGGGAGGACATACAAGGTGGGAGCCCGGTATCATAGGTTATGTTGATGACACAACTGTCCTAGTGAGTGGGAGGAAGGGATTGGAGGGTCTGGAGAGAGTTATAGATGTTTTTGGGATGGCAACAGGTATGGCAGTGAATGTGCATAAATCAAAGCTCATGAGACTAGGTGAATGGGATGGGCAGGAGGGCGGGGGTGGGGGGATGAGGTGGTGTGTCGTGGACCGGGTGAAAATTTGTGGAGTTGTGTATATGGGTAATGCTCAGATGGCGAGGGAGGTTAATTCAAAGGGTGTGGTAGATAGAGTATTGGGAAGATTGACAGGATTGCGGCCGACACATCTTAGGCTACACCAGAGGGTCATTGTGGTCAATGTGCTTTTGTACAGCAAAATATGGCATGTGGCAGCTTTGTACTCTTTGGTGTATGGGGATGTCCGGAGATCGTTGAGCAGAGTTTTCCGTTTTATCTGGGGTTCGGGATGCGATTGGTTGAAAAGGGATGTGGTAACACTTCCGGTGGCCTTGGGAGGGCTGGAAAGAAGGTTGAAGTGTGTATATGTGAAACATGGGTTTCTAAGGGTTTGGGGGGAGGGGAGTGGAGGGTTGAGGATGCTGCAGGGAGATATTCGGAGATGGTGGAAGGGATGGGATTTGAGAGATGGTGAGGAGTTGTTGCGTCTGTTGATGATGGTCAGAGATCCAAGCAACATGTGGGTAGGGTCCATGGAGAGGAAGTTATGGCCTAGGGGGGCAGTGGCAACAGAAGGAGTGTACCCGATGTATGCATGGGAAGACATTTGGGGTCGATTAAAAGGGTTACGCATCCGGCTGCGCGCGAGGGAGGTAATGTATAGGTTTCTTCACGGAATATTGCCGTCTGGGGTTGTATTACGAAATAGGCGAATAAGGGAGGGTGGGGAGTGTCAGGTTTGTGGGGTAGATGAATCAGCTTTTCATGTAGTTTATTTTTGCGAAAACCTAGGGGTTGTGCGGGAATGGTTAGGGAAAGTAATCCGGTATGTGGGGGGGAAAGGGTTGTCGGTTTTGAGAGCGCTCATTTTAGATGTAGGTGGGGTAGGGGTAAAGGTTCAAGGGGCAGTGGCTTACTTAGTGGTTGATTTTGTGTTTATATCATGGGCAATGAGAGACAAAGGGGCGGAGGAACGTAGGATGGCCATAGCAGCAGCCTTTTATAGAACAAAGTGTCGCAACAGGGAAATATATGGTAGGAGGTGGGAGAGGGATTTCTCGGAGGGTTATAGGGACTTTCTTTTGAGGGATTTATGGACTTTATAAGCGGTCAGGGGCATGAAAGGGCTGGCCTTCCCCGGGGGGGGGGGTTGTGTGTGTTGCAGAGGTCGATTGTGTGGGGTGTGGAATTGTGTGAGGAAAGGATATTGAGGTGAGTTTTGAGTGTGACACATTACGAGGTGTGATAGGTTTTCTCCAATAGGATTAACGCCAATTGTTTGACAATCTACTGCTTTATTATACATATCGTTTGTGGTAATATTGATTTACGATAATGCCATTGTAATTTGGAGTTGTACTCTAATAATTGCATGTATTTGCTCCAACTTGTTTTCTAGGTGCCTTGCACTGCATAGTGTTGACGCTGTGATCATGCACGGTGTCCAGAGATATGATGTGATATGTTTGTATTAATGTCTGTGCATTATTGTTCGTCACTGGTGATCTGCAATTTTCGGTTTTGTTTTGAGAGTAGAGTTTAATGTACGTCAGATAGTGTAAATAAAGTTGGGCAACAGTGGTGTTATAGGTTTTTGTGGTTAGGTGCGTGCTAGGCACAGTCTTCATGTGTTACTTATGTCATGGTTATATTTTATGTTGTATTGTACTGTTGTCAATAGCACTATGTTATGTCCATATAAGCTGTATAAAGCTTGAATGTCATAGTTGAAGCTGTGTTATTGTTTTTTAACGTTTGGAATTGCATGTTTAAATGTGTAGAAGCTTACATGTGTTGGGTTTTTGAGACTAAGTTTATACCTATGTCTTTGTAGTAATTTTGTGTCTTTGTGACTTCTCTATATCACCATTGTTGTGTGATACATATTGTTATGTAACTGAACCATTAGGACAATTACATAAATTAATGTTTTGATCATTGCTGTGTAACATTAGATTAGGTAACATCCATTGTTTATAGTATGTTAGGTTGTAAATAGTGGGGTGGTTGGATAACCACGGGGGGGGGGGGTTAATATGTCTGTATAATATGTTCAGTGCAATGAATTGCATGGTCTGTAGTTGATTACATCATCAATGTGGGAAGAAAATGGATGTCTCTGAGGGTACAGATTACGTACCATTTCGAGGGATGTGTATATAGTGTTGTTCATATTGTGTAATTCTGTTGGATAGCTCCAACAGGTTTGGGTTAAATGATAGGATGAGGGAACAGAGAGGGTGGGGGGTTGTACCCACACGGAGTTGTAAGTGTGGTGTGTAATGTTAGCTGTAGGTAGGATTGTGTTAATTTTATAGCCCTACATGAGTTTTATACATTATTTTTTTGTAATGTCATGTTTTAAATAAAATATAAAAAAAAATTTAAGGAAGGAAGGTAATGTGATGTTGAGGGTGTGTGAGTAATCTAAGTGGTGAGTTTGGAGAGGACTGTCGCTGAGTACACAGCTGTTAGAGTTTTGCAACTTGTTATATAATCTAGATTGGTTGTGGGTGGCGAGGTACTTAGGGTCCGTGTGGAGTTATTTGGGGGATGGGTACGGAAGGGGTTGGGGGATGTTGTGTGAGACTTATAGAGTGGGGCAGCCCAAGCATTGGTGGGGTAGGGGGGTTACCTGGGGAGGGGGGAGCAGGGAGAGGGCTGGGAAGGGAGGAGGGTTGGTTTTGTTCGAGGGAGTTTACCTGGAGTGCATTGCGGGGATCAACTCCCCCGCGGCCCGGTCCATGACCAGACCTCCTGGTAGATCAGGGCCTGATCAATGAGGATGTACTGCTTGCCGCATGTAGTCCAACGTACGAACCACAGCCCGGCTGATCCAGCACTGACTTTAGGTATCTGTCCAGCTCCCTCTTGAAGACAACCAGGAGTCTATTGGTAATTCTCCTTATGGCTGGTGGGAGGCTGTTGAACAGGCTCAATACTTCACATGGCGACAAGAGCACAAGTAACTATCATTGTTAAATGTCATGTGAGATTCTCAGAACATAACACAATGTGTATAGAAATGTTGCTATAAAAATGAATTTTAAATATGTTGTAAAAATAGCAAACAAGAAAATAATTTACCTGAATAAACTACTTAGTGATGATAGTCTTGCATGATTCTTATCACCACTCAGGCTGGTAGACGAGGTGGCTATTCCTTATAGGCCTACAAGTTAATGTTTACTTCCCAAACAGGGTGATATGATGGCGTCATTGTTGAGAGTCGTGGCAGCCAGGGCATCGTTCCCGTCTCAGTTTCACTCTACAAGACTACTTTCTCTTGTAAAGTAAGTTTACCGTTTTTTGTAACTGTCTATTTTCAACTACCCCACAAGCCTATATTCACCGAGAGGTGCATGTCACTGTCTATATATACTGAGAGTTTAATCCCTTTGTAGGAGATTAAAGTATTCTTGACTGGTGGAGAACATGGGAGATGTATCCTCAATGACCATTTACTGCTATTTTCTTGTCATTTTGTAGCTACAAGAGCAGATATATGCTCGTGGTGTACTGTCTTCAGTGTTTACTATTATACATGTCGTTGTGACGACTGTCAGATGAATAAACAGAAGAAAGCACGTCTGTGACGAGGTTGTAACAGCGGCCACTAACTATGACAACTCTCATCCAGTACCTCTTTGGCTTTCTGATTTGGTATAGCACCGAGCATGCTGCACACAGGTACCACGGTTCGAGTCCTCGGCCATCCATATGTTTATTCACTTGGCAGTCGTTTATTACAATTTACCTTTGGTTTATCAATTCTGAGAAGATAGACAACACACGCGCCATGAAACTTGTGAGGGTGCTGGATAAGGCAGTAGAGCCACGGTCGCTGGCGTTGATACACTCTTGCTACAGAAGTGGCAAGTGTGTGTGTATATGTGTGTGTGAACTCACCTAGTTGTGGTTGCAGGGGTCGATTCACAGCTCCTGGCTCCTGTGTATGCGTGTGTATGTGTGTGTAACGACATATTATAGCAATGGAATCGCCTGATTTAAGCCATTTAGAATTTTTTAGTCTACCCCCAAAATAACAATGATTTATGACTTCTTAAATTCCTCGTATATATTGTGGCTAAGTGAAGTAACATTTTATGTTTATGCTGATCTTTAGCGCATGACGGGGACTTTCAAACCCCAGAATATGAGTAGCAAATTACAATATAAAAACAGACGGTCTGAAATGAAAACTGAAAGAATTCTTCAGCAAGTATTCTTAAACGAAAAAAGAATACGAGTAACCTAGTTTACATCAGTTTTGGACAGAGTGGATCTACCTGTCTATTACTTATGGGTAACTTTTACATATTTTAATTTACCTAAGCTGGAGTTAAACCAATTAAGATCAGTCAATGATGTAAAGGTCTTGAAGCGCTTAGTTCCTTATAAAATAAAATTGCCAGGGGTTCCACGAAGATGTTGCTAAAAGCCTAGAAGAGTAAACCCGGAACTGCGAGAACTAAACTACAACATGATGATTCCTACCAGTTTTAAGCAATTTCGAGTCGAGTTGAGTCTTGTTCATCTTCAAGTTGATCTTTAATTTCCGATATAAATGCAGCGTTGATCCGTCATCTCTTGGAACAATTTACATTAGTAACTGAGATTACACTTGCTTAACGAATCTTCACTGTAAAAACAAGAACGAGGATCAGTATCAGTGGCCCGGTGGTTAGAGCTCCCGCTTCACACACGGAGGGCCCGGGTTCGGTTCCCGGCGGGTGGAAACATTTCGACACGTTTCCTTACACCTGTTGTCCTGTTCACCTAGCAGCAGATAGGTACCTGGGTGTTAGTCGACTGGTGTGGGTCGCATCCTGGGGGACAAGATTGAGGACCCCAATGGAAATAAGTTAGACAGTCCTCGATGACGCACTGACTTTCTTGGGTTATCCTGGGTGGCTAACCCTCCGGGGTTAAAAATCCGAACGAAATCTTATCTTATTATCACCTTCATGGGATATTTGGAATCAAAAACATTCATCTTGACAGAATTCCTTATATATATACATATATTTTTTTTAGATTCTGGTGATTAAAAAAACATCTGAACTGTCAATAAATAAACTAGATACCCCATAAGTGACCCAGACCGGTTTAGCGCTTCACAGACAATATATATATATATATATATATATATATATATATATATATATATATATATATATATATATATATATATATATATATATATATATATATATATTGTTTATATCTCTGGCAATTTCTGAATAACTGTGTATCTGGGTACACAGGAGAGCAGAGAGAGGCTTCAGTTCCGGCAGAGCAAACCACAACGTTGTCACCTCAGATTTTCCAGATATAGAGTTGACTGCTACCAACTTGACCAGCCACGTCCTGAAGGACGCAGCAGAGTGGCCAGACCATGTTGCCACAGTAAGTGAACATCATTATTTGAAGACACATGTGCAACATTAAGTTTATTGCTGAGAGGTATCGGCTGCACAGCAGGTTCATCAGTCCAATACTGTGGTGTGAGATGACTAAAATATTGGTGACAATAGAAGACGTGGAGATTTTGAGGTGTTTAGTTCCTCACCCTTGGAAGCAACAGCTGTAGAAGTGCTCAGACTGTCAGTCTTGGCTGAAATAGAGGTGTTCAGTTCATCAGCCTATATGGAAGGTGTTCTGTTCCATAGCTTGGTCAGTCTAAAGTAGAAACAGTTGGATGGAGTTCATGTACTCGAGCTTGAAGTGAGGTGTATCTGCTGTAGATGGCCTCACAGGAGGCGGGGCCCACCGGAAGGCATGCTGGTCCTACCTAGGCTGAGTCCTCTCAAATCCAATCTTGCTTACTCATTAGAATATGTTACACGTTTTAATTATTCATGTACTTGTAGGTGTAATAGACCATAACATAATGCAGTTGTCTGACAATAACATCTTGGTATCTTCTTATACACGACTTTTTACATTTTTTTTGTTTCTACTTTGGAAATTTAATATGTTCTTATGTGTGAGAAGAGTTAGATTTGAGAGAACTAAGCCTAGCCTGGTCCATCAACCTTGTTACTGGGCCCCGCATTCTGTGACGTTATATACAGAAGTCACTCAACACCTCTAGCTTTAGTATATAAGTTCCATCCAACTTGTTCTTCTTCAGTTTTACCATTCTATGGGAATGAACACCTTACATATAGGATGATGGACCCAACACCTCAAGATGATTTCTCCATTTCAGTCAAGACTGAGGGACTGAACAGTGAGAGATGAGGTCAGTTCTACCAAGGCGGATGGACTGAACACCTCAAATCTTAACTTCAATTGTATCCAATATATCAGTCACCTTTGTAGTCAACTGAAGAAGCCTGCTCCGCAGGCAGTACGTCTCAGCATTAAAGATATCTAAATATGTGCCTGTGTCTTATTCATATATTTGTGGTAATGTTCATTTGATCTGGTGTAAACAGCCAAGTCTTCAGGGAAGCAAAAAATAGACACACAGTTGTCGCAGTTAGTGGATATAATTACTTGATTACTCGTGATCTGCTCACTTCAGGTGACCTTTGCATGACCCTTGAAATAAATATGTATGATATATGTCATGTGTGTTTATTTCAAGAATCGTGCAAAAACATTACACATCATCTGTGATTATGTATAAAGTATGCAGAGTCACATTACCATGCTTAGGATAGTTCACCAAAAAACTCGCACTTAGGAAAGAAATCTGATGCTGACGTTTCAGTCCATCGAACACCATTGTTAGGTCACGACTGAGATTTAATTAACAATGGTGCAGGGGAAGGGGACCGTGTGGGGGAATTTTATTAAGCTGGTTTTAAATACGTGTTGAGAATGCCTTACCCCCAGGGTCACCGTGGCCTTAGTGACCGTCGGCCACCCACCGAAGGAGATAGAAGCGTCGCTTAACCGTTTCTCCTATCTTAGGAGAAGCCCTGATACATGAGAACGTCCTGTCTGACATATCTAAGTCATCAGTCACTTTATGTCCAGCCATGAGACCTCGACCAATTAGGTCTAAATACCTCTAATTTGTAAGTGACGTCATGACTCACATTCTCACATGTCCAGAGCACTTGCTCAGTGTTCATTTTTTTGCCTTCTCTGACAACTTATCTTAAAGCCCTCAAGCATACGATTTTAAACACTGAGGGCAGTCGGAAGTTTGACTTCAGGGAACATCATGTAAAGGTGTCCTAGCGTCATGTGAGAGACTCATTAGAGAAGACAGGAGTCAACAAATTTCTTGCCCTAACATCTCTAGTACCGCAACTTACTGGTCCATCTCACGACCTTATTCAGTATAGAATGCAATCCATAATCTTGTTCGAGGTAGGTAGGGACCTATCATAGGCAGAATGGTATAGGCTCATGTCAATGGGAATCCCAGAGCTGGTCATTAACGTGTCAATCATGGGCAGAGCGTACCCCGGAAGGCCGGGTTCACTTCACTGAGCGTGCTGGATATTTCAGTTTGGGCGATGGACCAGGCACCAGGTGTCATCAGAGACGTCGGATTGTTAAGTAACCAATAGCCACTCGAAGGGTAGAGTCAACAATAATTAGACCTGGGATGTCTGAGGTCTAGGTGGGCTCGACTGACTAGCGTTTAGTTAACGTCAGTCAAGGTAGAACCCCTGATTATGGACAGACCGAAACGTCGTCAAAAAAGTCTTCTCCTAAGTGCTGGCTTTTGTTCAGTTACGTTTTATACCATAAAATCTTTGATCGATGCATCAGCTATGTACTGCTATTGTTACAATCCCTAGGAATGTGCAGTGACTGGTAGACGATACACATACAGTCAGCTGGTGGACCGCGTGGCCAGGTGGGCAGGGATGCTGACCCAGCTGGGCATTAGTAAAGGGGACGTAGTAGCCATAATAATGCTCAACTGTCCAGAATACCCAATTGCCATGCTGGGAGGCGTCAGTATTGGTGCTACTGTCACAGTCGTCAACACGGCCTACACTCCAGGCAGGAATTTACATTTTTTGAGATACCTTTGTGTAATCAACTGGTTTTATTTACATTATTATAATTATTATTATTATTATTATTATTATTATTATTATTATTATTATTATTATTATTATTATTATTCTCATTCTCAGAAACATTACTGTAGAACTCCTCACACTCCATTCATTGTTTTGGCACTTCTTATCAAAATAGGTCATCTTTGTTCAAGCAAATATTTATTTCCACTTTGGTTTAATATTCCCACACACCACCTTACCGTCGTTCAGCATCTGTCTTTCCAGAAGAGTACTAACATCACAGTTCAGACGGCCCTTCGAATAATATCCTTTCCTTTACCCATCCTGCTCTCATTTTCGTTAGTGTGACTTTGTAAATGGTCCAAGTCGGACAGAAACGTCGTCGTAAGCTCCTCTCTTCTATGTGCAGGTTATTTGTGTAATGTATCCTTTCCCTTTCAGAGTGTTGGTACAGTACCCTACCACCAGGACTCAGGTCCGGATAACTGGTGTACCCTGAATCCCTTCGTGAATGTTGTTTTTCTCACTCCAACACTATCATGACCTTGACTTCACGTACACTCTCTGCAACACTGACCTTGACTTCACGTACACTCTCTGCAACACTGACCTTGACTTCACGTACACTCCCTGCAACACTGACCTTGACTTCACGTACACTCTCTGCAACACTGACCTTGACTTCACGTACACTCTCTGCAACACTGACCTTGACTTCACGTACACTCTCTGCAACACTGACCTTGACTTCACGTACACTCTCTGCAACACTGACCTTGACTTCACGTACACTCTCTGCAACACTGACTTTGACTTCACGTACACTCTCTGCAACACTGACTTTGACTTCACGTACACTCTCTGCAACACTGACTTTGACTTCACGTACACTCTCTGCAACACTGACTTTGACTTCACGTACACTCTCTGCAACACTGACCTTAACTTCACGTACACTCTCTGCAACACTGACCTTGACTTCACGTACACTCTCTGCAACACTGACCTTAACTTCACGTACACTCTCTGCAACACTGACCTTGACTTCACGTACACTCTCTGCAACACTGACCTTAACTTCACGTACACTCTCTGCAACACTGACCTTGACTTCACGTACACTCTCTGCAGCACTGACCTTGACTTCACGTACACTCTCTGCAACACTGACCTTAACTTCACGTACACTCTCTGCAACACTGACTTTGACTTCACGTACACTCTCTGCAACACTGACCTTAACTTCACGTACACTCTCTGCAACACTGACTTTAACTTCACGTACACTCTCTGCAACACTGACCTTAACTTCACGTACACTCTCTGCAACACTGACCTTAACTTCACGTACACTCTCTGCAACACTGACTTTGACTTCACGTACACTCTCTGCAACACTGACCTTAACTTCACGTACACTCTCTGCAACACTGACTTTGACTTCACGTACACTCTCTGCAACACTGACCTTGACTTCACGTACACTCTCTGCAACACTGACCTTAACTTCACGTACACTCTCTGCAGCACTGACCTTGACTTCACGTACACTCTCTGCAGCACTGACCTTGACTTCACGTACACTCTCTGCAACACTGACTTTAACTTCACGTACACTCTCTGCAACACTGACCTTAACTTCACGTACACTCTCTGCAACACTGACCTTAACTTCACGTACACTCTGCAACACTGACCTTAACTTCACGTACACTCTGCAACACTGACCTTAACTTCACGTACACTCTGCAACACTGACCTTAACTTCACGTACACTCTGCAACACTGACCTTAACTTCACGTACACTCTGCAACACTGACCTTAACTTCACGTACACTCTGCAACACTGACCTTAACTTCACGTACACTCTGCAACACTGACCTTAACTTCACGTACACTCTCTGCAACACTGACCTTAACTTCACGTACACTCTGCAACACTGACCTTAACTTCACGTACACTCTGCAATACTGACCTTAACTTCACGTACACTCTGCAACACTGACCTTAACTTCACGTACACTCTGCAACACTGACCTTAACTTCACGTACACTCTGCAACACTGACCTTAACTTCACGTACACTCTGCAACACTGACCTTAACTTCACGTACACTCTCTGCAACACTGACCTTGACTTCACGTACACTCTCTGCAACACTGACCTTGACTTCACGTACACTCTCTGCAACACTGACCTTAACTTCACGTACACTCTCTGCAACACTGACCTTAACTTCACGTACACTCTCTGCAACACTGACCTTGACTTCACGTACACTCTCTGCAACACTGACCTTGACTTCACGTACACTCTCTGCAACACTGACCTTAACTTCACGTACACTCTGCAACACTGACCTTAACTTCACGTACACTCTCTGCAACACTGACCTTAACTTCACGTACACTCTCTGCAACACTGACCTTAACTTCACGTACACTCTGCAACACTGACCTTAACTTCACGTACACTCTCTGCAACACTGACCTTAACTTCACGTACACTCTGCAACACTGACCTTAACTTCACGTACACTCTCTGCAACACTGACCTTAACTTCACGTACACTCTCTGCAACACTGACCTTAACTTCACGTACACTCTCTGCAACACTGACCTTAACTTCACGTACACTCTGCAACACTGACCTTAACTTCACGTACACTCTGCAACACTGACCTTAACTTCACGTACACTCTGCAACACTGACCTTAACTTCACGTACACTCTCTGCAATAGTATATATATTCTTTCCACATATTTTAGTGGTTAAAAGAATATTTCTCAGGGCTTTATTTTGTGTTTCTTTCAAGTCTCTCAGTTGTTCTACTGTGTTGCAGGTCTGTGACACCTACGGGTTTAGCGCATCCCCATGTCTCCCTTTACACTGTTTTGACAGCTGTTAGTGTACACGGAACAGCAATGTTTAAATATTTTCAGGCCTCCTCGTCAATAGGCCTGCCAGTGATCTTTAATTTTGATGATGCATTTTTTGCGTTACATAAGAATATAAGGAAGAAGGAACACTGCAGGAGGCCTACTGGCCCATGCGAGGCAGATCCAATTCTCCCTCCGGCTTAAGTCAATGCCTTGACCTAGTCAGGTCAGTCACATTCACTTACCAGTGTGCCTGTTAAACGCTCCTGTCGTTTCTGCAGAAATTATAAGTCGAAGATGATCACAGGCTGTCTGTATGACAGCTGTCTGCATGTCACGAAAAGTTTTAGCAAGCGTAAGAATATCATCAATAAAACTAATGGTGATATTGTTGGGGTGTATCTGGCACAAGGCTATAGCAAATAAGGCATTTGTTAATATATTAAAGATAGTAGGACTTAATACCCCTCCTTGAGGAGTTCCTGGTCGCATTTTTTCGGTTTCACTTTTGTAGACTTGAATATACATCCGCGCATAGAAGGTAACTTAAAATGACGTTTCGGTCCTACTTGATCCCTTCACTAGTGATTAGTTAATAGTCCAAGTCAGACCGAAACGTCTTAAGTTTTGTTTTCCTATGTGCGGGTTATTTGTCTATTATTCCAGCCACAGTATTATGCCTTTTTAATTCTTTGTACCATAAAACAGCACAGCAAATTTCCTGTTATTGGCATAACCAAAAATCCACTGTAAAAGCAGACCATCTCAGTCCATTAAAAATAACTTCCTTGTTTGCAATATCACAATTATTATTAATATCGAGAAGAGTCCCGTATTTTATGACGTTTCTCCCCCTGGACAATTCAAAATGTTTCGACGCACTTTGGTGCAGCTTCGCCGCGTGTGAGGCCATTGATATTGGGAGACAAGAGGTCATCTCTGTACAGTAACTCGTTAAGTACAGTCCTCTCAGATGGTACACACAGCTGGTGAGTCAGACAGGGTGAAATGCATCATGCTCGTTAGGTTTGGGTATTAGTACAACAACGTTAGTGGTTTGAACATTAAAATGGTATAAAATACCGACAGGTTGTTAGGTAAGACACATATGCAACAGTTAGGTATCTTTGTTATGAAACGTTTCGCCTACACAGTAGGCTTCTTCAGTCAAGTACAGAAAAGTTGATAGAAGCAGAAGATACTTGAAGACGATGTAATCAGTCCATCACCCTTAAAGTTTTGAGGTGGTCAGTCCCTCAGTCTGGAGAAGAGCATTGTTCCATAGTATGAAACAATATGGAGATGAAGTGACAGGGTATCTTGGTACAGACCTGCAATCAACTTTGACAACTTCCACTAGTGAGAGGGGCTGGATTTGAGAGGGACCTGACCTCTCAGCATCTGAGTTCTTACCTCTCCTAGTGGCCTACGTCTCACCTCTTGGCGCTATAAAAAGCTCCATCCTGTCACTTCTTCTCCATATTGTTTCATACTATGGAACAATGCTCTTCTCCAGACTGAGGGACTGACCACCTCAAAACTTTAAGGGTGATGGACTGATTACATCGTCTTCAAGTATCTTCTGCTTCTATCAACTTTTCTGTACTTGACTGAAGAAGCCTACTGTGTAGGCGAAACGTTTCATAATAAAGATACCTAACTGTTGCATATGTGTCTTACCTAACAACGTTAGTGGTTTACATTGAAGGAACTGTACCGGGTACAGCAGCCCCCGCTTCAGAGCACTTCACTTTACAACATTTCGCTAATACAGCGGTTTTCAGTTACATCCATTCTTCATTTCAGACTTCCTACAGTAAACATATTCACCAGTCACTATAAGCTGAGGATGAAAATATTTTAAGCTAATTAATGTGTGTACTGTATATGCATTTTTTAAGTATAAACATGTTATCAGGATTTTATATGCATTTAAAACTGAAAAATAACTGTGATTCACTTTACAGCAGTAACCTGCTGTATAAGCGGGTCAGTCATATACATACGCCTCAGTATTCTAATGACGTTGTTAGGTGGTATCATTCTCCCTGAATACTTCACAATGACGTTGTTAGGTGGTATCATTCTCCCTGAACACTTCACAATGACGTTGTTAGGTGGTATCATTCTCCCTGAACACTTCACAATGCTCGGCACCCACCATGCTTATATCTGTTTCTTTATTCCCATTATTCCATATTTCATTTCTATAGCTTCGTATGTCATCCTTACAATATCATATAGCGAGCATTTTGTGGGGAATCTTAAATGAATACTCGGTCAAATTAAGATATATGTGCAAGCCAATCGCAAACAGGCGATATCAACGATGTAAACAAATTACTGAGGATGGAAAACATTAGCCCAAGGTTTTTCACAATTATGGTCTTCGCCAGGAGCTATGCAATATCGCATTCTTTTATCAAGTAAAAATCATGCATTACATAATCATATATAGTTTATTGAGTTAAAACGCGCACATAAGAACCTGTATTCACATAAACTTCAGTTTGATATTCAGATCTCTCCTTTTGCTCTTCTTGGTACCCCTTGTTCTTCCTGTAAAGCCGCTGCGCGGGTTCCACTAGAGGCTGGGCGCTTTCTTGATCATACCACGACTGTGGACGTCCGCTTCATGAAGTTGAGTTAGCTGGTACAATACTCAGAGAAGGAAGACGGAGCTTCCACACTCCTTGTGTTGGATAACCCGCAAAGATTTACCTCATACACATAAAATAACTTTAATTCTCGTGCTGTTGAAAATGTTATTCAAGTTTAAATCAGACATTTCCAATCACACAGAGGAAACTCTTCGTCAGCTTCAAGACAGCAGGGCCAAGCTGGTGATAGGAGACATTACCTTGGAAAAGAAGATTGAGACTTCACTTGTACTATATAAAATGCCTACCATTTTAGTTATGAATGGTCCATCTAGTATCAGCGGAGCTCTTAACCTGCGAGAGATCCTGGAGGACACGTCTCTCCCATTTAAGGACTGTGCAGAGGTAAGTAGCGTCATTACATCAATGGTAAACAAATCTTAGAGGTTGATTAATAAGACACTTGCAACACTTGGGGGTCTTTATTGGAGATATAGCCAGGTGTTCCACAAGGGTTTTATTCGTCAGGTAATTATCGGTTTGAATCTCCATTTTAGGCATTGCCTCGGGAATCTTTCATCTCATTCGTTGATTTTTATGATTATTTTTGTCTTAAAAATGAAGAGTAAGATTCAGCATTGAAAACTAGGATATTCATGTGTTCTTTCTTTGTATTAGGTTACCGGCGAAGAAGTGGCACTGATGCCATACTCAAGTGGCACCACAGGCAATCCCAAAGGCGTGTCTCTCTCCCATCGTGCACTTGCCGCCAATGTTAATATGATTGTTCATCCAAGCGTCTTCGTTCCTCGTGAAACAACAGGTCAGAATCATGCTAAATTATCACTGCACTCAACCCACAGGGTTAAGACAGCGCCTGGGAAACGGGAGGTAATCAGGTTTGATCCGAGAGAAGGCTAGCTAAAATTACTCAGTATATTCAGGAGGCCTTCACTAGCGTCAAGGAACCTCCCTCTACTCCCTGGAAGGACGAATCACGCACAAGCTGCAATAACACTATCACATGGCTTCGGTGTAATTTGTGTTTTTAAGTTTTCTCATGTATGTGCTCAACCCGAGGTACAAACAAATTCCTTTCCTCGTACAATTCCTACCGTAGGACAAGACCTCTTAATACCCTACTCGAAAGACGTCCCTGAAACGCTGCACTAACCAGTCTTTCTCTCTTTCACACGATTGTAAAGATGTTCTAAACCTCAGCCAGTTTAATAACAATAATATTATCTTTTCTTTCCCCAACCCACTTCGTCCTCATCTCTTTATGGAGATTTTAATCTAGTCATAACTACCCACGCAGAATCGTATCAGGAGAGCTTCTTGTGCTACCTGCCTTTCTTCCACATCTACGGAATCTTGGTGAAGATCCTGGTGGGACTACGGAGGGGTATCAAGCTGGTGTGTGTGCCTAAATTTAACCCAGACATCTTCGTCAAGGATGTCAAGCAACACAAGGTATGTGTGGAAGGCAGCAACATAAGGTGTGTATGGAAGGCAGAACACAAGGTATGTGTAGAAGGTAGCAACACAAGGTGTGTAGAACGTAGCAATGCAAGTTAGGAAAGGCAAGAATCCAAAGTGTGTATGGAATTAAGCATCAAAAAGTCCGTTTAAAGGCAGCAGAAGATCCGTTAAAAAGGCAGCAGCACAAGGTCCGTTGAGAAGCCAGTAACACAAAGTCCTTTGGACAGGCAGCAACACAAGGTACGTATGGAAAGCGGCAACACAAGGTATGTTGAAAAGGCAGCAACACAAGGTACGTAATATAGAAAGCAGCAACGCAAGGTACTGTGGAAAAGGACAGTTCAGGACATTTATTAGAGGAAACGCTTCGCCCTGAGTGGCTTCGTCAGTCCTAAAGTACTGATAAAACCACTGGCTTTATCAGTACAATAACAGGACAAAAACTGACGACTGGAGAGGTAAGACAAGGAAATCAGTCCCTCAGTCTAGCAGCAGGTGTTTCGTAGTCTTGATGAATCAACTTGTGTTGATGAATCAACTTGTGTCTAAATCTTCAGCTTGTCGGTATTATATGCCATTCATGTTATAACACAGGGCCTGTTGAGAAGGTAGTGACACAGGGCCTGTTGAGAAGGTAGTGACACAGGGCCTGTTGAGAAGGTAGTGACACAGGGTCTGTTGAGAAGGTAGTGACACAGGGTCTGTTGAGAAGGCAGTGACACAGGGCCTGTTGAGAAGGTAGTGACACAGGGCCTGTTGAGAAGGCAGTGACACAGGGTCTGTTGAGAAGGCAGTGACACAGGGTCTGTTGAGAAGACAGTGACACAGGGTCTGTTGAGAAGGCAGTGACACAGGGTCTGTTGAGAAGGCAGTGACACAGGGTCCGTTGAGAAGGCAGTGACACAGGGTCTGTTGAGAAGGCAGTGACACAGGGTCTGTTGAGAAGGCAGTGACACAGGGTCTGTTGAGAAGGCAGTGACACAGGGTCCGTTGAGAAGGCAGTGACACAGGGTCTGTTGAGAAGGCAGTGACACAGGGTCTGTTGAGAAGGCAGTGACACAGGATCCGTTGAGAAGGCAGTGACACAGGGTCTGTTGAGAAGGCAGTGACACAGGGTCTGTTGACAAGGCAGTGACACAGGGCCTGCTGAGAAGGCAGTGACACAGGGTCCGTTGAGAAGGCAGTGACACAGGGTCCGTTGAGAAGGCAGTGACACAGGGTCTGTTGAGAAGGCAGTGACACAGGGTCCGTTGAGAAGGCAGTGACACAGGGTCCGTTGAGAAGGCAGTGACACAGGGTCCGTTGAGAAGGCAGTGACACAGGGTCTACTGAGAAGGCAGTGACACAGGGTCTGTTGAGAAGGCAGTGACACAGGGTCTGTTGAGAAGGCAGTGACACAGGGTCTGTTGAGAAGGCAGTGACACAGGGTCTGTTGAGAAGGCAGTGACACAGGGTCTGTTGAGAAGGCAGTGACACAGGGTCTGTTGACAAGGCAGTGACACAGGGCCTGTTGAGAAGGCAGTGACACAGGGTCCGTTGAGAAGGCAGTGACACAGGGTCCGTTGAGAAGGCAGTGACACAGGGCCTGTTGAGAAGGCAGTGACACAGGGTCCGTTGAGAAGGCAGTGACACAGGGTCCGTTGAGAAGGCAGTGACACAGGGTCCGTTGAGAAGGCAGTGACACAGGGTCCGTTGAGAAAGCAGTGACACACGTTGAGGCAGTGACACAGGGTCGTTGAGAAGTGACACAGTGACAATGATACAGGGTCCGTTGAGAAGTCAGTGACACAGGGTCCGTTGAGAAGGCAGTGACACACGTTGAGAAGGCAGTGACACAGGGTCTGGTGAGAAGGCAGTGACACAGGGTCGGTTGAGAAGGCAGTGACACAGGGTCTGTTGAGAAGGCAGTGACACAGGGTCTTTTGAGAAGGCAGTGACACAGGGTCCGTTGAGAAGGCAGTGACACAGGGTCTGTTGAGAAGGCAGTGACACAGGGTCTGTTGACAAGGCAGTGACACAGGGTCCGTTGAGAAGGCAGTGACACAGGGTCCGTTGAGAAGGCAGTGACACAGGGTCCGTTGAGAAGGCAGTGACACAGGGTCTGTTGAGAAGGCAGTGACACAGGGTCTGTTGAGAAGGCAGTGACACAGGGTCCGTTGAGAAGGCAGTGACACAGGGTCTGTTGAGAAGGCAGTGACACAGGGTCTACTGAGAAGGCAGTGACACAGGGTCTACTGAGAAGGCAGTGACACAGGGTCTGTTGAGAAGGCAGTGACATAGGGTCTGTTGAGAAGGCAGTGACACAGGGTCTGTTGAGAAGGCAGTGACACAGGGTCTGTTGAGAAGGCAGTGACACAGGGTCTGTTGAGAAGGCAGTGACGCAGGGTCTGTTGACAAGGCAGTGACACAGGGCCTGTTGAGAAGGCAGTGACACAGGGTCCGTTGAGAAGGCAGTGACACAGGGTCCGTTGAGAAGGCAGTGACACAGGGCCTGTTGAGAAGGCAGTGACACAGGGTCCGTTGAGAAGACAGTGACACAGGGTCCGTTGAGAAGGCAGTGACACAGGGTCCGTTGAGAAGGCAGTGACACAGGGTCTGTTGAGAAGGCAGTGACACAGGGTCTGTTGAGAAGGCAGTGACACAGGGTCTGTTGAGAAGGCAGTGACACAGGGTCTGTTGAGAAGGCAGTGACACAGGGTCCTTTGAGAAGGCAGTGACACAGGGTCTGTTGAGAAGGCAGTGACACAGGGTCTGTTGACAAGGCTGTGACACAGGGCCTGTTGAGAAGGCAGTGACACAGGGTCCGTTGAGAAGGCAGTGACACAGGGTCCGTTGAGAAGGCAGTGACACAGGGCCTGTTGAGAAGGCAGTGACACAGGGTCCGTTGAGAAGGCAGTGACACAGGGTCCGTTGAGAAGGCAGTGACACAGGGTCCGTTGAAAAGGCAGTGACACAGGGTCCGTTGAGAAAGCAGTGACACAGGGTCCGTTGAGAAAGCAGTGACACAGGGTCCGTTGAGAAGGCAGTGACACAGGGTCTGTTGAGAAGGCAATGATACAGGGTCCGTTGAGAAGTCAGTGACACAGGGTCCGTTGAGAAGGCAGTGACACAGGGTCCGTTGAGAAGGCAGTGACACAGGGTCTGTTGAGAAGGCAGTGACACAGGGTCCGTTGAGAAGGCAGTGACACAGGGTCTGTTGAGAAGGCAATGATACAGGGTCCGTTGAGAAGTCAGTGACACAGGGTCCGTTGAGAAGGCAGTGACACATTGTCCGTTGAGAAGGCAGTGACACAGGGTCCGTTGAGAAGGCAGTGACACATGGTCCGTAGAGAAGGCAGTGACACAGGGTCCGTAGAGAAGTCAGTGACACAGGGTACGTTGAGAAGGCAGTGACACAGGGTCCGTTGGAAAGGCAGAGACACAGGGTCCGTTGAGAAGGCAGTGACACAAGGTCCTTTGAGAAGGCAGTGACACAGGGTCCGTTGAGAAGGCAGTGACACAGGGTCCGTTGAGAAGGCAGTGACACAGGGTCCGTTGAGAAGGCAGTGACACAGGGTCCGTTGAGAAGGCAGTGACACAGGGTCCGTTGAGAAGGCAGTGACACAGGGTCCGTAGAGAAGGCAGTGACACATGGTCCGTAGAGAACTCAGTGACACAGGGTCCGTTGAGAAGGCAGTGACACAGGGTCCGTTGAGAAGGCAGTGACACAGGGTCCGTTGAGAAGGCAGTGACACAGGGTCCGTTGAGAAGGCAGTGACACAGGGTCCGTAGAGAAGGCAGTGACACAGGGTCCGTTGAGAAGGCAGTGACACAGGGTCCGTTGAGAAGGCAGCGACACAGGGTCCGTAGAGAAGGCAGTGACACAGGGTCCGTTGAGAAGGCAGTGACACAGGGTCCGTTGAGAAGGCAGTGACACAGGGTCCGTTGAGAAGGCAGTGACACAGGGTCCGTTGAGAAGTCAGTGACACAGGGTCCGTTGAGAAGGCAGTGACACAGGGTCCGTTGAAAAGGCAGTGACACAGGGTCCGTTGAAAAGGCAGTGACACAGGGTCCGTTGAGAAGGCAGTGACACAGGGTCCGTTGAGAAGGCAGTGACACAGGGTCTGTTGAAAAGGCAGTGACACAGGGTCCGTTGAGAAGGCAGTGACACAGGGTCCGTAGAGAAGTCAGTGACACAGGGTCCGTTGAGAAGGCAGTGACACAGGGTCCGTTGAAAAGGCAGTGACACAGGGTCCGTTGAAAAGGCAATGACACAGGGTCCGTTGAGAAGGCAGTGACACAGGGTCCGTTGAGAAGGCAGTGACACAGGGTCTGTTGAAAAGGCAGTGACACAGGGTCCGTTGAGAAGGCAGTGACACAGGGTCTGTTGAAAAGGCAGTGACACAGGGTCCGTTGAAAAGGCAGTGACACAGGGTCCGTTGAGAAGGCAGTGACACAGGGTCTGTTGAAAAGGCAGTGACACAGGGTCCGTTGAGAAGGCAGTGACACAGGGTCCGTAGAGAAGTCAGTGACACAGGGTCTGTTGAGAAGGCAGTGACACAGGGTCCGTTGAAAAGGCAGTGACACAGGGTCCGTTGAAAAGGCAGTGACACAGGGTCTGTTGAAAAGGCAGTGACACAGGGTCTGTTGAAAATGCAGTGACACAGGGTCCGTTGAAAAGGCAGTGACACAGGGTCCGTTGAAAAGGCAGTGACACAGGGTCCGTTGAAAAGGCAGTGACACAGGGTCTGTTGAAAAGGCAGTGACACAGGGTCCGTTGAAAAGGCAGTGACACAGGGTCTGTTGAAAAGGCAGTGACACAGGGTCTGTTGAGAAGGCAGTGACACAGGGTCTGTTGAGAAGGCAGTGACACAGGGTCCGTAGAGAAGGCAGTGACACAGGGTCCGTAGAGAAGGTATTTTTATCAAGGAGAAATCTTTATGCTAACGTAGGTTACTGAGTTCAGTGTTGTCAAGACAACTGCTCCACTACAATCTGCACTATATTCTTAGTACAGTGCTACTACAGTGTGCACTATATTCTAAATACAGTGTCACTACTGTGTACTATATTCTCAATACAGTGCCACTATAGTGTGCAATGTATTCTCAAAACAGTGTCGCTACAGTGTGCCAGTATATGCCCAGTACAGTGCCACTACAGTGTACACTATAATTCCAGTACAGTGGCAGTACAATGATGCGATTCGGGTTAAATAGCAACGCTTTTCTTGCCGAATAAGCCAAGCGAAAATTTGCGTATGCAATAATTTCGCAAAAACCGTTCTGAACTTAACGAAAAAATATATTTCATTTTGTTTGTTTATTATTAAATTACTGTAAACTTATCTAAAATATAGTTATTTCGATTAAACTAAATTAAATTGCGCTTGTTATAATAAGGTCAAGTACCATTGTGTGTCATACCTTCCCTGTCCACCTCGCTTATATATACCGGTTCCCTCACTCTTTTGTGTTTGTCCTGTTTCCTGACGAACCTTGTGTTTGTAAATGGTCCAACTCGGACCGAAACGTTGTCATAAGCTTTTCTCTATCCTGTGTGCAGGTTATTTGTGTATTGTTCCAGTGCCTTTCTGTCCATTCTAACTTTTTAGTTTCAACTTCTAGGTAAGACTCCTTCACACAGTTCCATCTGTGTTAAATTTCTTGAATCATTCCCCCTGGAGCACACCCGAGGCCTTGGCGTCCGTTGATGCAGTATTGTGTGGTGCTGCCCCAGTTCTTGCCACCTCGGCAACAGTATTCAGGGAGAAAATTAAGAAACATATCTTCTTCCAGGAAGGTAAGAAATTTAAGGTTGTTGGGGCAGCATGACACATATGGGATTGGTGATTAAATTGATTATTTTACTGAGATTGTCGCCTGTATGTGCGTAATTAACGCCGCTTCTCATCTCTACATTTTTGTAAATATATATATATATATATATATATATATATATATATATATATATATATATATATATATATATATATATATATATATATATATATATATATATATATATATATATAAATATACATATATATATATATATATATATATATATATATATATATATATATATATATATATATATATATATATATATATATATATATATATATATATATATATATATGCAATAAGATCACAGTAAACAGGTGATTTCAGAATATGCAAAACAACCACTGCGAAAGAATAGAGAAATTCCAAGCGCTTTCATGACTACTCACATTATCAAGGAACTTGATAATGCGAGTAGTCACGAAAGTGCTTGGAATTTCTCTATTCTTTCAGAGTGGTTGTTTTGCATATATATATATATATATATATATATATATATATATATATATATATATATATATATATATATATATATATATATATATATATATATATATATATATATATATATATTAACAAGTCGGCAGTCTCCCACCGAGGCAAGGTGACCCAAAAAGAAAGAAAATCCCCAAAATGAAAATACTTTCATCGTCATTCAACACTTTCACCTCACTCACACATAATCACTGTTTTTACAGAGGTGCTCAGAATACAACAGTTTAGAAGTATATATGTATAAAGATACACAACATATCCCTCCAAACTGCTAATATCCCGAACCCCTCCTTTAGAGTGCAGGCATTGTACTTCCCATTTCCAGGACTCAAGTCCGACTATATAAAATAACCAGTTTCCCTGAATCCCTTCACTAAAGTGATTCTAAAGAAATGTCTTTAGGTACACCGCAGGGAGGAGTTCTTAGTCCCATGCTATTTAATATTCTGATTAATGCTCTCCTAAATGCTCTACCTGCCTCACCTAAACATATAGCTATAAGCTATGCTGATGATATCATGATCCATACAACAGGGCATAAGAAGATGAATACCATTCTTAATGAAGTTCAAGCAATTTGTAATCGACTAGGCCTCATAATATCTTCCTCTATTAACAAGCAAACGACATCCCCCACCCATCTATTTGCAGGGTGAAATCATTAGCTACGTTAAAACTTACAGATATCTTGGTGTAGATGTACCCTTTAACAAATCCACTATACCACAACTAAACAAGAAATGCAAAGCTAGGCTAAATGCACTCAAAGCTGTTGCTGGCTACAACCCCAACTATGGTGCTAATGTGAGAATCGTGAGAATGATGTACATAGCCTATGTTAGGTCCTCAATTGATTATGCTGCTCCCATGTTGATATTAGCTAGAGAAAGTTCTCTCCGACCCTTGGAGTTAATGCAAAATGAAGCTCTCAGGATTATTCTTGGCTGTCCCAGATCTACAAAAGTTCTTAACATGAGGAAGGAGCTTGGTATTTCTAGTATCAGTGATAGGATTATTGAGATTAACACTGTACTCGGTATTAGAATGTTGAGAAACGAACCAGACACTGTCACAATGAATCTTACCAAGTGTCTAGAGGTAAATACACACAGATCTAAATGGATTGTGAAAACGTGCAATTGCATCAAGTTTTATAACCTGCATGAACTGTATCACTGTAGGCAACAAGAGCATTTCACCCCTCCATGGAAGATGTGTTCATTTAATATCACATACCTATAAGTCCCTCCCAAGAAGCTCATTGCTAGTAATCCCTCCCTTAAATCTCTTGTTAGAGCAACTGCTCAAGAAGAAATTTCTCACCTAGCTGGTAGTAATAATTTATCACAAGTTATATACACTGATGGATCTAAACAGGAGTCTTCTGGCAGGGCTGCATCTGCTCTTGTTGCCACCTCCCTAGTTAAGAACGATAATAAATTTGTTGAGTTAGGCATAAGAATTAACAACTGGGCGTCTACACTGCAAACTGAATTGTTTGCAATCCTAATGGCGCTAAAGCTAACCTATGACACTGAGCGTGACTCTATTATCATTACTGATTCTATGTCATCATTGAAGGCTCTTGACTCATATAATGACTCCAACAACATGCTCATTGGTGAAGCCAGGTATAGATTCTCAAAAATTAGGGACAAAGGAATTAATGTACAATTGCTATGGATCCCATCACACACTGGATTACTCCTTCATGATAAAGTTGATATGTTAGCCAAGAAGAGTACCCAGAAGGAGAATGTAGAATATAACTTTGGTATAACTGTGTCTAGCATTAGGAATAACATTAGGAGAGAAGTAAATAATGAAAATGATTGTTATAGGAATGCATTTAGAAGTCTGAGTAGATCTATAACCCACTATGATAACATGAACGTAGATAAGTATGTTTATGGAGCAACGTGCAATGTGAACAGACTGACTGATGTTGTAGTGGCCAGGCTTAGGCTTGGTTACAAGTACTTCTGGCAGTTTGGGAGACACACACATGATGATCAAACTAAATGCAAATTATGTGATCAGGCATATGGTCACTGTCTTGAACACTATGTGCTTAATTGTCCACTTATTGAGGAATACAGACAGTATAATAACCTATGTGACATGTCAAGATATCTTATTAATGAAAATAAGATACCAGATATACTAAGCAAATTTCCTAAATTTACCTGTAACAGATAATTGAACTATAGTTATGTAGATATAAATCCATATGTATTCCTGTTAACCCTTTGGGACCTAGTTTCTAGGCCTTTTGTGTATCCATATGCTCTCGCGCTACCGTCCACAGGATGGATATGGGGTGCACAATAAACTAGGCACTTCGGTGGCAAAATCTAAATCTTCACTAAATATTACCCTGCTCACACTCCAACAGATCGTCAGGTCCCAAAAACCATTCGTCTCCATTCACTCCTATCGAACACGCTCATGCACGCCTGCTGGAAGTCCAAGCCCCTCGCCCACAAAACCTCCCTTACCCCTTCCTTCCAACCTTTTCGAGGATGACCCCTACCCCGCCTTCCTTTCCCTACAGATTTATACGCTCTCCATGTCATCCTACTTTGATCCATTCTCTCTAAATGACCAAACCACCTCAACAACCCCTCTTCAGCCCTCTGACTAATACTTTTATTAACTCCACACCTCCTAATTTCCACACTCCGAATTTTCTGCATAATATTTACACCACACATTGCCCTTAGACAGGACATCTCCACTGCCTCCAACCGTCTCCTCGCTGCAGCATTTACCACCCAAGCTTCACATCCATATAAGAGTGTTGGTACTACTATACTTTCATACATTCCCTTCTTTGCCTCCATAGATAACATTTTTTGTCTCGACATATACGTCAACGCACCACTCGCCTTTTTTCCTTCATCAATTCTATGATTAACCTCATCCTTCATAAATCCATCCGCCGACACGTCAATTCCCAAATATCTGAAAACATTCACTTCTTCCATACTCCTCCTCCCCAATTTAATATCCAATTTTTCTTTATCTAAATAATTTGATACTCTCATCACCTTACTCTTTTCTTTGTTCACTTTCAACTTTCTACCTTTACACACACTCCCAAACTCATCCACTAACCTTTGCAAATTTTCTTTAGAATCTCCCATAAGCACAGTATCATCAGCAAAAAGTAACTGTGTCAATTCCCATTTTGTATTTGATTCCCCATAATTTAATCCCACCCCTCTTCCGAACACCCTAGCATTTACTTCCTTTACAACCCCATCTATAAATATATATATATATATATATATATATATATATATATATATATATATATATATATATATATATATATATATATATATATATGTAGTAGGTTGGTAGACAGCAACCAACTCTCAACGAATATGACTCCCTCCTGAGAGCAATCTTTAAGAAGGCACTGAATCTGTCACTGGAAGATCAGCAATGTGATCAGCCAACTCTTCCAGTGCGGCAGGTATAGGGGTGCGCAAAGCAACGGAGATAGCTTTACCTGCATTTCTGTCCTCGTGTTTGGCTTCCAGTGGACTAGTCAAGGATATTGTCCCCGAACGCTTGAGAGGTACAGTAGGAGCTCAAGTTCCCAGGTTCACTGAAGCAGCCATATGGATACACAAAAGGCCTAGGAACTAGGCCCCAAAAGGGTTAACAGGTGAACATATGGTTTTTTTTTATCTACACATCTACAGTTCGCTTATCTGTTACAAGCAAATCTAGGAAATTTGCTGAGTGTATCTGGTATCTTGCGTTACCGTCCATAGGATGGATATGCGGTGCACAATAAACTAGCCACTTCGGTGGCAAAATCTAAATCTCTGAAGCAGCCATGCTGTGGGACACCCATGTAGACCACTCAAGCAGACCAGTTCCTCCTAAAGAGCACAAACAGTCCCACTGGGACAAACCGATAATGGAAAAAATAGCCAACACAGTGCTCACCAACGCTTCAGAAAAGAACAAAGCTCGTCTCCTAGCGGTGAAGACACCACATTTAGGAGATTTCCTTTGAGCTGTTCCCAATTCCTCCCTGGGCACTCGACTCCACCCACAGGCCATTTGGATTGGTGCTGCTCTTCGCCTAGCTGCCCCCATACTCACCAAGCATAGGTGTACATGCGGCATGGCGTCAGCTGATCAATTTGAACTTCATGGTCTCGTGTGTCATACATCAGAAGGAAAGACGTGAGGAGGTCAACGACATCATAAAAAGAAGTCTCGCCACAGCCCGTTGCCCAATGAACGGGAACCGCAAGTACAGAGGCCTGATGAAAGTCAAAAGCGTCCTGATGGAGTCACTATGCTACCCTAGAAGGATGGTAATCAGATTGCCTGGGACAACACCTGTGCCGCCACTTTGGCGGACACCTACTTGCCATTCCCAGAGGATCCGCATATGTAGGCCTGTCAGAGACCCATGGAGCATGGGGCAAGTGTGCTCTAAAGTTCCTCAAAGAGCTGGGTGAAAAGCTCACCACAGAAACTAATGATCACAATCGAACACAACAGAGTTAAATGGGAAGCTGCCAAAGTGAAAAGCTCTGTTCCACAAGGCACAGTACTCGACCCCATCCTGTTCCTCATCCTCATATCAGACATAGACCGAGATGTAATCCACAGCACTGTATCATCCTTTCCAGACGATACTAAAATTTGCATGAGACTGTCATCTGTTGAGGACACCGTTAACCTCCAAGAAGATGTAAACCAAGTTTTCCAATTGACAACAGAAAATAATATGATGCTCAATGAAGACAAATTCCAACTACTCCGTTATGGAAAACTGGAGGAGAAAATATCTAGAACTGGTTATACTACAAACTCTGATCATACAATAGAGCGGAAAAATAATGTGAGGTACCTGGGAGTAGTAATGTCTGAGGATCTCGCTGTCAAGGATCACAACAGTGCCACGATCACAGCTGCAAAGAAAATAATAGGATGAATAATGAGAACGTTCAAAACAAGAGATGCCAAGCCAATGATGATCCTTTTCAAATCACTTGTTCTCTCTAGGCTGGAATACTGCTGTACATTAACATCTCCGTTCAAAGCAGGTGAAATTGCAGATCTAGAGAGTGTACAGAGAACCTTTACTGCACATATGAGTTCTATAATACACCTTAACTACTTGGAACGCTTGGAAGCACTTGATTTGTACTCGTTGGAATGCAGGCAAGAGAGATATAATCTACACCTGGAAAATCCTAGAAGGAACGGTCCTGAATCTGCACACAAAAATCACTCCCTACAAAAGTAAAAGACTGGGCAGGCGGTGCAAAATACCCCAAATGAAAACTAGGAGTGCCATTGATACACTAAGAGAAAACACCATAAGGGTCCGGGGCCCAAGACTGTTCAACAGCCTCCCACCATGCATAAGGGAAATTACCAATAGGCCCCTGGCTGCCTTCAAGAGAGAGCTGGACAGGTATTTAAAATCGGTGCCGGATCAGCCAGGTTATGGTTCATACGTTGGACTACATGCGGCCAGCAGTAACAGCCTGGTTAATCAGGCTCTGATCCACCGGGAGGCCTGATCGTGGACCTGGCCGCGGGGGCGGTGATCCCCGAAATACCCTCCAGGTAGACTCTTGCTGCAGCAGTTATTTGGTTGATATACGCCTCGGGAGATATGCTCAGTATGATACTAACCTCAAGGTTAGAGATTAGAGGCCCCCGAGCCTCTAATCCGTCTGTGGTCTTCTTTGTCCCTCCCGATGTTCATAACTTTGCACTTGGTGGGGTTAAACGCTAGGATTCATTTGTAAGACTATGCCTGTGTGTGTGTACTCACCTAATTGTACTCACTTAATTGTGGTTGCAGGGGTCGAGACTCAGCTCCTGGCCCCCTCCTCTTCACTGATCGCTACTAGGTCCTCTCTCTCTCTGCTTCATGAGCTTTATCATACCTCTTCTTAAAACTATGTATGGTTCCTGCCTCCACTACTTCACTTGCTAGGCTATTCCACTTCCTGACGACTCTATGACTGAAGAAATACTTCCTAACGTCCCTGTGACTCGTCTGAGTCTTCAGCTTCCAGTTCCTGTGTCCCCTCTCTTAAACATCCTATCTCTGTCCACCTTGTCTATTCCCCGCAGTATCTTGTATGTCGTTATCATGTCTCCCCTGACCCTTCTGTCCTCCAGTGTCGTCAGTTCGAGTTCCCTCAACCTTTCCTCGTACGACATTCCCCTGAGCTCTGGGACTAGCCTTGTTGCAAACCTTTGTACTTTCTCTAACTTCTTGACGTGCTTGACCAGGTGTGGGTTCCAGACTGGTGCTGCATACTCCAGTGTGGGCCTAACATATACAGCGTACAGTTTCTTGAACGATTCCTTATTAAGGTATCGGAACGCTATTCTCAGGTTTGCCAGGCGCCCATATGCTGCAGCAGTTATTTGGTTGATGTGTGCCTCCGGTGACGTGCTCGGTGTTATGGTCACCCCGAGGTCTTTCTCCCTGAGTGAGGTCTGTAGTCTTTGTCCCCCTAGCCTACACTCTGTCTGCGGTCTTCTTTGCCCCTCCCCAGTCTTCATGACTTTGCATTTGGCAGGATTGAATTCGAGAAGCCAGTTACTGGACCACATGTCCAGCCTGTCCAGGTCTCTTTGCAGTCCTGCCTCATCCTCATCCGATTTAATTCTTCTCATCAACTTCACATCATCTGCGAATAGGGACACTTCAGAGTCTATTCCTTCCATCATGTCGTTCACATATATCAAAAATAGCACGGGTCCTAGAACTGACCCCTGTGGGACCCCGCTCGTTACAGGCGCCCACTGTGATACCTCTTCACGTACCATGACTCGTTGCTGCCTCCCTGTCAGGTATTCCCTGATCCATTGCAGTGCCCTCCCTGTTACATGCGCCTGATCCTCCAGCTTCTGCACTAATCTCTTGTGGGGAACTGTGTCAAAGGCCTTCCTGCAGTCTAGGAAAATGCAATCTACCCACCCCTCTCTCTCGTGTCTTACTTCTGTTACCTTGTCATAAAACTCCAGGAGGTTTGTGATACAAGATTTGCCTTCCATGAACCCATGCTGGTTTTCATTTATAATCTTGTTCCATTCCAGGTGTTCGACCACTCTCCTCCTGATAATCTTCTCCATGACTTTGCACACAATACATGTCAGAGACACAGGTCTGTAGTTTAGCGCCTCGTTTCTGTTTCCTTTCTTAAATATGGGGACTACATTTGCTGTCTTCCATTTCTCAGGTAGTTGCCCAGTTTCAAGGGATGTGTTGAAGATTGTGGTTAGAGGCACGCACAGCATCTCTGCTCCTTCTCTAAGGACCCATGGGGAGATGTCTGGTCCCATCGCCTTTGAGGTATCAAGGTCGCTTAGGAGCTTCTTCACCTCCTCCTCGGTTGTTCGTATGTCATTCAACACTTGTTGGTATATTCCCTCTTGATGTTCCCTTCTGTGCTGTCTTCCCACAGCCCTTCCTGTCTCTACTGTAAAAACTTCCTTAAATCTCCTGTTTAGCTCCTCACATACCTCCTGATCATTTCTTGTGAGTTCTCCACCTTCTGTCCTTAATCTGATCACCTGGTCTTTGACTGTTGTCTTCCTCCTGATGTGGCTATACAACAGTTTTGGGTCAGTCTTGATTCTCGATGCTATGTCATTTTCATACTGTCGCTGGGCCTCCCTCCTTACCTGTGCGTACTCGTTCCTGGCTCTGCGACTGATCTCCCTATTTTCGTGTGTTCTCTGCCTTCTGTACTTTTTCCATTCTCTATTGCACTTGGTTTTTGCCTCCTTACATCGTCGGGTAAACCAGGGGCTCGTTCTGGTCTTCCCGTTGTTTCTGTTGCCCTTGGGAATAAACCTTCCCACTGCCTCCTTGCATTTTGTTGTTACATATTCCATCATTTCGTTTACTGGCTTTCCTGCCAGTTCTCTGTCCCACGGAACCTCCCGCAGGAAGTTCTTCAACCCTTTGTAGTCCCCTCTTTTATAGTCAGGCTTTTCCCATTCAACTCCTGTTACTCTCTCCACTTGCAGCTCTACTATGTATTCAAAGCACAGAACCACGTGGTCGCTAGCTCCTAGGGGACTCTCATACTTGATGTTCTCAATGTCTGAGCTGCCCAGGGTGAACACAAGGTCCAATCTTGCTGGTTCATCCTCCCCTCTCACTCTGGTAGTGTCCTTAACATGTTGGTGCATGAGGTTTTCCAGCACCACGTCCAACATCTTGGCTCTCCATGTTTCGGGACCCCCATGTGGCTCCAGGTTTTCCCAGTCAATCTCCCTGTGGTTGAAATCTCCCATAACCAGCAACTTTGCTCTGCTGGAGTGAGCCCTTCTTGCCACCTCAGCAAGTGTGTCCACCATTGCTCTGTTGCTCTCTTCATATTCCTCTCTTAGCCTCCTGCAGTTCTGTGGTGGATTATACATCACTGCAATGACCACCTTGTGTTCCCCAGACTGAAGTGTACCTACTATGTAGTCTCTTTCTCCCGTCTCATCTATGCCTTCCATTTTCTCGAATTTCCATCTGTTTTCTACGTGTGTGTGTGTGTGTGTGTGTGTGTGTGTGTGTGTGTGTGTGTGTGTGTGTGTGTGTGTGTGTGTGTGTGTGTGTGTGTGTGTGTGTGTGTGTGTACTCACCTAATTGTACTCACCTAACTGTAGTTGCAGGGGTCGAGACTCAGCTTCTGGCCCCGCCTCTTCACTGACCGGTACTAGGTCCTCTCTCTCCCTGCTCCATGAGCTTTATCATACCTCATCTTAAAGCTATGTATGGTTCCTGCTTCCACTACATAGCTCGCCAGACTGTTCCACTTCCTGGCCACTCTATGACTGAAGAACTGCTTCCTAACATCCCTGTGACTCATCTGAGTCTTCAACTTCCAAGAGTGACCCCTTGTTTCTGTGTCCCATCTCTGGAACATTTTCTCTCTGTCCACCTTGTCTATTCCACGCAGTATTTTGTATGTCGTTATCATGTCTCCCCTATCCCTCCTGTCCTCCAGTGTCGTCAGGCCGATTTCCCTCAACCTTTTTTCATAGGACATTCCCCTTAGCTCTGGAACTAACCTTGTCGCAAACCTTTGCATTTTCTCTAATTTCTTAACGTGCTTGACCCGGTGCGGGTTCCAAACTGGTGCTGCATACTCCAGTATGGGCCTGACGTACACGGTGTACAGTTTCTTGAAAGATTCCTTACTTAGGTATCGGAATGCTATTCTCAGGTTTGCCAGGCGCCCATATGCTGCAGCAGTTATCTGGGTGATGTGTGCTTCCGGAGACGTGGTCGGTGTTATACTCACGCCAAGATCTTTCTTCTTTAGCGAGGTTTGCAGTCGTTGGCCATCTAACCTATACTCTGTTTGCGGTCTTCTTTGCCCTTCTTCGATCTTCATGACTTTGCATTTGGCAGGGTTGAATTCGAGAAGCCAGTTGCTGGACCACGTGTCCAGCCTGTCCAGGTCTCTTTGAAGGCCTGCCTGCCTGTGTGTGTGTGTGTGCTTACCTAGTTGAGGCTGCAGGGGTCGAGTCCAAGCTCCTGGCCCCCGCCTCTTCAGTGGTCGCTACTAGGTCACTCTCCCTGAACCGTGAGCTTCATCATACCTCTGCTGTTTACCTGGAGTTTACCTGGAGAGAGTTCCGGGGGTCAACGCCCCCGCGGCTCGGTCTGTGACCAGGCCTCCTGGTGGATCAGAGCCTGATTATCCAGGCTGTTACTGCTGGCTGCACGTAATCCAACGTACGAGCCACAGCCCGGCTGGTCAGGTACCGACTTTAGGTGCTTGTCCAGTGCCAGCTTGAAGACTGCCAGGGGTCTATTGTTAATCCCCCATATGTATGCTAGGAGGCAGTTGAACAGTCTCGGGCCCCTGACACTTATTGTATTATCTCTTAACGTGCTAGTGACACCCCTGCTTTTCATTGGGGGGATGTTCCATCGTCTGCCAAGTCTTTTGCTTTCGTAGTGAGTGATTTTCGTGTGCAAGTTCGGTACTAGTCCCTCTAGGATTTTCCAGGTGTATATAATCATGTATCTTTCCCGCCTGCGTTCCAGGGAATACAGGTTTAGGAACCTCAAGCGCTCCCAGTAACTGAGGTGTTTTATCTCCGTTATGTGAGAGATTTCAGTCATGCCGCTCATTTTCAGAAAAAGCACAAAGTTGCATCAGTCACATCCATGGTTGAAGGAAGCATCATAGAATTAAGTGTTATAATAGTGACTGAATATAAGATTAGGATTATATAGATTAGATTCAGTTTTAATGCATAAAATTTCCCTTTAGTTGACAAGTCTCTTTTACCTGACATTTGACCTGACATGTCACTTTTACCTGGAGTATGCCTGGACAGGGTTTCGGGGATCAACGCCTCCGCGGCTCGATCTGTGACCAGGCCTCTTGGTGGATCAGGGCCTAATCAACCAGGTTGTTACTGCTGGCCGTACACAAGCTGACATACGAACCACAGCCAGGTTGGTCAGGTACTGACTTTAGGTGCCTGTCCAGTGCCTTCTTGAAGACAGCCAGGGGTCTATTGGTAATCTCCCTTATGTATGCTGGGAGGCAACTGAACAGTCTTGGGCCCCGGACACTTATTGTGTTGTCTCTCAGTGTGCTCCTGGCAGGCCTGTGTGTGTGTGTGTGTGTGTGTGTGTGTGTGTGTGTGTGTGTGTTAGTTACCATTTTGTCCTAGACACTAGGCCTGTTGTTGTGTGTGTAGGTGTGTGTGTGTGTGTGTAGGTGTGTGTGTGTGTGTGTGTGTAGGTGTGTGTGTAGGTGTGTGTGTGTGTGTGTGTGTGTGTGTAGGTGTGTGTGTGTACTCACCTAATTGTGGTTGCAGGGGTCGAGACTCAGCTCAGTAGGTGTGTGTGTGTGTAGGTGTGTGTGTGTGTGTGTAGGTGTGTGTGTGTGTAGGCGTGTGTGTGTGTGTGTGTGTGTGTGTGTGTGTGTGATGTCTGCTGTGTGTGTGTATGTGTGTGTGTGTATGTGTATGTGTATGTGTGTGTGTGTGTGCTCTCCTCACCTAATTGTGGTTGCAAGGGTCGAGACTCAGCTCCTGGCCTGGTGTGTGTGTGGGGGGGGAGGGTATGTGTCCCAATTTTACTCAATGTTTGTTTGAAGGAAGGACAGCATGCAGATAATAGAGGATCACATGACATGTTGAACATAGACTACGGAAGACCTTGTTACGCGGAACATTCCTGATAGTCTTAATTAAAATTAACTTAAACTACCGAACAGTTATTTATTTAGGTTAGTCTACCAGAATGTTATGGTCTACAATCTTTTAATTATACTTCCTCTAGCACTTCTCACCGCCCTTACAAACTCTACCCTGCAGCGCTGTACGTCCCTGGTGGGTTTAGCGCCCTGCAGCGCTGTACGTCCCTGGTGGGTTTAGCGCCTAGTTTTGATTATAATAATAGTTTTTAAAGATTTTATATAACAATTTGGTATAATATTTGTAGTGATGAACACTGAAAGTGAACATAATCTTGGTTACTATATGTCTTCCTATATTATTATTATTAGTATTATTGTTATTATTATTAGTATTATTGTTATTATTATTAGTATTATTGTTTCTGTTGTTGCTATTATTATTGTTGCTATTATTATTATTATTATTATTATTATTATTATTATTATTGCTCTTATTATTATTATTATTATTATTATTATTATTATTATTATTATTATTATTATTATTATTATTATTATTATTATTATTGCTATTATTATTATTATTATTATTATTATTATTATTATTATTATTATTATTATTATTATTATTGCTATTATTATTATTATTATTATTGTTTTTGTTGTTGCTATTATTATTGTTGCTATTATTATTATTATTATTATTGCTATTATTATTATTATTATTAGTAGTAGTAGTAGTAGTAGTAGTAGTAGTACTAGTATTATTATTATTATTATTATTATTATTATTATTATTATTATTATTATTATTATTATTATTGCTATTATTATTATTATTATTATTATTATTATTATTATTATTATTATTATTATTATTGCTATTATTATTATTATTATTATTATTATTATTAAGCATTTGTTTGTATTCAGGTTACGGCCTCACAGAGGTGCTGATCACCAACCTCACTCCCCTAGAGAGAGAGAAGATAGGATGGTGTGGCCTGGTTCTGCCTGGTGTGTCAGCCAAGATTATTGATACGCTCACTGGACAAATATTGTCACATAACCAAAGCGGAGAAATCTGCATTAAATCCCCAACGGTAATTACCACATGTACCCCTTACACCACCCTTCAATGTATTTATTTTTTTCTTCTGCATTTGTAGTTCTCCGTCTTCGTTTCGAGGAGCAACACACATGTCTGTGACCTATGTGAAAGATAAACTTACGGATTTAGCGCTTGGTTATGATTATGATGATGAATAGTAATGAATTCAAGTAAATAAGTAATCTGGTGTCTGCATATATTGTACATATCACGTAGATTTTTTTTTTTATATTGGTCCAGTCATCGCTTGAGAATACTTGTCTACACACCACTGTGTTGGACAGCTGGTCAGCGGCAGTAGTTCTGTTGGCATCATATTCTGGCCCAACATGACTTCATTATGAAGTTCTAAGAGTTGAACGTAGACAGTTCTTAGAGCTGATGGTAGACAGTTCTAAGAGCTGAAAGTAGACAGTTCTAAGAGTTGAAGGTAAACAGTTCTAAGAGCTGAAAATAGACGGCTTTAAGAGCTGAAGGTAGACAGTTCTAAGAGCTGAAAATAGACAGTTTTAAGAGTTGAAGGTAGACAGTTCTAAGAGTTGAAGATAGACAGTTCTAAGAGTTGAAGGTAGACAGTTCTAAGAGTTGAAGGTAGACAGTTCTAAGAGTTGAAGATAGACAGTTCTAAGAGTTGAAGGTAGACAGTTCTAAGAGTTGAAGGTAGACAGTTCTAAGAGTTGAAGGTAGACAGTGGCCTAAACTGACAAGTGAAAAATCGAAAATACTCTAAGCAGAAAAAAAACAAAACTGTATTATAGGAGAAGAGTTCGGCAGTACGCCGTTGGAATCCATTTTTAGTGCCATCAACAAAGGTTCACTTACGACAATTCTATATATCAATCACATCTTCTTTATCTTGATTTTCCGAGATATTTAACATTGTGTTTGATATAAATCGCAGGAGTTTCTCGTAATTCTTAGTCTGCCTTTCTTGTTGATAATTGTTCTTCTCAAGGTTAATTCAGAAGTTTTGTAATCCGCGGGTTTTGTACTTTAATTCTGTCTCAGACCATGAAGGATCTGACTTGTTTCTTCGACTCTACTGCTATACAGAGGTTCCAGTCCAGTGTTCTACCGAACTCAGAAAGTTTTCAGTTGCAAGATGAAGTCGCAAGGAGAGTCCAGATCAGTATTATATTCGCTCAGTAGTAGCTATAGTGTGCTATTTCAACCTGTTAGTATGCCTTATCAGATAAAAACCAAGTAATATTACGTTGCTTGTATAAGTGTTCCTGGCAAATCTCCATTGACAGGATGTAATGATCTGCAATTTATTTGTATTGGACTAATTTACGTCATCTTAGAAAAGACACGTAAACAAATATAAATTCTCATATAATTCTTCTTCCTGGTCCACTTACTCCAGGACTTACAACTTACCAGTTCCATCCCACAGATGATGTCTGGATATTTCCATAATAAAGAGGCCACAGCAGCCACAATCGACAGTGAAGGTTGGCTTCACACAGGGGATATCGGTTGTTATGATGAACAAGGTTACTTTACCATACTCGACCGAACTAAAGAAATGATCAAGGTCAAGGCTTTGCAAGTAAGTAATACAGTCTCATGCATCACTTAACGTTATCTTAACCTTAGAAAACTTAACTGACCTTATTATAATAAGTGCAATTTAATTTAGCCTAATCCAACCAAATATATTTTAGATAAGTTTACAGTAATTTAAATAAACAAACAATGAAATGTAAATTTTCGTTAGGTTCAGAATGATTTTTGCGAAATTATGGCAAACAAATTTTCGCTTGCCTTATTCGGCACGACATATACAAATATATATATATATATATATATATATATATATATATATATATATATATATATATATATATATATATATATATATTATTAGCACACAGCCGATTCCCACCAAGGCAGGGTGGCCCGAAAAAGAAAAGCTTTCACCAGGCTCTGGTGGCCTGGTGGTTAACGCTCTCGCTTCACACGGTGAGGGCCTGGGTTCGATTCCCAGCCAGAGTAGAAACATTGGACGTGTTTCAACCTGTTGTCTATGTTCCCCATCAGTAAAATGGGTACCTGGGTGTTAGTAGACTGGTGTGGGTCGCATCCTGGGACACTGACCTAAGGAGGCCTGGTCACAGACCGGGCCGCGGGGGCGTTGACCCCCGGAACTCTCTCCAGATAAACTCCAGATCATTCACTCCATCACTGTCTTGCCAGAAGGGTGCTTTACACTACAGTTTTTTACACAGCAACATTAACATCCTTCCTTCAGTGGGATCATCTTAACACATTATTCTGGTTCATACACTGGAAGTGTAAAAGGTGATAATTACTCTTCATACCAGAAAGCTGAGAATAGCTTCAATTTCCTGGATCAAAAACCCTCCCCTGGCATCAAGACACTCTCTTAATGTACCTTGAAAATGTGTCTTTACATTTTTAAAGTCGACTTATGTATCATAAAAGGAAAGTCACTAGTTAACTAAGAAATACGAGCAAGCGATAATAACATTTTCTACCTCGGCCAATAACGTGAGAAGAACGATTGTTGTGTGTCAGTCTGTATGTCTTGAATAATCACTAAATCCCATCCCTGGCAACACACCCCCCCACTCTTCATAGATCTAAACTTACTCCCTGTTCAGAACATCCACACTTACTACTGTGCAATCTACATATACAGGACCTTAAATTCCTATATTAACCTTGACCTAAAACGCTTTCTTGATAGTTGTGACAGGACCCACAGGCATAACACCAGACACAAACATATCTATGACATTCCCCATGTTCGACTAAACCTTTACAAAAATTCAATGTATTTCAAAGGCCCTAAAATCTGGAACACCCTACCTGAAAACTCTAGAACTGTAGACACATTCATCACGTTCAAAACTACAGTTAGAAAACATCATATCTCCCTGATCCACCCCAACAACTAACTACATGAAAACCACCTGGTGGTTCACAATTGCATTCATTCACCCACTGACTATAAACCCAGAAATACGAATCTTAATCTTAATATAATGAATCCTAACTAGTCATAAGTTTGCCTATGATACTCCAATATAGACACTGTATTGTGCCAAAACAAAAGCATTCACATTGCTAAACTCACAGACTATAATGTAGTCACTTAGCCTTAATACCATAATCTGTAATAATTTAAAGTTTAGAATTAATCTAAGTCTGCCCGAAATGCCTAGCCATGCTAGGTATCCTAGTGGCCCCCTCTGTAATTAGTATTTTAAAACATGTAAACCACACAATATCCAAAATCTGTAAACCCCGCATTGTAATCCTTATAGAGAATAAACTTGATTGATTTATTGATTGATATATTTCTCGACCAAATGTATATTTAAAAAAAAATAATGTATACTCTCTATTCTATGTATACTTGTATTTTATGTTTAACGATGTGACTTCTGGTATTCTTCAGAAAAAAAAAGTGTTTCTGTGTAATCTAAGTTCTATTTCACGTTCGGAATTATTCCAAATTTGTCTAATATTATTAATATCTTGTCGATGAGGACAAGACCCGGGCCGGGACAACACCGGAGAATCAAAGAAACGAAATATCTTAAGAATTTGTTTGATAAACATTCTGTATGTGATGATCCTTAAAACGAAAACCAACGTCAATAATGTTAGAAACTGTATATACAATTATTTGTGTGCCTCAGGTAGTGCCATCAGAGCTGGAGAACGTCATCTTGAAGCACCCTAACGTAGTGGAGGTGGGTGTAGTGGGTGTACCTGACGACAGATTGGGTGAGGCTCCTCGGGCTTATGTAGTTGTCTCTGCCCCCACTTCAGAAGCTGAAATTAAAGAGTTAGTACACATCCATACCAGTTGACAACAAATAATTCTCTTTTGTACACTTTATGCTTTGGTAAACAGTATAAATGTCCTGTTATGTAAGTGTTGAACAGAAGTCTGTTAAATGTTTTGCACTTGGGTAGGATTGATGTTTTTTTTCTCCTGTTTCATAAACAGGTAAATTATCGAGAATTTCATATAAACTTGTTTACATATAAGGAGCACCAGCTGGTTTAACATTATGTTTCTTTGTAGTTCTTATTCCATAAAATTTCCTCTCCAATTTATGAGACATTGTTAGAGACCGAGCTCTAAGGGCGATTATCCTAGACCCGTTTATTGACATAACTGTCCGTTATTACATTTAGTTTTAATATGTAATGTGTTAATAAAAAATAATATATATATATATATATATATATATATATATATATATATATATATATATATATATATATATATATATATATATATATATATATATATATATATATATCGTGCCGAATATGTAAAACTGGTCAATTAGCACGAACTCATTTAAAATTAAGTCCTTTCTAAAATTTTCTCTTATACGTTCAAAGATATATTTTTTTCATTAATGTTAATGTAAAAATTTTTAATTTTTCTCCAAAAGAATCTTAGAAAACTTACCTAACCTTATTATAACAAGAACAATTTATTTTAGCCTAACCCAACTAAATATATTTTAGATTTGTTTACAATAATTTAATACTAAATAAACACAGTGAAATATATTTTTTCCGTTAGGTTCAGAATGATTTTGGCGAAATTATTGTATACACAAATTTTCACTTGTCCTATATGGCAAGATGAGCGTTGCTATTTAATCCAAGATCGCAAGTTCTGTCTATTCGGCACTACATATATATATATATATATATATATATATATATATATATATATATATATATATATATATATATATATATATATATATATAAAGCCAAGGACTCGAACCCGTGCTGCTTTGGCCTGCCTCATGGTGGGCGAAAACACATGACGCCCTAATCCACTGAACCATATGATCCTTAGGAGTAGCGCATCCAGCGGAACTGGATGTTGTACTCGCTACCCAAGGACACACAATGGTGTGGATGACTCTAGGCTAATTTCATTCTAGTCTCTGTTTGGTGTACTAGTACAACGAGCAGTATTTCATATTGTAGCCACGACACTCGTGGTTACAATATAAAATACTGCTCATTGTACTAGTACACCAACCAGGGACTAGAATGAAATATATATATATATATATATATATATATATATATATATATATATATATATATATATATATATATATATATATATATATATATATATATATATATATATATATATATATATACACACACACACACACACACACAAATATAGGGAGGTACCACCTCAATAACTGGACTGGGGACCCTCATCCTCAGAGAAAACAAGCCACGTGGGGTGGAAATCTTTAGTTCGGGTACTTTCACACTTCTCAGTGCGTCATCAGGAGCTGTGCAATGTTGCAAAGGCAGCAACAAGAAAAGTAGGGTATGTTTTCAGAGTATGGTAGTGTGGTGGCACTCGCCAGTCTCTGTCTGTCTGGAAGAAGCCAGCGGGATGCCAACCACACACCGATCCCGCCCACACCCCACCCCACAGGGGGTCGGGTGGGGTTGGCCTCACAGTTTGCAGATAGCATGAGATAAAATGCTAGAAGATAGTTAATAGCCAGCCCTACGCTTCTAACTGCTGGGAACAGGTCATTTGACATAAAAAGTTACATTACAATAGTGGATTATTACATACCTTCATTGACAAACTTCTAACTAATGAAATAGAGGGGAAAATCCCTCATATGTCAACCGGTGTCACAGAACCTTCCTGAATATTCAGGAAATATTCTGTGTCAGTTAATATGCCTGTGTGAATTCTCCTATTCAGGCTTTCTTATAATGACTAAGTTGTTCTTAATTTTAATGCTCTTCCTATCATTATTATACTATTCCTATCATTATTATCAACTATCATCCGTGAAGACGTCCTTTGGGAGCGTACTTGCTTGGACATCCTCCTCTTTTCTACAATTTTGCAAGCTCCTGATGATGTGTTGCAGCACGAAAGGCCTAGAGCTATCATTCTATTACCCCCGTGGTTTTTTTTATATATATATATATATATATATATATATATATATATATATATATATATATATATATAAACACATTGGCCGTTTCCCACTGAGGCGGGTGACCCTGAAAAACAAGAAAAACTCATCATCAGGCATGCCAACACCCCTTCTTCAGAGCGCAGGCAGTGTACTCTCCACCTCCATGACTCAAGTCCGGCTAACTGGTTTACCAGGATCCTTTCATAACTGTTAATTTCCTCACACTTCAACAGCATGTCAAGTCATAAAAACCATTTGTCGCCACTCCTCTCTTAACACATTCACAAATGCTTCCTGGAAGTCCAAGCTCCTTGCACACAAAACCTTTACCCCATCCCTGAAACCTTTCCCAGGACGACCACTATCCTGCCTTCCTTCCACTACAGATTTATACGCCTTCCAAGTCAATCTATTTTCTTCCAGCCTCTCTGAATGTCCGAACCACCTCAACAATTCTTCCTCAGCCCTCTGGATAATGCTGTTAGAAACTTCCCACCTCCTAATCTCCAATCTCTGGATTCTGTGCATTATATTCACACTGTACATTGCCCTCAGACACGACATCTCCACTGCCTCCAGCCTTCTCCTTGTTGCAACATTCACCACCCATGCTTCACACCCATATATGAGCGTTGGTACCACTATACTCTCATACACTCCCTTGCTTGCTTCCATGCAAGCAGGGGAGTGTATGAGAGTATAGTGCACCACATCAATCTCATCAGTTCTATGATTCATCTTCCATAGACCATCTGCTGACAAATTCACTCCCAAATATCTGAAAACATTCCCTTCCTTCAATCTGATATGAAATCTTTCATTACATAAATTTTGTTATCCTCATCACGTTGCTCTTTCCAGTGTTCGCTTTTAATTTCTTTTACATACTCTTCCATACTCATCCACCAACCTCTGCAACTTCTCTTCAGAATGTCCCAAAAGCACAGTGTCATCAGCAAAAACCAACTGTAACAGCTCCCACTTTGTGTTAGGTTTTTTTTATCTCTTAATTCTATACCTCTTGCCAACACCCTAGCATTCAATTCTCTAAGGCGTCAGCTTGCGTGCGGCCAGTAGAAACAGCCTGGTTGATCAGACCCTTATCCACCGTGAGGCCTGGTCTCAGACAGACCGAGCCGCGGGGGCGTTGACCCCCGAAACCCTCTCCAGGTAAAATCCAGGTAAGGCCTACCTTTACTGGGAAATAATTTCCCTCTCTCTTACATACTCTACCCTGAGCCACACTATCCTTGTAAAAACCCTTAATTGCTTCCAGTAACCTACAACCTATTCCATACATTTGCAATACCTGCCACATTGCTTCCCTATCCACCCTATCATATACCTTTTCCAGATCCATAAATGCAACTAAAACCTCTGGTCACCTATATCCTTCACTGTAAACACTTGGTCTACACACTCCCCTACCCTTCCTTAGGCCTCATTGTTCATCTTCCATCCTTCTCTCTGTTTTACTCTTAATACTTTCAATAATAAGCTTACCAAACACTTTACCAGGTATACTCAAAAGCCTTATTTCCTTATAATTTTGCCACAACCATTTAACATCTTCACACATTCTTTAGAGTACAGGTGTACTCTCTACCTGCAGGACTCTAGTTCGGCTAACCGGCTTCTCTGAATATCTTCATAAATGTTACCTTGTTCATTTTCCAAAAGCTCATGCAAGCCTGTTGTTTATTCAAGTCCTTAGCACTCAAAACCTCTTTTACTTCTTTCCAGCCTTTCCTTTGACCAACCCTACCCTTCCCTCCCTCCACTCCAGATTTATGTGACCTCTTCTAATCTCCAATATCCGAATTCTCGGCATAATATTCACATCACACGGCGCTCTCAGACACACCATCTCTACTGTGTCCAGCGTCCTGCTCGAGGCAACGTTTAAAACTCATGCCTCACACCCATATAACAGTGTTAGTACCGCTATACCCTTGTACAGTCTCTTTTTTCCTCCACTGATGCCTCTTGATAAAAGTCACATCTTTAATTAAGTTTATTTTTGTCTTTAGAAGAAACATTTTTATTAGAGTAAGTTATAACTCAGTGGTTTGGTTTTGTCTGAAGGTTCGTGGAGAGGAAAGTGGCTCCATATAAGAAGCTGGTGGGAGGCGTCGTCTTTGTGAAGGAAATACCTAAGAATGCTACTGGTAAACTACTTAGAAGAGAACTGAAGAAGATTGCTCTCAAATGATTTATAAATAACATCAACACTTGTAAGATGATGGAAAATATATTCAAAGAAGCTTTGACGATGACTGCATGAAGGATAGAGGAGGAGGTTGTAAGTGTAGAGAAAGATAATGGTAGCTAAGTGATAACTTTGGATATGATAGTATAGAACAGGAAATGTAGAATATTATTATATTCATGGGAAGAGCTAAACACATTGGGATCATAAAGCATCTGGGAAAATGGGGAGGTAATCATTTGGTCTTGTAAACGACACAAATGTTGCTATAGCAATGATCTACAAAGAACCAGACAAGAATACGTGTCATTGTATAGAAACATTCTTAACTGCTACTTCCAACACCATGGAACACTGGGGTGGCAGCTACTGTATCTAAGAAATGCTACCACACGTGATGTTGCTACATGCTACTTCTTATCTGTCATTTGATTTGTATTCTCCACTATTTTTTTTTTTTTAACAAACCGGCCGTATCCCGCCAAAGCAGGGTGACCCAATGTGAGGGAAAACTTCAACAGATAGGAGTAGCGAGCGAGTATATGGTAACGATAGTTTGATTGCCGGCTGCTTGTTAAGGTAGGGTCAGTCTCGCTCACGCTATCCCCTCCCCCACCCTTTCTCCCCACCCCGAAAGGTGACGTGTTGGGCTCCGGCCAAACAGTATTCACTCGACTCACAGCTCCCAGCACAACCGTAAGTAAAAGCCTCTGCTCCTATTCTAGTGGATATTGGTTGAAAGCTTCACTTTTGACCAATAAACTTAGTCCTTTCAGTTTTAAGCTCCACATAAGACTTTTCGATAATCACCACCTTTTTTAAGTATCTTGCACATATCATGGCGAATGATTTCTTAAGCATTGGGTAACCTGTCTCTCTTTCCAGCTTGGAATGACAGATCGGGTCACCTGCCAACCAACGAGAAGTGTTGAAGGAGACGGAGTGAAACAGCCCATGAGACGTCATTCATAATCTACCTACCCGATTAGTTGTACAGGACACTACCCCTCATCTTTGAGTTCCTGTCATCTGGACTGACTATTCAAGGCTATAGACTCTTGTTGTGATAGAAACACAGGCCTTATCTCTAGGCTTTATTGAACATAGAATCTTCATAGTACTTCTGCAACAACAAAATATAATGACTAGTACATCTAATAATGGCTTCTACAGGGATGGTGATGTCTCGCATATGTCAAGAGAAAAGTTATAACTACAGGCCACATATTTAAACTCACCATGTAATCTGCATGACTAATGTATATATATAAATAGAGGAGGAGAGAATCACACCGTGTGTTGGCGCCCATCACACACACCAAACTGTTGTTGTTGTTAAGGGCCCCAAGAGGTGGTGCAGTATTATCCTGCTGCTGCTCCCCACAGGACCAGTATCACTACAATCTCCCCCTTCTAAAATATCAGAGACAGTAATCTCCCAAACTGTTAGGTGGGCGACGTACACGTCCCGACCTTCGTAGCCCTTGAGCCTCTCCACCAGGTTCGATATTTTCCAGCGGGGTTTGATTAACTGCTGGAGCAGAATCCTCTATTTCCATAGGGGTAGTCTCAAGGGGCTTTCCAGGAGAAAACGAAGCATCTTTCACATCTATTGGTGTATCTTGAGATTCCACACTAATGGGGATTTCAACTGGGGCTAAATGTCTTGTAGATACTGTAGTCTCTTCACCATTTTGGTAGCGAATGTGGGCGTAATGTGGATTAGCTTGCAGGAGCTCTACCTCTTCCACTAAAGGATCCGTCTTGTTCATTCTACGGTGACTCTTCAGGAGAACGGGTCCAGGATGACATAACCAAGTGGGCACGGAGGCTCCCGTAGAGGAACGACGTGAATAGTTGAGGAGTCTTTCATGAGGGGTTGCATTAGTAGCTGTGCACAGCAATGATCTAATAGAGTGAAGAGCATCAGGTAGGACAGTTTGCCAGTGTTGAACAGGTAGATTGCGCGACTTCAATGTCATTGTAACTGCCTTCCATATAGTACCATTGAACCGCTCCACTTGACCATTGCCTTGAGGGTTGTAGCTTGTTGTTCTGCTGCAGGCAATACCTTTGCTAGCCAAAAACTCCTGGAGTTCGTTACTCATGAACGAGGATCCCCTGTCTGAATGGATATAAGCTGGCATACCAAAAATAGAGAACAACTGTGAAAGACAACTAATAACAGTTGAAGCAGCCATATTTGCACAGGGGAATACAAAGGGAAACCTTGAATATTCATCTACTATGTTAAGGAAATACCTATTCTGATTTGTGCTTGGTAGAGGTCCTTTGAAATCTATATTCAATCTTTCGAAAGGCTGGGTGGATTTTATGAGATGAGTCTTCTCTGGCTGATGAAAGTTTGGCTTGCACTCTGCACATACTCTGCATGCTCTGATCACTTGTCGCACATCTTCCACTGAGTAGGGCATGTTCTTTGATTTGACAAAATGGTACAGGCGTGTAACTCCTGGGTGACACAAAGCCTTGTGGAGCGCTGAGAGTGATTGCAAATCATGACATGCTGCTCCACAGTGGGACCTAGAGAATGCATCAGGTGAGATGTTCTCTTGACCCGGTCGGTACAGAATATCAAAGTCATAACACGATAGTTCCATCCTCCAGCGTAATATCTTGTCATTCTTTATCCTACTTTTGTGCTTCTTGTCGAACATATACATCACGGACCGTTGGTCAGTCCTTATGGTGAAACGTCTACCAGTTAAATAATGCCTCCAGTGGCGAACTGCTTCTATGATGGCCTGGGCTTCCTTTTCTACAGCAGCGTAACATTTCTCTGATCCTTGAAAAGTTCTCGAAAAGAAGGCTACTGGTCGTCCTGCCTGAGATAAGACTGCAGCAATGGCAATGTCAGATGCATCCGTTTCCACTTCGAATGGTAGGGACTCATCAATGGCTTTAACTACTGAGTTTTCAATGTCCTGTTTGAGAGTATGGAAAGCGGCTTCTGCTTCCTTTGTCACAGGAAATGTGGTAGCACTCAATGGGCGGACTTTACTTGAATAGTTGTAGATCCATTGTGAGTAATAAGCAAAGAGACCAAGAGTTCTTCGGAGTGACTTTTTGTCTTGAGGCATTGGAAGTTCCCGTAGAGGTCGTAGTCGTTCAGGGTCTGGGAATATTGAACCTCCTTCCACTACATAACCAAGGATGCTAAGCCTTTTAGTTGAAAAAGTGCACTTTTCCTCATTGTAACTGATATTTTTCTTCTTGGCGGCTTCCAAAAACTTATCAAGGTTTGCATCATGTTCCTCCTGGGTCTTGCCACAAATGGTAACATTATCTAAATACGCGTAAGTTCCCATGAGTTGCTCTTCCTGAATGAGTGAATCCATAATTCGTTGGAAGCAGGCTACCCCATTGGTGACTCCAAAAGGGACTCTGGTAAACTGATACAGGCCATCACTAGCCTGAAACGCTGTGTATGGTTTATCTTCATTCCTTATAGGGACTTGATGATAGGCACTCTGTAGATCAATTGTGCTAAACACATAGTACTGAGCAATTTTGTTCACTGTATCATCAATTCGAGGTAGAGGGTACCCATCAAGAAGTGTAAATTTGTTGATTGTCTCAGAGTAATCGATAGCCAGTCTCCGTTTCCTATAACCATCTTTAACAACAACAACCTGTGCACGCCAAGGGGAATCACTCGGTTCTATAATACCCTCCTTCAGCAGCCTCTGAGTTTCTTTCTCAATGAACATCCGATCCTCATAAGAATAGCGGCGTGACTTAGCTGATATAGGATGGCAATCCGCGGTAAGATTTGCAAACAGCTTTGGTGGGTCTACCCTTAAAGTGCTAAGTCCACAGACAACAAGAGGAGGCAGTTCACCTCCATATGTTAAGGTGACACTACCATGCAGCTTCTGAAAGTCCTGACCAAGGATAACATCAGAGCACAGTTGTGGCAGAATAGCTAAATGTACATCTTGATAATCCTTTCCATTAACTCTGAGATTTACCTTACAAAACCCTAAGGTCTGAATAGAGAGAGATGTTGATGCCATGGAAACAGTACCTGATGAGTGATGTACAGTCAAGGAGTGGCGTTTAACTAAGTCAAGGTTGATGAAACTCTCTGAGCTGCCACTATCAATAAGACCATCTACTTCTGTTCCTTTGATGAATACTTTCACAACTGCCTTTGACAGTGAATTTGGAGTAGCCGCAGAAGTCACTGTTGCTAGAGTCGCATGATCACTGGAATGTGTGGAGGCACTAGCTCTTGTTGATGCATTAGCACGACATACTTTTGCAAAGTGACCTTTCTTGTGGCATTTATGGCACATTGCTTCACGAGCAGGACACTTTGGACGTGGATGTCTTGAAAAACCACAAAAGAAACACACCGTACCTGCTGCTGCTGTCACTGAGGCAGGTTCCACAGTAACTTCATTGCAAGAGTCTTGGTCAGGAATTGCAGCACTTACCACTCGAGAAGGCTGAGTGGTACTGTATACTTCAGAATTCTTCTGGGCTGAATCTAGAGCTCTTGCCTGGTCAAAGGCAGCGGCTAAGTCGAGAGTTTTATTCTCCAATAAACGCTGCCTTATTATTGGTGATTGCAGGCCACTGATAAAAGCATCCCTGATGGACTCTTCACAATACTGAGCAGCTGTCACTGCTTGGAAGTGACAGTCCTTACCTAAAATTTTCAGTGCTTGAAAGTATTCCTCTAAGGATTCATCAATCTGCTGGCGGCGAGTTGCAAGGCGATAGCGTGCAAAGATTTCATTTGTAGGTTTAATATACTGAGACTTGAGGGTTTTGATAGCATCTTCGTAGGTATTACACTCAGAAATAGCCTCATATATCTTAGGTGACACAAAATTGATGAGCAGACTTAGTTTATCTAGATCTTCTTTAGGAAGGGCTCCCAAGAAGTTTTCGAAAGTCTTAAACCAGTGCTTCCATTCCTGAGCAGCCGTTGATAAGCTGGGGTCACAGTCTAGCCTCTCAGGTTTCAGTAAACGCTCCATGTTGTGATGTAGTCTAGCGCAGGATCACCACCAGGTAGCCCAGGATTCTATGTTCAATAAATTGTTGTGATAGAAACACAGGCCTTATCTCTAGGCTTTATTGAACATAGAATCTTCATAGTACTTCTGCAACAACAAAATATAATGACTAGTACATCTAATAATGGCTTCTACAGGGATGGTGATGTCTCGCATATGTCAAGAGAAAAGTTATAACTACAGGCCACATATTTAAACTCACCATGTAATCTGCATGACTAATGTATATATATAAATAGAGGAGGAGAGAATCACACCGTGTGTTGGCGCCCATCACACACACCAAACTGTTGTTGTTGTTAAGGGCCCCAAGAGGTGGTGCAGTATTATCCTGCTGCTGCTCCCCACAGGACCAGTATCACTACAAATTCTGTCACCTTTATTTTTGAGCTTGAAACGATTTGGAGGAATACTCTAGGGACCCGAGATTTTCCAGTGACAAGTTATTTCATTGAGCTCTATTTATTATATCAAGGGAACTGTCATAGGACACTCTTGATTTGTTGGTGAGAAGATTGGATGGTCAAGGGACCCCATTCTACTTACTGTTTGCTCGGAGCCAGCATAGAACCCTCCGTTTTCATTCACACATACTGTTTAATCGAAGCAGGGATCGAACCCTCCAATTTATTTACAGTTTGAGTGGAGCAGGAATTGAACCCTCTGTTTTCTTTGATATATCCATTTCATTTTCCCCTGGTAGTTTAAGTTATTCTTGCAAGTATGGAGGAATACCAGTTTTGGATGAACACTGGGAGTAAGTTAGGAATAATGAGGAAGAATTTAGAAGCTTTAATTAGTGCTAAGATCCAGGAAAGAATTGAGAGAGAAGAAAGACAGGAAGAGAAAGAGTGGAGAAAAAGAGAGAGAATCAAAAGAGAGGAGAAAAAGGAGAGAGATCGAATTGAAAGAGAGAACCAAGAAAGGCAGTTAGAAAGAGAAAAAGAGGATAAAAAGGAGAGAGATCAAATTGAAAGAGAAAATCAAAATAGAGAAAGTTGGTAGATGTTTTGTTGACGGTAATGACCAAGCACCCTTCTGTTCAGGAACAGTTAATGGTATAAAAGTCTCAGACATATTACGTGACACTGGATGTACGTGCATCGTAATTTTGGACAAACTGGCCCCTTACTTTAAACCCTCTCGTGTGTCCTCTATTCTTTCAGATTACTCGGGTCATTAAAATACTTTCCCAACAATATGTTGTTACTTGAAAACTAAATGGTTCACCGGTTGGACCAATGCGGTACTAGCCCCAATTGCTTGTTCTATAATAGTGGGTAACATTAAAGGCGCCGTTCTTCCTTCAGAGGCGGATCTTTCGTCACCACCCGTGGATATAAGTTTTCCAGCTCTTCTTCCTTGCAAGTTAAATAAGCCCCCTAACAATTCTGCACCGGAAGCTGCATTGTCTCGTACTGTTCATCTGGGGGTGGAAACAGATGATACTGCTCTCGATAGTGAGGCAGCAGGATCACCTGTCCACTCGTCAGGTGAAAGTAAGGGTATTGCCTCCGGCACTCTCAGTGTCTTGACTAGGGCTCAGACCATAACCCTGGCTTCTCCTACCTCTTCTCCCACCGTAAGTCCTTTTATTTTCCCAGATTTTATGTCCAAGGATGACTTTGTCAATATCCAGCACGATTGCCCTTCAATTCGGTATTGTCATTATCAAGCTTTTAACAACAAAGATATCCATGGGAGATGTGTATCTCATAAGTTTGAATATATTAATGGTATCTTATATAAATCATTTTTCTGTTAAATAGGATACACATTCATTTTTTCAATGTTTTATCTTTGCATTACTAAATAATAAAGTGTTTGTCTTTGTGAATTATTTCTTTTTCTATTCATTAATTTTCCTGAGGAGGAGCCAGCCTTGGTAATACTGTCTGAAGTTGTTACAGGGCTGAGTAAGCCTTCACACCCAAATAGAAAAAATTCTTTCATTTTATATTTAGTAATTTATACAGAAGGGATTACTAGCCCATTGCTCCCGGCATTATAGTGGCCTCTTATGACACGCATGGCTTATGGAGGAAGAATTCTTTTCCAATTCCTCATGGAGATAAGAGGAAATAAAGAAGAACAAGAACTAGTAAAAAGTAGAAGAAAACCCAGATGGGTGTGTAAATATATTTGTGTGTACATGCAAGTGCAGTGTGACTTATGTCTAACTAAAAGTAGCAAGATATACCTGTTATCCTGCGCATTTCTGAGACAGAAAAAATGTCACCAGCACTCGTACTATCTTGTAAAGCAGTTACAGTCCCTCTTTCTCCCCTCTGCTCCCTCTATCTGTCCTCAGGATCTGATACCCAGATGGAAAGATCGAATCTGGTATCATCCCCGTGAGCTTCGATGACATCTGGAGATGTCTCCATGCTTCTTTCATTCCACTCGCATTTATTTTTTATTCCATCTGCGGTGGTGTACCAAACCTTCTCTGGGGGGTTTGTTGGGGTTAGGGAAGTGGGAGACCTGTGTGTGTGACCTAAATAATGTTTGCATATATAACTCATTATGATTGTGACCAGATATAAACATGTAAAAGTTCATTACCACTGTAATTTGTTCATCTATCAAAACTCAGGGGCCCAGTCCCTGGACCCATTATATACCTCTGTAATCTTTTGACTACCACCCACAGGGTGGGTATGGGGTGCATAATAAACATATTAAACTAAAAACTTGTGTCAGCATAGTTGCTGATCCCTGTATTCCCAGTATTATATAGCATAGCATATTAGTATCATCCCTGTGCTTTAGACACGAGATCCCTCGTAGGCCTTTGGCTTTGTGTGACGTCATGGGATACACATGGGCAGTGATCCCTCTGTCCCGTCCTCACTCGGCGGCAGACCATACAGGCGTAGACAGGCAAGGCAGCTGGGGCTCCATCCCTCATCTCAGTCTGACAATATATTTACCATCCTACAAGTGTGTCTACTTTCAACCTACGATATCTCCATTTAAGAACCCTTACAATAAATGGTGGCATCGGAGGGCCTGTAATTCTGACGATTACAGCGATTTCTGGAGATAAAATTTCGACCAGCAAGACGGCCATTTCGTGTCACCAGTAGGCCTATCGACTACCGAGATTCACCCAGCCAGCTACCTCAAGCCAGCTACTCTACCAGCTTCTACATTATTCACTGGTCAGTCTCTTTGTATTAGTGTTTCCTGCTTTTTTGCATCACTCACGAGGGGTTGACCCGAGTTTGCAAAATAAGCCAGTTTCCAGTCTGTGGTGGGGGAGTCAGAACAACCGAGTCCAGTCCAGCCTAGCCTACTCCATCAAATTATTTTGCCTGCCAAGCCAGCTTCCACCCCTGCTGTGCTCATCGTGTGAAGTTATCAAGCTATTCTGTGTGAAGGGTTAAGATAAGCCAGCTAGCAACTAACCCAGGTGTCTTACCCCAGTACTCAAGCAAGCCACGTGAGTAGCCTTCATCGCTTGTGATTCAAGCTCCAAGCATTCTGAGTGCTCCTTGTCATCCTTGTGGTGTTGTAGTATTTCGTGGGTTTATTTTAAGCCAGCCGGCTTAGAATTATCTTCGCGGCAGTGTGGGTTTTCTCAGTGAGGCTTACGACGTTCAACCCATAAGCCCAGCCACTCACGATCACGTGTGTCGCACCATTGCCGGTCTCAGACGCCTCGCTCAGCCATTACCCACAAACCCAAGTACAGTCGGCCATTACATCTCACCTACCTCATCAGTGTTTTGGTGCACTGCTAAGGGTTGTAGCACCATATTTTAAGGACCACATAGGGGGTCAAGAGCTAGAGTGTGTCGCGCCATCTTTAAAAGCCTCCTATGTGTTGTCTATCGCCGATTTAAGCGCAATTCTACGATCATCTGTGCAGAGGACAGCAGCAAGACGATATAAACAATCCATCAATCTCATTTTTCAAGTGTTACAGCGATAATATTTTTTTTTGAGACATTTGCGAGTGTTGAGACATTTCTTTTGTGTTCCCAGTGAATTTTTCTCTTAGTGACATTCAGTGACTCTTGATCAGACTCAGTGTTTATCATGTACTGATTGCATAAATTTCTTTTAATCTCCTTAATTCAGTGTTAATTTTCGTGCATTATTTTATATCTGTTGTGTTGTGTATCTTTTTATACACTTGAAGTAAGTACTTAGTGTTTCCTTTGTTGTGTGTGCAACATATGAGCAATATAGAACTTGTGTTTAAACTTCAGAATTCCAGTGAATTAATTCAGTAATTTTTCACCTCATATTCTGCATCACAACTCAGTGTTGTCTGTTAATTTTTTTTTTTTCTCTTCCTAGCATTTGTGTATTTTTGTTTTGTTTCTTGTGTGTTGAACATTCTTGTGTTCATATTCTTTTATTCAGCCAGTGTTTAATTTGTCTTATTTCCACAGACAATAGTGCCATTTTTAAAGTCCCAGCAAGAACTCACTTTTACAAAATTTTTCACACATCAAGTTTCATTGCAAGAAAATTCTAGTACTGTGTTTATGTTGATGTTTTGTGTTCTGCATCACTGTAAGTGTTGTATTCCTTTTTGTTGTGTGTTTTTTTTTTTTTTGCACCTATTATTTTTTTTTCATATTTTATTGAACAAATTCACTCTTAGTGCAATTTTTTAAGTTCTCCTTTTAAAGTAAGTTGTTCTTTTGCTTGTTAAGTGTTGTTTAAGTGCAGTTAAGAGTTAAAGTGTTCATTCCTTGATATATTTCTTTTCTTGTGTGTTATAATTTTTATTATTGCACATAGACTCATTTTGCAATAATTCTTGTGCAAATATTGTGTTGCTATTAAAGTTTTTCTTGCAGAAAATTTTATGGTGTTGTGCAATACAGTTTATTACAGTGCAGTTTCTTATGCTCTGTTCTGTGCATAGTATTTTATTCTGTCATTTTATTTTATTTTTCAGTGAATTGTGTGTTTGTTTTAATTTTTGCACAAGTTTATTGAGTCCATTTTATCATTTTATTGTGTATTTCCTTGTTGCATTGAAAGTAAAGACAACTCACTGTGCCATTTATTCAATTTAAAGTAAAAGTTGAGCATATTAGATTTGAGCAAAGTAAAAGTTCTCTTGATTTTCAGTGTTTGTTAAATTGCATATTCTTCTTGTGTGAGTTCTTTGCTTACTGTGTAACTTGTCAATTTTTTAATTACTTATGCAGAGTAGTTAAGCATTTTCTTCCAGTTAAGCTTATTGTGTCATTCTTTCCATTTTTCTTGACTTATGCCCTTCAGTATTTTCACTGAGAAGATGTCCCAGTCACTTTTGAACGTTCACTTAGTGTATCATTCCAGTCAAAGTCAATATGAATCAGTCCACAGTACCAAAATTCCCTTACTGACTGAAAGACAATACCTAGCCCTTGAGCAATGTGTTTGTTCTCACAGCTTGTATCTGAGATTTGTTAAAGTGCTGCGAAATGTGAAGTTCAGATTAAGTTCCTATAGATCCATGAATTACTTATTAACGTAGCCGAGCGGTCAGGCACTAGTAATTCTGTCATTCCCATCTGTGTTCCACCTATACCTTCAGACTTGCAGGATAGTGTTCCGTTGCCTCAAGTGTCCGGGGACACTCAGACTGCCTTGAGTGCACAGCCTATCCCTGCAATGATTGCTAGTTCGAGTAGTAGTTTCTCCACAGGGGATGCCTTGTCAGAAAACGATTACTTGGAACTAGTAATGCCATCTCTTGTTGATGTCACATGCCGTTTGCAGAAAGACGTCTCTGTTGCGGCTAGTGCTCTCACTAGAGTGTCTGTTGTTGTTCCTAATGTTCCAGATGGTGATCCCATCCTAGTTGACAGTAATCAGTGCATTGTAAGAAGTTAGTTCTCGAGTAACTTTCACATGTTAACGTTTGTAAGTGTAGTTTCTTTATAGCTGATACCTCGTGTCACTGTGTGCGACTCAGATTGAATATCAGCATTGTTCACCGTGTTCATTTCTTTTCTCCTGTGCTTGCAGTTGAGATAGATTCGTTCTCCCTTGCTCATATTGCGTGTTATAGCGTTAATTTTTTCAACCGGGGGGAGTCATCCACTCCACCGAGTTTGTTCTTTCCTCCAGTAAGGAAGAACTGTTACCTTTATTCCAGAACAAACAGCCTACTGGAAGGTTAGCCAGATGGACCTTGACTACCCAAGAGTTCAATCCCACTTTTGAACATTTACCTGGCAAGTCGAATGTAGTCGCAGATGTTTTATTGCGACACGTTAGTGTAGTTACTGCAGATCCTCCATTTACTGTCGAGGATGTCATAACTGCCCAAAGAATAGATCCCTTGTGTTCTGGTGTGATTCGATTCCTGCTCCAGGAAGATCTTATTCTTACTGTGAAGCCACCAGTACCCATTAGTGACTTTATGAGCCAAGAATTACTGTATCGAATAGTCGAGTTGAGTACTCCTAGCAGACGAATTAGTAATTCCAGTCACTAGTGATTGTAGCTGTATCTTTTGTAGATACTCCTTCAGATCTCTCTCAGTCAAGGCATGTGTTAGCCATTGCAGAGGAATTCGATCCTCCCAGAGATGATAACCATTCTGCATATGTAAACCTTACCCTCGCAGAATTGGGTTTAAATGTACATTGTCTGTATAATTAGATGTCCGAGATGAATGAAATTAATAACTGTGTGTTTTGTTATTAGCTGATCAGTTTGTCAGAAATTTTCGTGTTCACGTTCCCTCCGTATTCTGAGAATTAACAGTCTAGATTTGAGTGCACCGAATCTGCCTTTCTGTTAAACACTTCTTTGTATATATTTATTCTTCCTCAGAATCCGTAGAGTGCATGAATACAGATTGATCGATCAATTCCATCCATATTGTATAATGATTTGTTCTTATAGTTTGTAACGATTACGTTAACACAAATTACGTCAAAATCATGTTGTGTACCATCCATTAGTTCTAAGTTATATATGAATTTGTTATTGTATAGAATCAGCCCAGATCCGCCTGCCTGTTCAGCCTATAGTATAGTAGTGTATGTCGGGACGACATACGTAACATGACCGAGCTGTCAGCATAGTTGCTGATCCCTGTATTCCCAGTATTATATAGCATAGCATATTAGTATCATCCCTGTGCTTTAGACACGAGATCCCTCGTAGGCCTTTGGCTTTGTGTGACATCATGGGATACACATGGGCAGTGATCCCTCTGTCCCGTCCTCACTCGGCGGCAGACCATACAGGCGTAGACAGGCAAGGCAGCTGGGGCTCCATCCCTCATCTCAGTCTGACAATATATTTACCATCCTACAAGTGTGTCTACTTTCAACCTACGATATCTCCATTTAAGAACCCTTACGATACTTGTATCATTTAAAAGGGCCAAAATGTATTAAATAAAGATGTCCTAAGTATATACACTTGTTATCTTTATCTACGTATGTCTTGAAAATAAAATGTATGTGAATTTTCAGTTGTCTAAGTTACGTCTTTGACACCGACTACTCTATTTCAACGTTTTGATTTTCAACGGTAATAGGGTTATGCCGGTCACTAACCCAGATTGGAGGAGTGAGTTTCACCCTATCTTCGGATTTCCTGTACTAGCCTGTATGTGGTTGTTAGTTTAATATGTTTATTATGCACCCCATACCCATCCTGTGGGCGGTAGTCAAAAGATTACAGAGGTACATAATGGGTCCAGGGACTGGGCCTCAAAGTTTTGATAGCTGAGCAAGTTACAGAGGTAATGAATTCACAATTTACAAAGGTAATGAACTCACAATTTACAAAGGTAATGAACTCCAGGTAGGTCTAGTCACAATCATGACAAGTTACAAAGGTATTTACAGATTACAGAGGTACACAATGGGTCCAGGAACCGGGCTCCAAAGTTTTGATGGCTGAACTTGGTACAAGGTAATGAACTCACAAGTTACAAAGGTAATGAACTCACAAGTTACAAAGGTAATGAATACTGTAAGAATGGTTACTTACGTTTATACATGGCTGCAATCATGAACAAATTTTAGAGTAATGAGCAATTCACACTTCCACACCCGGTCACAACTGTAGTGAGTTATTGGTGCAAATGTTGACTGCTGAGTCTCTCTCTCACACACACACACACACATACAAATTCATACACACACACACATAAACACACACACACACACACACACACACACACACACACACACACACACACACACATACACAAACTCATACACACACACGCACACACACTCATACACACACACGCATCATAAAAACAATAGGGGAGGGCAATATGACCCAGGTGACAAATTTTCAGAGAATTGGGTGGTTTGCGAGTGGAAGGATACGGCCTGTCAGAGTAACTTTCAAGGAAGAATCAGTTCGAACCAGGATTCTGCAAGAGAAAGCAAGACTGAGGGACAAAGAGGGGTACCAGAGAGTATACCTCGACCGCGACAGAACACAAGAAGAAAGGACTACACTGAAAGAGAGGGTACAGAGACGCAAGGAGGAACGAGAAGCAATGAAAATGAGCAGGACCCAGACACAGGAGGAAGGGCAAACACACCCCACAGAATCTCCCACCAAAAGACTCCACCCGCGACATTCCCAACGCAACTGAGCAACCTATACTACAACCCACTCACTGTTCCCTCTGCCACCAATCCCCATATCACAAACCTCACCCCAACAGCTGTCCCTTATGGGCATTCTGACCCCACCCCCATCAACACAAACCCCACCTACACCACAGCCCCATATAGGCCCCCACCAAGGCTCTCGCTCCCCCAACCCCAATATTCTTGCATGACCACAATGATAGAAAAGAAGCTAAAGGTTTGGTACACAAACGAGAATGGAATAATGAATAAACATGAGGAGTGGAATGAAAGAATCAGTGAAAAATCCCCAGACATCATAGCAGTCACAGAAACAAAACTCGCTGAGACAATAACAGACACAATCTTCCCAACAGGATATCAGATCCTGAGGAAAGATAGAAGGAGTAGAGGGGGAGGAGGGGTTGCACTGCTCATAAAACACCGATGGGGATTTGAGGAAATGGAAGGCATGGACATGATTGGAGAAAGAGACTACATTGTAGGTACAATTCAGTCCGGAGAACATAAAGTAGTCATTGGAGTGATGTATAACCCACCACAGAACTGCAGGAGGCCAAGAGAGGAGTACGAAGAAAACAACAGGGTGATGGTGGACACACTGGCTGAGGTGGCAAGAAGAGCTCACTCGAGCAGAGCAAAGTTACTGGTAATGGGCGATTTCAACCACAGGGAGATCGACTGGGAAAACCTGGAGCCACATGGGGGTCCCGAAACATGGAGAGCCAAGATGATGGATGTGGTACTTGAAAACCTCATGCATCAACATGTCAGAGACACAACCAGAGAGAGAGGGGAGGATGAGCCAGCAAGACTGGATCTTGTGTTCACCCTGAGCAGTTCAGACATTGAGGACATCACTTATGAGAGGCCCCTTGGAGCTAGCGATCATGTGGTTCTGAGTTTTGACTATATAGTAGAGTTACAAGTGGAGAAGGTAACAGGAACTGAAGGGGACAGGCCAAACTATAAAAGGGGGGACTACACAGGTATGAGAAACTTCCTGCAGGAGGTTCAGTGGGACAGAGAAATGGTAGGAAAATCAGTAAACGAGATGATGGAATATGTGGCAACAAAGTGCAAGGAGGCAGAGGAAAGTTTTGTTCCCAAGGGAAACGGAAATAATAGGAAGACCAAAACGAGTCCTTGGTTTACCCGAAGGTGTAGGGAGGCAAAAACTAAGTGCAACAGAGAATGAAAAAGGTACAGGAGGCATAGGACCCAGGAAAACAAGGAGATTAGTAGAAGAGCCAGAAACGAGTATGCACAGATAAGGAGGGAGGCCCAGCGACAGTATGAAAACGACATAGCATCGAAAGTCAAATCTGACCCGAAACTGCTGTATAGCCACATTAGGAGGAAGACAACAGTCAAGGACCAGGTGATAAGGCTGAGGAAAGAAGGTGGGGAACTCACAAGAAACGATCAAGAGGTATGTGAGGAGCTAAACAAGAGATTTAAGGAAGTATTTACAGTAGAGACAGGAAGGACTCTGGGGGGACAGACCAGATGGGGACACCAGCAAGGAATACACCAACAAGTGTTGGACGACATACATACAGATGAGGAGGAGGTGAAGAAACTGCTAAGGGACATCGATACCTCAAAGGCATTGGGACCAGACAACATCTCCTCGTGGGTCCTTAGAGAGGGAGCAGATATATTGTGCGTGCCACTTACCACAATCTTCAACACATCCCTGGAAACTGGGCAACTACCTGAGGTATGGAAGACGGCAAATGTAGTTCCCATTTTTAAAAAAGGAGACAGAAAAGAGGCACTAAACTATAGACCTGTGTCATTGACGTGTATAGTATGCAAAATTATGGAGAAGATTATCAGGAGGAGAGTGGTGGAGCACCTGGAACGGAACAGGAGTATAAATGCCAACCAGCACGGATTCACGGAAGGCAAATCCTGTGTCACAAACCTTCTGGAGTTTTATGATAAAATAACAGAAGTAAGACAAGAGAGAGAGGGGTGGGTTGATTGCATCTTCTTGGACTGCAAGAAGGCCTTTGACACAGTTCCTCACAAGAGATTAGTGCAGAAGCTAGAGCATCAGGCGCATATAACAGGAAGGGCACTGCAATGGATCAGAGAATACCTGACAGGGAGGCAACAACGAGTTATGGTACGTAATGATGTATCACAGTGGGCACCTGTGACGAGCGGGGTCCCACAGGGGTCGGTCCTAGGACCAGTGCTATTTTTGGTATATGTGAACGACATGACGGAAGGGTTAGACTCAGAAGTGTCCCTGTTTGCAGATGATGTGAAGTTAATGAGGAGAATTAAATCTGATGAGGACCAGGCAGGACTTCAAAGAGACCTGGACAGACTGGACACCTGGTCCAGCAAATGGCTTCTCGAATTTAATCCTGCCAAATGCAAAGTCATGAAGATGGGGGAGGGGCACAGAAGACCACAGACAGAGTATAGGCTAGGTGGCCAAAGACTGCAAACCTCACTCAAGGAGAAAGATCTTGGGGTGAGTATAACACCGAGCATGTCTCCGGAAGCACACATCAATCAGATAACTGCTGCAGCATATGGGCGCCTGGCAAACCTGAGAACAGCATTCCGATACCTTAGTAAGGAATCATTCAAGACACTGTACACCGTGTATGTCAGGCCCATACTGGAGTATGCAGCACCTGTTTGGAACCCGCACTTGATAAAGCACGTCAAGAAACTAGAGAAAGTACAAAGGTTTGCGACAAGGTTAGTTCCAGAGCTAAGGGGAATGTCCTATGAGGAAAGATTAAGGGAAATCGGCCTGACCACACTGGAAGACAGGAGGGTCAGGGGAGACATGATAACGACATATAAAATACTGCGTGGAATAGAAAAGGTGGACAAAGACAGGATGTTCCAGGGAGGGGACACAGAAACAAGGGGCCACAATTGGAAGTTGAAGACACAAATGAGTCAGAGAGATAGTAGGAAGTATTTCTTCAGTCATAGAGTTGTAAGGCAGTGGAATAGCCTAGAAAATGACGTAGTGGAGGCAGGAACCATACACAGTTTTAAGACGAGGTTTGATAAAGCTCATGGAGCGGGGAGAGAGAGGGCCTAGTAGCAACCGGTGAAGAGGCGGGGCCAGGAGCTAGGACTCGACCCCTGCAACCACAAATAGGTGAGTACAAATAGGTGAGTACACACACTCATACACACACACACTCATACTCACACACACACACACACACACACTCACACACTCATACACACACACAAACACACACACATACACACACACACACACACACACACACACACACACACACACACACACACACACACACACACACACACACACACACACACACACACATGCACATATGTGGTAATGCTTTATTTAAAGCTAGCAAAGTCAGGGTATTTCTCCAGAATGGTCTGCAATATACCACTGTGGATAAAATACTTTGCCATTTCTTGAACATTTCTGAGTGAGTTGTTTCTAAATTCATGAATTTGATCACACTCCAGTACATAATGATGCAAGGTGTGACAATAGTCCATCTGGCAAAGTTTACATTTCGTTTGGCCTACATCTGGTGGTGGTGATTTAACCTGCCAAAGATACTTGTAACCCAGCCGGAGCCGGGCGGTAGTGACATCCAAGAGTCTGCTTATCTTGTTGGATGTACCATAGACATGTGGCTCCTCCTGCATGATAGAATGATGATAGATGGACTCACTGGTGTCAATCTGTCTGAGCCTTAAGTATGTGGTTGCAGGGGTCGATTCACAGCTCCTGGACCCGCCTCTTTGCTGGTCGTTACTAGGCTCACTCTCTCCCTGCTTCAGGAGCCTTATCGTTAAGATAAGATAAGATAAGATTTCGTTCGGATTTTTAACCCCGGAGGGTTAGCCACCCAGGATAACCCAAGAAAGTCAGTGCGTCATCGAGGACTGTCTAACTTATTTCCATTGGGGTCCTTAATCTTGTCCCCCAGGATGCGACCCACACCAGTCGACTAACACCCAGGTACCTATTTGCTGCTAGGTGAACAGGACAACAGGTGTAAGGAAACTTGTCGAAATGTTTCCACCCGCCGGGAATCGAACCCGGGCCCTCCGTGTGTGAAGCGGGAGCTTGAGCCACCAGGCTATGATTATATACACCTGGAAAATCCTAGAGGGACTAGTACCGAACTTGCACACGAAAATCACTCACTACGAAAGCAAAAGACTTGGCAGACGATGCAACATCCCCCCAATGAAAAGCAGGGGTGTCACTAGCACGTTAAGAGACCATACAATAAGTGTCAGGGGCCCGAGACTGTTCAACTGCCTCCCAGCATACATAAGGGGGATTACCAACAGACCCCTGGCAGTCTTCAAGCTGGCACTGGACAAGCACCTAAAGTCGGTTCCTGACCAGCCGGGCTGTGGCTCGTACGTTGGTTTGCGTGCAGCCAACAGTAACAGCCTGGTTGATCAGGCTCTGATCCACCAAGAGGCCTGGTCACAGACCGAGCCGCGGGGGCGTTGACCCCCGGAACTCTCTCCAGGTAAACTCTCCCCTCAAGGAAGGTTCCTTGATGTTGGTGAGGGGCTCTTGATTTAGGGAATTGGATCTGTGCTCCAGTTCCCCGAATTAAGCCTGAATGCCTTCCACATCCCCCCAGGCGCTGTATAATCCTCCGGGTTTAGCGCTTCCCCCTTGATTATAATAATAATCCAGGTAAACTCCAGGTATGAATGGATCCCACCTCTTGTGGCATTACCTGGAGTTTACGTGGAGAGAGTTCCGGAGGTCAACGCCCCCACTTGAAGACTGCCAGGGGTCTGTTGGTAATCCCCCTTATGTATGCTGGGAGGCAGTTGAACAGTCTCGGGCCCCTGACACTTATTGTAGGGTCTCTTAACGTGCTAGTGACACCCCTGCTTTTCATTGGGGGGATGTTGCATCGTCTGCCAAGTCTTTTGCTTTCGTGGTGAGGGATTTTCGTGTGCAAGTTCGGTACTAGTCCCTCTAGGATTTTCCAGGTGTACATAATCATGTATCTCTCCCGCCTGCGTTCCAGGGAATACAGGTTTAGGAACCTCAAGCTCTCCCAGTAATTGAGGTGTTTTATCTCAGTTATGCGCGCCGTGAAGGTTCTCTGTACATTTTCCAGGTCAGCAATTTCACCTGCCTTGAAAGGTGCTGTTAGTGTGCAGCAATATTCCAGCCTAGATAGAACAAGTGACCTGAAGAGTGTCATCATGGGGTTGGCATCCCTAGGTTCTCATTATCCATCCTGTCATTTTTCTAGCAGATGCTATTGATAAAATGTTATGGTCCTTGAAGGTGAGATCCTCCGACATGATCACTCCCAGGTCTTTGACGTTGGTGTTTCGCTCTATTTTGTGGCCAGAATTTGTTTTGTACTCTGATGACGATTTAATTTCCTCGTGTTTGCCATATCTGAGTAATTAAAATTTCTCATCGTTAAACTTCATATTGTTTTCTGCAGCCCACTGAAAGATTTGGTTGATGTCCGCCTGGAGCCTTGCAGTGTCTGCAATGGAAGACACTGTCATGCAGATTCGGGTGTCATCTGCAAAGGAAGACACGGTGCTGTGGCTGACATCCTTGTCTATGTCAGATATGAGGATGAGGAACAAGATGGGAGCAAGTACTGTGCCTTGTGGAACAGAGCTTTTCACCGTAGCTGCCTCGGACTTTACTCTGTTGACTACTACTCTCTGTGTTCTGTTAGTGAGGAAATTATAGATCCATCGACCCACTTTTCCCGTTATTCCTTTAGCACACATTTTGTGCGCTATTACGCCATGGTCACACTTGTCGAAGGCTTTTGCAAAGTCTGTATATATTACATCTGTATTCTTTTTGTCTTCTAGTGCATCTAGGACCTTGTCGTAGTGATCCAATAGTTGAGACAGACAGGAGCGACCTGTTCTAAACCCATGTTGCCCTGGGTTGTGTAATTGATGTGTTTCTAGATGGGTGGTGATCTTGCTTCTTAGGACCCTTTCAAAGATTTTTATGATATGGGATGTTAGTGCTATCGGTCTGTAGTTCTTTGCTGTTGCTTTACTGCCCCCTTTGTGGAGTGGTCTATGTCTGTTGTTTTTAGTAACTGTGGGACGACCCCCATGTCCATGCTCCCTCTCCATAGGATGGTAAAAGCTCGTGATAGGGGCTTCTTGCAGTTCTTGATGAACACGGAGTTCCATGAGTCTGGCCCTGGGGCAGAGTGCATGGGCATGTCATTTATCGCCTGTTCGAAGTCATTTGGCGTCAGGATAACATCAGATAGGCTTGTGTTAACAAAATTCTGTGGCTCTCATAAAAAATTAATTTTGATCTTCGACTCTCAGTCTGGTTAGCGGCTTGCTAAAAACTGAGTCATATTGGGACTTGAGTAGCTCACTTATTTCCTTGCTGTCATCTGTGTAGGACCCATCTTGTTTAAGTAGGGGCCCAATACTGGACGTTGTTCTCGACTTTGATTTGGCATAGGAGAAGAAATACTTTGGGTTTCTTTCGATTTCATTTATGGCTTTTAGTTCTTCCCGTGATTCCTGACTCCTATAGGATTCCTTTAGCTTAAGTTCGATGCTTGCTATTTCTCTGACCAGTGTCTCCCTACGCCTTTCAGATATATTGACCTCTTTTAGCCGCTCTGTTATTCTTTTCCGTCGCCTGTAAAGGGAGCGCCTGTCCCTTTCTATTTTACATCTACTCCTCCTTTTTCTTAGAGGAATAAGCCTTGTGCATACATCGAGCGCCACCGAGTTAATCTGTTCTAGGCATAAGTTGGGGTCTGTGTTGCTTAGTATATCTTCCCAGCTTATATCAGTTAGGATTTGGTTTGCTTGGTCCCACTTTGTTTTTGTTATTGAAGTTGAATTTGGTGAATGCTCCCTCGTGACTAATCTCATTATGTCGGTCTGGGGCTCCACGCATACATGTCTGAACCTCAATTATGTTGTGATCTGAGTATATTGTTTTTGATATGGTGACATTTCGTATCAGATCATCATTGTTAGTGAAGATGAGGTCTAGTGTATCCTCCAGTCTAGTAGGCTCTATTATTTGCTGGTTTAAATTGAATTTTGTGCAGAGATTTAAAAGCTCGCGTGAGTGTGAGTTTTCATCAGAGCTGCCTCCTGGTGTTATTACTGCAACAATATTATTTGCTATATTCCTCCATTTTAGGTGCCTTAAGTTGAAATCCCCCAGGAGCAAGATGTTGGGTGCAGGAGCTGGAAGATTTTCCAGACAGTGGTCAATTTTTAACAGCTGTTCCTGGAATTACTGGGATGTTGCATTGTCCATTTGTTTCCCATATTAATAAATCTATCGAACTAATATATGTTACCTTCTCCGCCAACATTTGGACAATAAAGCAGCTGAAATTTGTCAAGATTGTAAAATGGGAAGCCAGGAGCTGAGTCTCGACCCCTGCAACCAATTAGGTGTTTAAAAATGTGTAGTACCTACTGTAGGTGGCCTTTTTAAACACCTTATATTACACAACGATAAAATGATGAAATGGGTCGCCTGCTGATGTCAAAGCCAGTCTTAGTATAAATCAATTTAGGAAATGAATTAAGAACACCTTGTGAATAAAGTTACAGACAGGGAGAATAACCATTTCTTGTATTGATAATTTGGTTGAAATATAACATTGATTTAATATATTAACTTGTACTGCTTCTGTTGTTAATATTAAGAATGTTCTGAACGAACCTATATTCCTGTGCACATATGCAAATTAATAGAAATCCCAGTGGAAAAAGTCACAGTAACTTTACCGAGTTATTATTATTATTATTATCATCGTGAGGGAGCGCTAAACCCGTAGGAGTTATACAACGCCTGTATAGGGGAAGGGCTGGAAGGTATTTAGGCTCAATTCAGGGAACTGGAGCATAGATCCAATACCCTAGATCAAGAGCCTCTCACCAGCTCCAAGGAACTTCCCTTGAGGGGATCTTCACATGGTTACCTTACGTTAATTAATCTATATAATGCACCTTTTACGCGCCCGTAAAATCTGCGCTGTCAAGATCGTTGTAAAAAAAATGAACTCTATGTACCAAAATTCGTATTATTCCCGAAATTCTCTGCATAACAATGGGCTTTCCAGATGCAGTCATGTGTCACAAATTTCTGCTTAAACAATGAATCAGGTTAAAATACACTTATTTGATATCTGTGACTTTCCCTAATTTACACTAATAACTGTCAACATAAAATTCTGAATATAGCTTTTGCTACATAATTCTTAAACTAGTTATAAGGTTGTCTAAGACACTCCGTTATAGGACCTTTAATACAAACTGTATCATGCCAAGACTAGACCATTCCCGTTAATTACCTGGATTTTACCTGGAGAGAGTTCCGGGGGTCAACGCCCCCGCGGCCCGGTCTGAGACCAGGCCTCCTGGTGGATCACAGCCTGATCAACCAGGCTGTTGCTGCTGGCTGCACGCAAACCAACGTACGAGCCACAGCCCGGCTGATCAGGAACTGACTTTAGGTGCTTGTCCAGTGCCAGCTTGAAGACTGCCAGGGGTCTGTTGGTAATCCCCCTTATGTGTGCTGGGAGGCAGTTGAACAGTCTCGGGCCCCTGACACTTATTGTATGGTCTCTTAACGTGCTAGTGACACCCCTGCTTTTCATTGGGGGGATGGTGCATCGTCTGCCAAGTCTTTTGCTTTCGTAGTGAGTGATTTTCGTGAGCAAGTTCGGTACTAGTCCCTCTAGGATTTTCCAGGTGTATATAATCATGTATCTCTCCCTCCTGCGTTCCAGGGAATACAGGTTTAGGAACCTCAAGCGCTCCCAATAATTGAGGTGTTTTATCTCCGTTATGCGCGCCGTGAAAGTTCTCTGTACATTTTCTAGGTCAGCAATTTCACCTGCCTTGAAAGATGCTGTTAGTGTGCAGCAATATTCCAGCCTAGATAGAACAAGTGACCTGAACTAATTGTTAATTTTTTAAAGACGTTGAACTACCTCACTTTTGTAAATTTAGATAACTCACTTTAATACCAGTATGATTCATAACCTGTGTCAATATAGAGTTAGAAATAGCATTAGTCTGCCAGAAATACCTAGGAGAGGGAGAGGGAGAGGGAGTATGGACACGGGGGTCGTCCCACAGTTACTAAAAACAACAGACATAGCCCCACTCCACAAAGGGGGCAGTAAAGCAACAGCAAAGAACTACAGACCGATAGCACTAACATCCCATATCATAAAAATCTTTGAAAGGGTCCTAAGAAGCAAGATCACCACCCATCTAGATACCCATCAGTTACACAACCCAGGGCAACATGGGTTTAGAACAGGTCGTTCCTGTCTGTCTGAACTACTGGATCACTACGACAAGGTCCTAGATGCACTAGAAGACAAAAAGAATGCAAATGTAATATATACAGACTTTGCAAAAGCCTTCGACAAGTGTGACCATGGCGTAATAGCGCACAAAATGCGTGCTAAAGGAATAACAGGAAAAGTTGGTAGATGAATCTATAATTTCCTCACAAACAGAACACAAAGAGTAGTAGTCAACAGAGTAAAGTCCGAGGCAGCTACGGTGAAAAGCTCTGTTCCACAAGGCACAGTACGTTATACGATGCATGACTCTGTCATAGTTGATGATCTTCTATCTGATCACTTCCCAAGACTACCCCTCAAGGAAGGTTCCTTGATGTTGGTGAGGGGCTCTTGATTTAGGAAATTGGATCTGTGCTCCAGTTCCCCGATTTAAGCCTGAATGCCTTCCACATCCCCCCCCCCCAGGCGCTGTACAATCCTCCGGGTTTAGCGCTTCCCCCTTGATTATAATAATAATAATTCCCAAGACTAACAACTGTCAATCTTGATCACATCTCCAGCAATCAAGGAGCTAAATACAGAAGGAGGAAACTTATTCTCAAACCAGAACACAGAGACAACTTTATTAACCACTTGGATCAATGGTATAAGAATTACGAGCCCATTGGCACACAAAAATTTAATGATTTAGTTACCACTATTGAGAGTGTCCTCACAGATCAAATGGGCAGGAATAGGAAACAAAGACCCTCCACTATAAATAACAATAAAAATCAATGTAAATACTATAATAATCTACAGCTACGCAATCTAACACATGCAGCTAGGAGGATTGGTAAAGCATACCGTGAATGTAGAACCCCAGACCTGCTCAGAACGTTCCAAGCTGCACTAACAAATGCAAGGAATAGAAAGGAAGAACTTAGGCAACAGGAATGGGAACAGTTTGTTAGTGGATTAAATAGGTCCACCCCTTTGAGTTTGGCTTGGAAAGGTATAAATAAAATAACCAGGAAAAAGACTGGCAATGTTGCTCATCCCTTTCCTCTTGAAAAAACAAATAACCTCATAAATGACTGGTCCAAAACATCCAGGCATGAAAACCTTCCATCTCATATTAGAAAAAATTTAGAGAGTACTTCTGAAGAAATGATGAAACTGATTAATTTTATGAGTCAAAATATTGATGAGAGTTATTGCCTCTTTACCGAGTATGAATTAGATAATGCATTAACTAAAGGTCGATCAACTGCTGCTGGAGAGGATGGTATAACCTATGATATTTTCAGAACTCTAAGGCACGTGCCTGATAACTCTTTGTTGGCACTGTATAATCTCAGTTACACTGAGGGCGTTCTTCCTACTTCCTGGAACAATAGTCTTATTGTGTCTATGCCTTAGCCCCAACAGCCTGATACATTTAGGACGATCTCCTTAACTAGTTGTCTTTGTAAAACTTTTGAAAGAATGATACTTAACAGACTGTACTACAGAATCAGACATCAACTTTCCCCCTACCTCTATGGGTTCATTAAAGGTAAAAGTGTGCAGAACTGTATTTCCACCATTGTCACTGCACACCTCTACTAGTTTTACCACTTTTCTTGATCTAAAATCTGCATTTGATATTGCGAACAGAACCGTTATACTACATGAACTAGCCAAAATGAATATTGGTGGTAGCTTACTTTGCTGGATAATAGGATACCTGTCAAATAGAGTATCCTCTGTCCTTTACCAAGGCTTCAGAAGTGAGTCTAAAGAAATGTCTTTAGGTACACCGCAGGGAGGAGTTCTTAGTCCCATGCTATTTAATATTCTGATTAATGCTCTCCTAAATGCTCTACCTGCCTCACCTAAACATATAGCTATAAGCTATGCTGATGATATCATGATCCATACAACAGGGCATAAGAAGATGAGTACCATTCTTAATGAAGTTCAAGCAATTTGTAATCGACTAGGCCTCATAACATCTTCCTCTAAAACAAAGACATTAACAAGCAAACGACATCCCCCACCCACCTATCTGCAGGGTGAAATCATTAGCTACGTTAAAACATACAGATATCTTGGTGTAGATGTACCCTTTAACAGATCCACTACACCACAACTAAATAAGAAATGCAAAGCTAGGCTAAATGCTCTCAAAGTTATTCGTCTCTCGACCTCCGGGGAGAGAGGACGCACGCCTAGTAGCTACACCTGCCCTCTGGTGGTGACCTTTAGCAACTAGAAGACAAAATGGCGTACCGAGTGGGACAGCGAATTAACACTGTTTGTATACAGCTGATACGTGGCACACTTACTGGAACAACGATGCATACATTGCTGCCTGCTATCATCAGGGACGCCTATGGTGTCCCCAACGAGGAAGTTTATGGTGTTGCCTTAAATGGGATGACCAGAGTATTCCTGAAACTGAATCATACCGGCGTCTACGACAGACTTGTTGAAGAGTATCAGGAGAGGAAGGTGACAGTGAACTCAGCAGTGGAGGTTGTTCTGCATGATGTATCCAGGTACTATAAGTGGGTGAAGGTGAGAAATGTCCCTTTCGAGGCGACGGCGTATAGTATACAGGAGGTATTCCATAACTATGGAAAAGTCCATTCGGCAACGATGGGAGTATGGACAGAGGGGCCATATAAGGGAAGACCTGAGGGCTCTTATACCCTAAAAATGACGTTGGCTAGGCCTATACCGTCCTATGTCATGCTGGTGGAGTCCAGGACGCAAGTCTTTGTACACTATGCCGGCCAGAGAAAGACCTGTCGACTATGTAGCTCATATGAACATATGGCAGCACAGTGTCCTAGAAGGCAGCCTACCAGGGCTCCTGGTACGTTGGCAGTGGAGCAGAGACCATGTGAGTTGATGCCTGAGTTGGTAGAGGAGGAAGCAGTGACGAGTGGTAGATGGAGTGAAGAAGTAGAACGGGAAGTATCGACGGTTGGTACCTGTGTTACCCTCCCGGAGGTGACAGGGGAGGGGCCCCCATCGCCTGAGGGACGGGTGGACTTGGAAGAGTCTACCCAGGAGAAGTTGCTGGAAGCGGTTCTGCAGGAGTTTTTCGACGAGAAGGTGGCCGGGAAGGATGGTCCTGAGAAGTCAAGTGAGATACAGCTGATGGTTGAGCAGCAGGGACAGGTGAAGGGTCCGAGGAATGACAGAGAGGACATGGAAGTGGTGGTGGAAGTCCATCAGGAGGACGTGCAGGACGTAGATTTGTGTGTGAGTGAGAGCTCACGAAAAAGAACTGCGGGTGCTTTTGACCTCGATGAGGTTTTAACACCTGGGCAGAGACCCGGGAAGAAGTCATGGGTAGTTGTAGGGGAAAAGGCAAGCAGGGGAGGGGGTGTACCGGGGAAGATCAGTGGGGGGGGCAAGGAGGGGCTGGTGGACAGGTTAGAAAAAAGGATAAAAATGGTACAGGTACTGAGAAAGGTGAAGTGAGTAAGATACAGAGGCATAGGGGTAAGCCCCCTCTTCTGGCAAATTCAAGTGTGTCACAATAAATGTCAATGGGCTTAAATCAGAGGTAAAAAGGGTTTGGTTAGAGTGGTTTTTACGAAGGTTTGATGTGGATGTGTGTTTTTTGCAGGAGCATAACCATAGGTTAGGGAGTGAATTGAGTTTGAGGGGTTATAAAATGTTTGTCAGTAATGCTTTGCAATTAAAAGGAGGGGTAGCAGTAGCTGTAAAGGAGACCAGCCCATTGCGTGTCATGGGTTGGGAGGAGGGGGAGGGGGGAGGGTTGTAAGGGTAGATGGGCACTGGGGGGTGGGGAGAGTATGTTTCATTGGTGTATATATGCCGGCATGTAACAATGTTAGAGTCAAAGTTGATTTTGTACGTGATGTTTTGATGTATTATTTGCGAGGTTTACCTTCTATAACTGTACTTGGAGGTGACTGGAACTGTGTGATTAGGTATGGTGATGTGTCGCCGAGGGGGGCAGGATGTGTTTTAGGTGCGCTAAGGGATGTGTTAAGGGATGTAGGAGTTGTAGATGTGGTGGGTAGGGGGGAGTATGGGGTGGAGCACACGTTCATTCGTGGGAATTATGGGGCGAGGTTAGACAGGATATATGTGATGCAGGGGATTGGTGTGGAGAGAGTGAGGGCTTTTGATGTCGGTTTTTCGGATCACAGGGCGGTGATAGCTGATCTGCGGGTGGATGGTATAGTTCGCATATATGCTGGGTATTGGAAATTGAATGTGAGGCTTCTGCAGGAGGGGCATGAAGGCTCATCCTTTGAGGAATGGTGGAGACATTGCTGGGAGGGTAGGGATGGTGGGATGGATTTGCTTGACTGGTGTGAGATGCGGGCAAAGACAGCAATAGCAGAGTTTTTTAGGATACGTGGAAAGGAACAGGCAAGGTGGAGATATGGTTTGCAAAACTACCTGGAGGGACAGCTGAATGCTATTTACGACGGGGGGGGGGGGAAGATGTGCGAGGTGAGGTGGATGGCTTAAGGAGTAGGATTGAAGGATTGCATAATGAAAGGTTTAACGCAATTAGAGTTAGGGCAGGATTAGAGGAGGTGTTAAAGGGTGATCGACCATCAGGTTATGTCCTGAGAAAATTTAGGGAAAGGCAGATGGTGACTACCATAGCGCATCTAGTGGTCGCTGATGGGGGGGGAGGATATGTGGTGGGTCAAGGTCTTACTGATACAGATGATATTAGTGGTTATGCTGATTATTGGTTTAGGGAGAAATGGAGGAGGAACAAGGAAGTTGTCAGTGAGGAGGTATTTGGGGTTATGCAGAATACTATTGTATTGGGACAAGAGGAACGGGAAATGCTGGAGGGTAGTATTAGTGAGGAGGAGGTGGGGGAGGCGGTTTACGGGATGAGTCAGGGTAAGACGCCGGGCATTGATGGAATACCGAATGATTTTTATAGAGTTTATTGGGAATGCATTAGGTATGGGTTAGTGGAAGTCTTGAATCATATGTGGAGCAGTGGGAGGATGGGGAAGACCCAGAAAACAGGGATCGTTGTGTTGGTGCCGAAGAAGAAGGATGGGAAAGTATTGAATGATTATAGAGCAATATCCTTAATGTGTGCAGATTATAAAATTTATGCTAAAATTCTGGGCAATAGACTGAAGAAGGTTCTAGGATCAGTGGTACATGGGGGACAGTTTGGCATTCCGGGAAGAAGTATGAGGGACGGGCATAGTCACATAAGGGATTTTATTGAGAACTGCACCGGAGGGGGAATACTTGGATTAGATTGGGCTAATGCGTATGATTGTGTGAATAGGGATTTCTTAAAAGTTTGTTTGGAACAGTTGGGTTTGGGGGAGAAGGTGGTGAGATGGGTGCAAACCTTGTATGAGGGAGCAGTTATTAGGGTACAGGTTAATGGTAAGTTGGGGGACCCAGTACTGATGGAGAGAGGTTTGAGGCAGGGCTGTCCACTCTCTCAGTTATTGTTTGCCTGCGTACAGAATCCATTTTATGGGCTGGTGGATGAGGTGATGAATGAACATGGGATTAGGGGGGGTGGGCGGGGGGGGATTGTGGGGTACGTAGATGATACTACTGTGCTGGTAAGGCATGAGGAAGATCTAAGGAAAGTTGGTGGAATCATTCAGATTTTTGGGGACGCCACGGGTATGAGAGTTAATTTAATGAAGTCGAGACTATTAGAGGTGGGGGATTGGGTGGGAGGGGGCTTGGGGGAGGGTTTGGGATGGTCAGTAGTGGACAGAATTAAGGTTTGTGGAATATGGTACATGGCGGAAGTGCAGGAGAGTAGGAAGATAAATTCGGAATTAGTTACGAGCAGGGTTTTGGGTAGGCTAGGTGGCTTAAGGGCTAGGGACGTAACATTACAGCAGAGAGTTTTAGTGGTCAACTCTCTGGTTTACAGTAAGGTGTGGGGAGTGGCTGAGGTGTTCCCTTTAAGAGCAGAGGATATTGCAGAGATCCAGAGGAAGGTTCTAAGGTATGTGTGGGGGTTTGGGAGGGCATGGTTGAGCAAGGACGTGGTGATGACGGAGGGGAGACGTGGGGGTCTTGGCCTGATGTCATTGGGTCATAGAGTAATGGCTTTATATATTAAACAAAGATATATCCGGACTGGGGGGAACAGAGGAGTCAGGGTAGGTAGGGTAATGGAGGATGCACGAAGATGGTGGTGTGGAAGGGATTTACGGTATTGTGAGGATATGTTGAGGGTTTTATTACATGTTAAACAGGTGTCCATGTTAAAGGTCAAACGAATGGTGGGTGCTGTGGTAGGCAAGGGTGTCTTACAGGGACTTGCTGTATATCCAACATATGACTGGATAAGCATATGGAGGAAGTTTGGCTTGCTTAGAATAACAGCGAGGGTACGAGAGTTAGTATATCGTTTTCTGATGGGAATATTGGCCTCTAGGGATGTGTTATATAAAATGGGTCTTATGAGAGAGGACTCATGCTTGCATTGTGGGGACATCGAAACGGCTTTTCATGCGGTATATTTTTGTCCCTCTTTGGAGGGGGTGAGGTTATGGATGGTGAGAGTTATCAGACTTTTGGGGGGGGGGGGCAATGGCCATTCCTACGGGCCTTAATGTTGGATGTAACTGGGGTGACGGGTGATGTGGGTAGAGCCTTAATGTATGTTATGACGGATTATTTACATGTATCTTGGGGGATGAGGGAGGTTAGGGGAGAGTTGAGGATAAAAGCGTTAGCAGCGAGATTTTATAGAACTATGTGTAGGAATAGGCAAGTCTATGGTGGGAGGTGGGTAGTTAGCTTTTCGGAGGGTTACCGGAATCTCACTGTGGGGGGGCCTTCTCCTCATGAACCCAGGGGGCAGGCAAAGGGTTGGTCTCCTACCGGGGGATACATGAGGGTGGGTTGGTTTAGGCTTCTTTGTAGTGTGAATGGTGGGAGGGTTATGAATAGAGTGGAAGGGAGATGAATGAGGATTTGGAATCTATGGTTATGTTCACTGCATACAGGATAACCTTAAAAACCATGATGACTAAACCTTGGGATCTCGGGTATAGAGCAGAATGATGTTAAGATAAGCACACAAGTTAACTTGATCGTTGTATAACTTATGTTTGTGAAGTGCTGTGACCCAGCACAGTTGCTTTGTGGGAAAAATTTTCTGCTATGTATATGAAATCATGATCTTTGGTTTAGTCAATTTTGTAATCACATATAATGACACCTTTTTCTATGTACCTAATCATGTTATGTAATGATATATGAATTATAATGAATAGTGAGGTATTAGGTTAGGAGTGGACAATTTTATTGTGCGATGCCCTTAATGGGGTTTCTGTGAGATTGTTAATTGGTTTTGTTCAATGGTGTTATTGGGGAAAAAACAAGGATGGAACATGTACGAACTTGTATGTCAATATTTTTAATTATGACTACTGTATGTGCATGAGGAATTTTTATTCCCATGATAACGCTCAGTATAATAACATTGATAATAGGGAAAAGGGGGGGGGGGTAGTATGTGCCGGCACGAAGTAAGTGCGGCGAGTCTTTAGGCAATGAGAATTATAATTATATGCTAATTATTTGTTTATATATTATCTTTTAGACTGTTTATATAAAAAAAAAACAGCAATGATGTACTAGTGTTTCAAATAGGGAGATAAGGTTTTTATGTCCTGTAACTAGACAGTTTTGATACCTTATGTTAGGATTTTGTTAGTTGTATGGGTTGTACTTGCGTATATAATGTTATGTCTTTTACTCGAGGGTGTTTCCTGCCCAGTGTTTATGTGGGGAGTTTCATTGTGATATGTACCAATGTAATGTTTATTGTAGGCTTTGGTTTGCCTAATGTTTAAATTAATGTTCTGTATAATTTTAATTTTTGTATGTTAAATAATATTTATTGTGCACTTTGTGCAAGGGGTCTAATTGTACAGAGTTGTGGGGGATTTATGTGGACACAGACATAAAATTTTGAGTTTTTGGTTTTTGCTAATTTTTTTGTTCGGTGCTGGAGCTCTCTCGCTCTTTATTATGTTAAGAGTTTCCTGCTATTTGCGGGAAGTATTATGTGGTATGTCTTTGCAATTTTATTGTAGGGTTAGCCTTTGTTTAATTATTGTAATGTATAATTTTATCCTTCGTATGCTGCATCATATCATCTGTGTACTTTGTGCAAGGAGGTCTTACTGTACTGTATAACAGGCAGGATTTGTAGGTTTAGAATTTGTTGATGTTTTTTCTGAGCAGGTGTTATCCTGTTCGTTTCATTGTTCGGTGATGGTATATCCTTTAATACAATATGAATGTAACACTTGTGGTATGCTATGTGGTTGATGGTAGGTCATTGTATTTGCAAACGGTTAATTATTGTGTTCTTTTATTTATTTATATCTTGTACTGTGTCCTTTTAAATAAAAATATAAAAAAAAAATGCTCTCAAAGCTGTTGCTGACTACAACCCCCAACTATGGTGCTAATGTGAGAATCGTGAGAATGATGTACATAGCCTATGTTAGGTCCTTAATTGATTATGCTGCTCCACTGTTGACATTAGCTAGAGAAAGTTCTCTCCGACCCTTGGAGTTAATGCAAAATGAAGCTCTCAGGATTATTCTTGGCTGTCCCAGATCTACAAAAGTTCTTAACATGGGGAAGGAGCTTGGTATTTCTAGTATCAGTGATAGGATTGTTGAGATTAACACTGTACTCGGTATTAGAATGTTGAGAAACGAACCAGACACTGTCACAGTGAATCTTACCAAGTGTCTAGAGGTAAATACACACAGATCTAAATGGATTGTGAAAACGTGCAATTGCATTAAGTTTTATAACCTGCATGAACTGTATCACTGTAGGCAACAAGAGCATTTCACCCCTCCGTGGAAGATGTGCTCATTTAATATCACATACCTGCAAGTCCCTCCCAAGAAGCTCATTGCTAGTAATCCCTTCCTTAAATCACTTGTTAGAGCAACTGCTCAAGAAGAAATTTCTCACCTAGCTGGTAGTAATAAGTTATCACAAGTTATATATACTGATGGATCTAAACAGGAGTCTTCTGGCAGGGCTGCATCTGCTCTTGTTGCCACCTCCCTAGTTAAGAACGATAATAAATTTGTTGAGTTAGACATAAGAATTAATAACTGAGCGTCTACACTGCAAACTGAATTGTTTGCAATCCTAATGGATCTAAAGCTAACCTATGACACTCAGCTTGACTCTATCATCATTACTGATTCTATGTCATCACTGAAGGCTCTTGACTCATAATGACTCCAACAACATGCTCATTGGGGAAGCCAGGTATAGATACTAAAAAATTAGGGACAAAGGAATTAATGTACAATTGCTGTGGATCCCATCACACATTGGATTACTCCTTCATGATAAAGTTGATATGTTAGCCAAGAAGAGTACCCAGAAGGAGAATGTAGAATATAACTTTGGTATAACTGTGTCTAGCATTAGGATTAACATTAGGAGAAAAGTAAATAATGAAAATGATTGTTATAGAAATGCAGTTAGAAGCCTGAGTAGATCTATAACCCACTATGATAACATGAACGTAGATAAGTATGTTTATGGAGCAACGTGCAATGTGAACAGACTGACTGATGTTGTAGTGGCTAGGCTTAGGCTTGGTTACAAGTACTTCTGGCAGTTTGGGAGACACACAGATAATGATCAAACTAAATGTAAATTATGTGATCAGGCATATGGTCACTCTCTTGAACACTATGTGCTTACTTGTCCACATATTGAGGAATACAGAGACAGTATAATAACCTATGTGACATGTCAAGATATCTTATTAATGAAAATAAGATACCAGATATACTAAGCAAATTTCCTAAATTTGCGTGTAACAGATAAGTGAACTATAGATATGTAGATATAAATCCATATGTATTCCTGTTAACCCTTTGGGGCCTAGTTCCTAGGCCTTTTGTGTATCCATATGCTCTTGCACTACCGTCCACAGGATGGATATGGGGTGCACAATAAACTAGCCACTTCGGTGGCAAAAATCTACAGTACTCGCTCCCATCTTGTTTCTCATCCTCATATCTGACATAGACAAGGATGTCAGCCACAGCACCGTGTCTTCCTTTGCAGATGACACCCGAATCTGCATGACAGTGTCTTTCATTGCAGACACTGCAAGGCTCCAGGCGGACATCAACCAAACAGAAGCGTCGCTAGAGTTGGTGTCACCCGGGGCAGCATCTTTGGTGTCACCCAATGAAATCCAAGGGCGGGGGGATAGGGGTAGTAAATTCCAGTTACATCACTGCTGCATGACCAGTTACATCACTACTGCATGACCAGTTACATCACTACTGCATGACCAGTTACATCACTGCTGCTTGACCAGTGACTAATGTTTAATAATGAGAACATTTAAAGGCCATAAACCGAACTTTATTAATGATAAATAAATAATCGTAGTAATACTGAGGAAACATAAACTCAAATACTACTTTGAGTACAGGCAACAGATCCTACATTTATTCATCTTCAACAATCAAAAAAATGAAAAATAAAGGAAAACACTAGTTCCGATTTAACCTTGAGTACGGGTAACATTTCAAAGAATCTGATATTTCATTTCCTTGCCTTCAATCCTGCAAAATCATCTATCACATCATCAAAATCAATGATTTTCCCTATATAGGCCTATTTGTACTACGTAATCCTATAATAGGCTATATAGAAACGAAGAATTTTTCTCTTGGGTTGCTGCAGCATAGTTTTGGTCATTAGTGTCACCTTCTTTAGAGGCTCTATGGTGTCACCCCCTAAATGGTGTCACCCGGGGCGACCCGCCCCCCCCTCCGCTCCCGCCTTACGACGCCTCTGCAACCAAATCTTTCAACGGGCTGCAGAAAACAATATGAAGTTCAACGATGAGAAATCTCAATTACTCCGATATAGTAAACATGAGGAAATTAAAACTTCATCAGAGTACAAAACAAATTCTGGCCACAAAACAGAGCGAAAAACCAATGTCAAAGACCTGGGAGTGATCATGTCGGAGGATCTCACCTTCAAGGACCATAACATCAATCGCATCTGCTAGAAAAATGGCAGGATGGATACTGAGAACCTTCAAAACTAGGGAGGCCAAGCCCATGATGACACTCTTCAGGTCGCTTGTTCTATCTAGGCTGGAATATTGCTGCACACTAACAGCACCTTTCAAGGCAGGTGAAATTGCTGACCTAGAAAATGTACAGAGAACCTTCACGGCGCGCATAACGGAGATAAAACACCTCAATTACTGGTTGATCAGGCTCGGATCCACTAGGAGGCCTGGTCATGGACCGGGCTGCGGGGGCGTTTACCCCCGGAACTCTCTCCAGGTAAACTCCAGGCATACCTAGTCATACCAGTGGCCTTTTTTGTAATAACTACTTAATTTTATAATAAGCTTATAATATGTACACTACACATTGTGGTGGCTAAAGCTCCCGCTTCACACACGGAGGGCCCGGGTTCGATTCCCGGCGGGTGGAAATTCCGACACGTTTCCTTACACCTATTGTCCTGTTCACCTAGCAGCAAATAGGTACCTGGGTGTTAGTCGACTGGTGTGGGTCGCATCCTGGGGGACAAGATTAAGGACCACAATGGAAATAAGTTAGACAGTCCTCGATGACGCACTGACTTTCTTGGGTTATCCTGGGTGGCTAACCCTCCGGGGTTAAAAATCCGAACGAAATCTTATCTTATCTCTTAAAGACGGTCCCAGGGAGACAGTCCATAATACGGCTCATGTTGTGCTGGCCCTTAACTCCCAACAACAGCAACATGGCGTCTGCACTCTCAAGGAACCTGGGGAAGTTTGTACCCCGAAATACTTGCTTGTTTCTATGTGATATGCAAGAAAAATTCAGAAGTTCTGTTCAGTTTTTCCCACAGATAGTTGAGATATCCAATAGACTGTTGAAGGCTTTTAAATTATTGGACTTGCCTGTGGTATGTACGGAGCAGTACCCGAAAGGTGAGTCGTTTTGAGGGTTTTAGCTTCAATATCGTCATTAATTTAGGGTTTCTATTAATTTTTTTAAGTATGCTGTGGCCATGTTTTATTAGTATGTTCATTATTTGTTAAATGAACATTAAAGAGGTTAATGTTAAGCAGCCGGTGACGTAATGACCTTGACTCGGCTGCTGTTGCTAAGGCACCAAAAAAATGATTAATAATGATTAGTGGTGATGTTTGTAAAGTGTTTGGCTATTTTCTCTGACATATTTTGCTAAATTATGTCTTTGACAATGTTCAGGATGAGATAACTGAGGATGAGTGTTATTTAAGTTCTCACACAAAGAGATGTGCCGGTGAAGGGATCTTGATGCAAGGAGTTAGATCTTCTCTTCCTTGTATGCATTATTATTATATTCAAGGGGGAAGCGCTAAACCCGGAGGATTATACAGCGCCTGGGGGGGGATGTGGAAGGCATTCAGGCTTAATTCGAGGAACTGGAGCACAAATCCAATTCCCTAAATCAAGAGCCCCTCACCAACATCAAGGAACCTTCCTTGAGGGGCCTCCTTGTATGCAACTTCTCATGTTTTATTGACGGTTAAACACTTTTTATCTTAATTGTTCCAATTATCTAAGAGTACATAGGATTAATTATCAACTTTTTTCACTTTTTTTTTTCAGAAAGCCTTATGGTGTTTCAGTACAGGCGTACTATGACTTTTTTGATTGAAACTGATTCATTACACCAACTTCAGTTTTCTTTGTTAATTTGCAAGTTCATCTGTTGCATATTATGATGGTTTTAGACCCATAAAGATTCAGTGCAGTTTTTGAATATAATAATAATACCTCTCCTTGGATCAAACCTGGCTGCCTTCCATTCCATAACATTGTATCAATCGCATCTGCTAGAAAAATGACAGGATGGATAATGAGAACCTTCAAAACTAGGGAGGCCAAGCCCATGATGACACTCTTCAGGTCACTTGTTCTATCTAGGCTGGAATATTGCTGCACACTAACAGCACCTTTCAAGGCAGGTGGAATTGCTGACCTAGAAAATGTACAGAGAACCTTCACGGCACGCATAACGGAGATAAAACACCTCAATTACTGGGAGCGCTTGAGGTTCCTAAACCTGTATTCCCTGGAATGCAGGCGGGAGAGATACATGGTTATATACACCTGGAAAATCCTAGAGGGACTAGTACCAAACTTGCGCACGAAAATCACTCCCTACGAAAGCAAAAGACTCTGCAGACGATGCAGTATCCCCCCAATGAAAAGCAGGGGTGAAGGTTCTCTGTACATTTTCTAGATCAGCAATTTCACCTGCCTTGAAAGGTGCTGTAAGTGTGCAGCAATATTCCAGCCTAGATAGAACAAGTGACCTGAAGAGTGTCATCATGGGCTTGGCCTCCCTAGTTTTGAAGGTTCTCATTATCCATCATGTCATTTTTCTAGCAGATGCGATTGATACAATGTTATGGTCCGTGAAGGTGAGATCCTCTGACATGATCACTCCCAGGTCTTTGACGTTGGTGTTTCGCTCTATTTTGTGGCCAGAATTTGTTTTGTACTCTGATGAAGATTTAATTTCCTCGTGTTTACCATATCTGAGTAATTGAAATTTCTCATCGTTGAACTTCATATTGTTTTCTGCAGCCCACTGAAAGATTCGGTTGATGTCCGCCTGGAGCCTTGCAGTGTCTGCAATGGAAGACACTGTCATGCAGATTCGGGTGTCATCTGCAAAGGAAGACACGGTGCTGTGGCTGACATCCTTGTCTATGTCGGATATGAGGATGAGGAACAAGATGGGAGCGAGTACTGTGCCTTGTGGAACAGAGCTTTTCACCGTAGCTGCCTCGGACTTTACTCTGTTGACGACTACTCTCTGTGTTCTGTTAGCGAGGAAATTATAGATCCATCGACCGACTTTTCATGTTATTCCTTTAGCACGCATTTTGTGCGCTATTACGCCATGGTCACACTTGTCGAAGGCTTTTGCAAAGTCTGTATATATTACATCTGCATTCTTTTTATCTTCTAGTGCATTTAGAACCTTGTCGTAGTGATCCAATAGTTGAGACAGACAGGAGCGACCTGTTCTAAACCCATGTTGCCCTGGGTTGTGTAACTGATGGGTTTCTAGATGGGTGGTGATCTTGCTTCTTAGGACCCTTTCAAAGATTTTTATGATATGGGATGTAAGTGCTATCGGTCTGTATGTAGTTCTTTGCTGTTGCTTTACTGCCCCCTTTGTGGAGTGGGGCTATGTCTGTTGTTTTTAGTAACTGTGGGACGACCCCCGTGTCCATGCTCCCTCTCCATAGGATGGAAAAGGCTCGTGATAGGGGCTTCTTGCAGTTCTTGATGAACACGGAGTTCCATGAGTCTGGCCCTGGGGCAGAGTGCATGGGCATGTCATTTATCGCCTGTTCGAAGTCATTTGGCACCATTATCAGTACTCCACCCACCACCACCACTACTCCACCCACTATCAGTATTCCACCCACCACCATCACTACTTCACTCACCACTATTACTACTCCACCCACCACTATTACTACACCCACCACCATCACTACTCCACCCACCACTATTACTACTACACCGACCACCATCACTACTCCACCGACCACCATCAGTACTCCACCCACCATTATCAGTACTCCACCCACCTTACTGTTTCTGGAAAAAGTCTTGAGTGTTGAAATGGAGGTTACCTCCTCCCTGGATTTATACGAGAACCAAACAAGGGACGAAGTGTCCCACTACAATCTGGGATTAGTGTGGGAGTATTATTCTTCTAGTTGTGTCTTGGAAGAGCATGTGGGATGGGACAAAGTACCTGACATTCCTCTGGGTACAGAGTTGGATTTGACTTCAGATACACCTCCAACTAGTGGCAGAGTATCTGAAGCTCACTCGTAACTCAGAATTTGGCTCGCAACTCAAAGCAAAAAATCAACCGAGCGACGGCTCATAACTCGGAGAACTCGTACGTTGGGGCACTTTTAAGTCAAGGTACCACTGTAATATGATTGCTTTGGTTCCCAACCTTGACAAAATTAGCAGCAAGATATTCTGGACACTGAGAAATTTTATAAAATTGATTTAACTTCAGTTGTTTTACTCTGTCTTCAGTATTCAGCATATCCAATTGTTGCAATTCGTCCTGGCTTAGATGTTCTCTTGGACCCAGGTCCAGGATGAATCTTACCATTTTGTTCTGGGTGATTTGCAGTCTATCTTTCAGTTTTTTTTTGTCAAGGCAGAGTACCATGAAGAGCAAGCATAGTCCGTGTGACATTGTATAAGGGCTAGACATAGGGTCATGTGAGCCTCAGTAGGTAGACATTGTGCTTGTCTGTAGAGAAACTTTAGTCTGGCATTCACTTTCCTTACTGCACTGTTCCTGATCATTTCTCCTGACATGCATAGGTCAAAGGGGATTTCCAGATATTTTACTGAGGAAACTGAAGTGATGAGTTCCCCATTACATCGGACATTAAAATTATTTCCCCTTCTCAGTTTTTGTTTCGTGCCAAAGAGTATGGCTTCCATTTTCCTGAGGTGTAATGATAGTTCATTGTTTACTAACCATTTGCTGCAGGACTTCAGTTCTAGTGTTATTACATTAGCTATATCTTGTGGGTCCAGCTGTACTTGTGTGTACCTGTGCCTAAATAAACTTTACACACACACACACACGCACGCACGCATGGACAGAGGGGATATAGGCTAGCATTAGGAGCTTCACTGAGAGGTTAACATTAGGAACTTCACTAAGAGGTTAACATTAGGAGCTTCACCAAGAGGTTAACATTAGGAACTTCACCAAGAGGTTAATTAACATTAGGAACTTCACCAAGAGGTTAACATTGAGAACTTCACCAAGAGGTTAACTTAGGAACTTCACTGAGAGGTTAACATTGGGAATTTCACTAAAAGGTTATCATTAGGAACTTCACCAAGAGGTTAACATTGGGAACTTCACTGAGAAGTTAACATTAGGAACTTCACAGAAAAAAAAAATAGGACCCCCAGAGGGTAGGTCGAACCACCCAGGGGAACAGAAGATGGACCTGGAAAGAATGGATGGAAGAGCTAAGGAGAAGGATGGAACAAGAGTGGGAAAGGAAGCTAGGAGAGCTTGTCACTAAAATGGAGGAGAGGATGGATGCAGAGAACAAGAAGTGGAAGCTTTGAGTCAAAACTGAAGAAGCTAGGATACAGATCCTAAAAGATAAACTGAAAATACTGAGGCAAGATATAGAGCCAAAGAATGGAAGGGGTATGCCATCAGGAGCAGGTACACTAATTTCCAACGAGGAAACCGAAGGAAAGGAATGAGTTAAGTCCTATGTTAAGGCCCTATCAGGCCACCAGGAAATGTTGAGGAACGAAAGTGGCATGCTGCTGGGCACAGGAACAGCACTGAGAGGTGCTGAGTAGAAAGATAAAGATTTTATTTCTTTATTAAGGTTACAGTGTGTAATTACAATTTTGGTTTGCTAAGTACAAAGAAAGCCACTATCATGCTGGTTCATTTTGGGCAGACTAATCCTAATACATAATACCTGCTTAAAACTAGACAAGAGTAGTTAACTTTATTAAAATCGTATTTAATACTAATGTGAGGTAGTCAAGGTGGAGGTTTATAAGAATAATAATCTTAAAGTTGCACATAATAAAAACAATATTACAATTAATGGTTCAAGCAGTAATATTTCATGGGCCCCCTGCAGAGTCACGACCAAGCCACTGGGAGATCCAGAAAATGATAAAGGCAGCAGCAATGGCTATGTTTAAGTGGGACCCAGAAATGCAGGGGGAAAAGCAATGGGAAGAGGAGAGGGAGAGGTCAGTTTTTATTCATGGGCTTCAGGAGATTGAAGGGAGGACATACGAAGAAAGACAACAGGAAGAGAAAAACATGAAATTGAAGATATCGTCAAACAGGAGAGGAGGTCATGACTGAGCTGATAAATTTTCAGAGAATAGGGGGATACTCAAAGGGAAGAAATCGGCTAGTCATATTGATTTTCAAGACAGGAACGGTGCAGAACCACGGCTAAAGGAAACAGCAGAATACCAGAGGGTGTACCTAGATCATGACAGAATGACAGAAATTGAGAGAAAGAATACAAAGACAAAAGGGGAAAGGAAGAGAGACAAGTTTAGTCAGGAGACAACCAGAGTTGGGAGAAGAAGTATGTGCAACCACCCACCGAACCACTCTCAAAACCCCGCAACCAGCATACTATCCTAAAACAACCATATTCCACACTCACAGACCCCACCCTACACAGTAGACTCCCATAGCACCCTGCCACTCCCCCCCCCCAAAAAAAAAAAAAAAAAACCAGAATACAGTGTTGGAAAAGAAGCTGAAGGTATGGTACACCAATGCAGATGGAATAATGAATAAGTATGAGAAGTGGCATGAAAGAATCACAGAGGCATCACCAGACATCATAGCACTCACAAAAACCAAGGTCACAGGAATGATAATAGATGCCATCTTTCCAACTGGATATCAGATCCTGAGGAGGGTGGAGGAGTTGTGCTGCTCATCAAAAACCAGTCGAGTTTTGAGGAGTTGGAAGGAACGGACAGAGGGGAAGCAAGGGAATACATAGTAGGAACACTTCAGACTGGGGGTCCCAAGGTGGTGATTACAGTGATGTATAACCCATCACAGAATAGCAGGAGGCCAAGATAAGAATATGATGAGAACAACAGAGCAATGGTTGGTGCACTACTTGAGGTAGCCAGAAAAGCTGCATGGGCAAGACAAAATTACTAGTTGTGGGTGACTTCAGTCACAAGGAAATTGACTAGGTAAAAAGGAGCCACACGGGGGACCAGAAACATGGAGGGCTAAGTTGATGGAGGTACTGGAAAACCTCAAGCATCAACATGTTGGACACTACCAGAGAGAGAGAGAGAAAGTGGAGATAATGAACCAACAAAACTGGGCCTTATATTTGCCTTGAGTAGTTCAGACATTGAAAACATATGAAAGGCCCCATGGAGCTAGTGATCACGTGGTCCTGAGCTTCGAATACATAGTGGAGTTACAAGTGGAGAGGGAAGCAGGAAGAGTAGTAGGATGGGAGAAGCCACTACAAAAGAGGGGAATACACAGACATGAGGAACTTTCTTCATGGGGTTCACTGGGATAGAGAACTAATGGAAAAATCAGTTACTGAAATGATGGAATACTGTACATTACAACAAAATGCAAAGAGGCAGAGGAGAGGTTTGTACCCAAGGGCAACAGAAATAATGGGAAGACCAGAGCGAGCCCTTAGTTTACCCAAAGGTCTAGAGAGGCCAAAACTAAGTGCAATAGAGAGTGAAAGAAGTATAGAAGACAAAGGACACAGGAAAATAAGATTAGTCAAAGAGCTAGAGACGAATATGCACACATAAGAAGGGAGGCCCAGCGGCAATATGTAAATGATATACGTAGAATCGAAAGCCAAGTCTGACCCGAAGCTGTTGTACAGCCAAATCAGGAGGAAAATAACAGACAAGGATCAGGTAATCAGGTTGAGGAAGGAAGGAAGGATGGGAGATCACAAGAAATGACCAAGAAGTATGTGAAGAGCTCAACATGAGATTTAAGGAAGTACACCTACCATCCGACTTTCGACTTACGACCGTGTTTTTTATGCCAAATTTCTGGGAAATAAACAACTGTTTGTGTTGTACACAGTGTTTATCCTAAACCTTACAGTATAAAATACAGTACCAACAGCATAAAAAGTAAAGCAAAACATGAAATATCAAAATAAAACAATAGAATAGTCATTACAAAAATGTTTTGTTGATATTCAGTAGTAAAGTTCGACTTACGACCGGTTTCTCGGAACCGAACTCGGTCGTAAGTCGGATGGTAGGTGTATTTTCAGTGGGGACAGAAAGGACTCCAGAAATGCGGAATGGTGGGGTACACCAACAAGTGCTGGACACAGTACAGGTGGTAGGACCGGACATCTTTCCATAGGTCCTGAGAGAGGGAGCAGGGGCACTGTGTCCCCCACTAACAATACTCGACACATCTAAACAGGACGACTACCTGAGGTCTGGAAGACAGCGAATGTTGTCCCTATTATTAAAAAAAGGAGACAGGCACTTGGCATTAAACTACAGACCAAATGTCACTGATATGTATAGTATACAAAGTCATGGAGAAGATTATCAGGAGAAGAGTGGTGGAGCACATAGAAAGGAATGAGCTTACACACAATAACCAGCACGGTTTCAAGGAAGGGAAATCCTGTCACAAACCTACTGGATTTTTCTGACAAGGTGATGGAGGTGAAATGAGGGAAGGGGGGGTTGATTACATTTTCTTGGACTATAAGAAGGCTTTCGACACAGTTCCACACAAGAGATTAGTACAAAAGCTAGAGGATCAGGAAGGTATAACACCCTTTCTGACAAAGTGTCAAGTGGGCCCCTGTGACAAGCAGAATTTCACAGGAATCAGTCCTTGGACCAGTGCTGTTTCTGGTACGTATGCAGATGATGTGAAGCTAATGAAGAGAATTTAGTCAAATGAGGACCAGGCAGGACTACAAAGGGATATGGACAGACTGCAAGCCTGGTCCAGCAACTGGCTCCTGGACCCCACCAAGTGCAGTCATGAAGACTGGGGAAGGACAAAGAAGCCTGCAGACAGAGTACAGGCTAGTGTTCCAAAGACTGCAAACCTCACTCGTGGAAAAGGATCTTGGAGTGAGCATAATACCGAGCACATCTCCTGAGGTGCGCATCAACCAAATAACTGCTGCAGCATATGGGTGCCTGGCAAACCTAAGAATAATAGCGTTTTGACACATCAGTAAGGAATTCAAGACTGTACAATGTGTACGTCAGGCCCACATTGGAGTATGCAGCACCAGTTTGGAACCCACACCTGGTCAAGCACATCAAGAAATTAGAGAAAGTGCAAAGGTTTGCAACAAGACTTAGTCCTAGGAGAGGTTGAGGGAAATAGACCTGATGACCTGCAGGACAGGAGGGATAGGGGGGACATGATAACGACATATGAAACACTGAGGGGAACTGACAAAGTGGATAGGGACAGGAGTATCAGAGATGGGACACAGCAACAAGAGGTCATAATTAGAAGTTGAAGACTCAGATGATTCACAGGAGTGTTAGGAAGTATATTTCTTAAGTCATAGAGTTGTTAGGCAGTGGAACAGTCTGAAGAGTAATGTTGTAAAGGCAGGTCCATACATAACTTTAAGAAGAGGTATGATAAAGCTCATGGAGCAGGGAGAGAGCAGACCTAATAGCGACCAATGAAGAAGCAGGGCCAGATGCTATGACTCGACCCCTACAACCACAGTTGAGTACACACACACATGCACACACGATCAATGGAAGTTAGTTTTATAAAGTAAGCTAAATGCCACACCTTATTTTCTTGATCTACAGGTCTTGGAAGCACTGTAGCAGAATTAGAAGTGAGAGAAAACAATGTACCAATTTTTGACAAGACAAAATTCTCCATGTGTCTACCTCCGATCCAGGAAATCATCAAGGATAAAGAGGTTATTATCTTTTGTTGCTGAATATAAAAAAAGGCTTTTAATCATGCAGTAGTAAGAAATTCATAAATCTTCTAGCAATGTTCTAATCTTGATTTTTTTTTATTTTTTATTAACACATCGGCCGATTCTCACTGTAAAAAACCTTAAGACGCCTATAACGATCGGTGCCATTTACCGGATACCCCACACAAACATCCCAAATTTCAGTGAGAAATTAAAGGAACTAAAAACAAACAGACAAATGAATAAGCACCACCTTCTCTTAGCTGGAGACTTCAACATCAACCTTGGCCTACTAGATGATCAGCCTGTAACTGATTTCATCAACAATATGAACAACACACTTCTCATACCAACAATAAATAAACCAACCAGGCTCAGTGAAACAAGTGCAACCATAATAGACCACATATGGACCAATATACTAGCCTCCCTTAAATCAGGGATAATCACAGATAGCACTACAGACCACTACCCTACCTTCCTCTTGACAAACATTAGTAAACCACCACTTGAATACAACAAAGTTTCATTTAGACTCCATGATGAGGCCTCAATAAGGAAGTTCACAGCTGACCTAGAGACTGTTGACTGGCCAACAGAATTCTCGAAGGCCAATGGTATTGATGACTGGACAGACAATTTTCTTAACAAATTACTTAGACTACAACAAACATTGTCCTATAAAAACGAAACAGATCACAAACAAACGTCTTGGTTGCCCATGGCTAACCAGCACCATTCTGAAATTCATTGATAAGAAACACCAATATGAAAAGCAATATAGACAGGGCTTAATACACAAAGATATTCTTAAACACTATTCATCAGTCCTCACCAAAGTAATAAAGATAGCCAAACAACTATACTACTCCAGTAGATTCACTGACACAAGAGGAGATATTAAAAAGACCTGGAAAACACACTCAGATTCTAGGGACCCACAAACTGAAAAAAACCAAGAATATTGCCCTAACTAAACCTAATGAAACACCACTGCATCCCACTGACACAGCTAACAAGATAAACGACTTCTTCTCAACCATAGGTTCTAATCTCGCCAATAAAATCCCACATACCAATGCCCATGCCGGGGACTACCTAGATGGGAATTTCCCAAATTCCTTCTATCTTGCTCCAACTGAGCCCACGGAAGTCACTGAGATTATAAAGTCACTTAAAAATAACTCAGTGAATCTGTCTCATGTCCCACCATTATTGGCTAAGAGAGCAGCCCATGTCCTCTCGCATGCTATCTCATTACTTTTTAACAAGTCACTAGAAACTAGCACCTTCCTGAAACTACTCAAGACGGCAAGGGTTACACCAATACATAAAGGTGGTGACCCTACAGATTTAAACAACTATAGGCCAATATCAAACTTACCATTGCTATCCAAAATCTTTGAGAAACTCGTGCACAGGTGACTGTATTCATTTATAACGGCACAAAACATACTCAACCCCTGCCAATTTGGATTCAGGAAAAATAAAAGCACTAACGATGCAATCATAAAAATGCTAGATCTGCTTTACACAGCATTGGAAAATAAGGAATATCCACTAGGAATTTTTATTGACCTAAGAAAAGCTTTTGACACAGTAGACCACGGCATCCTACTCCACAAACTTGACCATTATGGTATAAGAGGCCATGCGCTTGCATATTTCAAATCTTACCTTACTAATAGGTATCAGTATGTCACCATTAAAGACACAGCATCAACAACACAGCCACTTGATACTGGAGTTCCGCAGGGAAGTGTCCTTGGTCCCCTGCTCTTCCTCATATACTTCAATGATCTCCCAAACGTATCTCAACACCTGAACCCCATTCTCTTTGCTGACGACACGACTTATGTCATCTCTCACCCTAATCTTGCCACCCTCAACACCATTGTTAATGAGGAGCTGATCAAAATATCGACTTGGATGACAGCCAATAAACTTATGCTTAACACTGACAAAACCTACTACATTATGTTTGGTAGCAGAGCAGGAGATGCGCAAATTAACATTAAGATCGACAACACTCTAATTGCCAGGCATAATGAGGGCAAATTCCTAGGCCTATACCTCGACTACAACCTGAACTTCAGCACCCATACACCCATATCCAACACATAACCAAAAAAGTATCCAAAATGGTTGGGATCCTCTCCATGATACGATACTACGTGCCGCAAACTGCCCTTCTCACACTATACCATTCACTTATATATCCATACCTCACCTATGCTATCTGTGCTTGGGGTTCAACTGCAGCAACACACCTAAAGCCAATAATAACCCAACAAAAAGCCGCAGTAAGAATAATCACTAAATCCCATCCCTGGCAACACACCCCCCCACTCTTCATAGATCTAAACTTACTCCCTGTTCAGTACATCCACACTTACTACTGTGCAATCTACAGCTACAGGACCTTAAATTCCAATATTAACCTTGACCCAAAATGCTTTTTTGATAGTTGTGACAGAACCCACAGGCACAACACCAGACACAAACATCTCTTTGACATTCCCCGTGTCCGACTAAACCTTACAAAAATTCAATGTATGTCAAAGGCCCTAAAATCTGGAACACCCTACCTGAAAATTCTAAAACTGCAGACACATTCATCACCCTCAAAACTACCATCAGAAAACATCTTATCTCCCTGATACACCCTGTCAACTAATTACACGAATACCACCTGGTGGTTAACACACTTTCACCCATTTGACCATAAGCAGAAATATCAATCTCAATCTTAAATTAATGAATCTTAACTAGTCATAAGTTGGCCTGTGATACTCCAATACTGAAACTATGTATAGTGCCAAAACAAAAGCATTCACATTGCTAAACTCACAAACTAGTATTTAGTCACTTAGCCATAATACCAACTTACCTCATAATTTTGTAATATTTTAAACTTAAGATTTAATTTAAGTCTGCCCGAAATGCCTAGCCATGCTAGGTGTTCTAGTGGTACACTCTGTAATTATTATTTTACTACATGTAAACCACACAATAACCAAATTCTGTAAACTCAGCATTGTAATCCTTATAGAGAATAAACTTTGAATTGAATTGAATTGAAGGCAGGGTGGCCCGAAAAAGAAAAACTTTATTCATCATTCACTCCATCACTGTCTTCCCAGAGGGGTGCTTTACACTACAGTTATAAAACTGCAACATTAACATCCCTCCTTCAGAGTGTAGACACTGCACTTTCCACCTCCAGGACTTAAGTCCGGCCTTCCGTTTTCCCTGAATCCCTTCATAAATATTACTTTGCTCACACTCCAACAGCACGTCAAGTATTAAAAACCATTTGTCTTCATTCGCTCCTATCAAATACAGTGGACCCCCGGTTAACGATTTTAATCCGTGCAAGAGGGGTAATTGTTATGCGAAATAATCGCTATGTGAATGAATTTTCCCCATAAGAAATAATGGAAATCAAATTAATCCGTGCAAGACACCCAAAAGTATGAAAAAAAAAAATTTTACCACATGAAATATACATTTTCCCACACACAAAGAGAAGGATACATGCACAATAGTAGAGTAGTACATGCACAGTATATATTGTGCATGTACTAGTCTACTAAATGAAGAATAAATGACACCTTTATTGAAGATGCAGCAATGACTGATGAGACACTGTGTCCTGGGAGTGCCTTTTCCTCCTGAGTACTGTAGGTCCTGTTTGGCATTTTCTTCCAGATCAGGCCTTATCACACTGTGTATGCCACTACGATTCTTAAATCTCTCAAACCAACCTTTGCTGGCTTTAAATTCACCAATATGAGCACTAGTTCCAGGCATTTTTCCCTGTTCACCTGGGTGTTAGTCGACTTGTGTGGGTTGCATCCTGGGAGACAAGATTAAGGACCCCAATGGAAATAAGTTAGACAGTCTTCGATGACACTGACTTTTTTGGGTTATCCTGGGTGGCAAATCCTCTGGGGTTAATTGTTTCTTGGTATTCTCAATAAGCCACACCAACAACGGTGCTACAGCAGCAGCAGCAGCTGACAGTGCAGCAGCAGCAGCAGCTGTACCACCAATAGTAGCGATACTTATCAATGATCTTTTTCTTCATCTCTATTGTAATTCTCACCCTTATTGCTGTAGGGTTGGCACTAGAAGCTTTCTTGGGGCCCATGGTCACTTATTTTCCAGAAAAAGCACCGAAAACACTGTAATAATACGAAATATTCCGATTGTATGCTTGGATGTTACCGCGGAGGCTGGCTGGTAAACAATGCCACCGGCGGAACATGTGAGCGTGGTTCAGGCCGCGTCTCGGAGGAAAATCGGTAAGCGGGTTTTTAAGCGGTATGTGAGGCAAAATTTTTGCGATTAAAGTAAGCGGTATGCGAAATAATCGCTATGTGATGCCATCATTATGCGGGGGTCCACTGTACACTCATGCCTGCTTGCTGGAAGTCCAAGCTCCTCGCACACAAAACTTCCTTTACCCCCTCCCTCCAACCTTTCCTAGGCCGACCCCTGTGCCACCTTCCCTCCACTACAGATTGATACACTCTTGAAGTCATTCTGTTTCGTTACATTCTCTCTATATGCCCGACCCACCTCAACAACCCTTCCTCAGCCCTCTAGACAACCGTTTTGGCAATCCTGCACCTCCTCCTAACTTCCAAACTACGAATTCTCTGCATTATATTCACACCACACATTTCCCTCAGACATGACATCTCCACTGCCTCCAGCCTTCTGCTCGCTGCAACATTCATCACCCATGCTTCACACCCATATAAGAGTGTTGGTAAAACTATACTCTCATATATTCCCCTCTTTGCCTCCAAGGACAAAGCTCTGTCTCCACAGACTCCTAAGTGCACCATTCACCCTTTCCCCTCATAAATTCTTTGATCCACCTCATCCTTCATAGACCCATCTGCTGACACATCCACTCTCAAATATCTGAATACATTCACCTCCTCCATACTCTCTCCCTCCAATCTGATATCCAATCTTTCATCACCAAATCTTTTTGTTATCCTCATAACCTTACTCTTTCCTATATTCACTTTTAATTTTCTTCTTTTACCAAATTCATCCACCAACCTCTGCAACTTCTCTTCAGAATCTCCCAAGAGCACAGTGTCATCAGCAAAAAGCAACTGTGACAACTCGCACTTTATGTTTGATTCTTTATCTTTTAACTCCACACCTCTTGCCAAGACCCTCGCATTTACTTCTCTTACAACCCCATCTAAAAATACATTGAACAACCATGGTGACATCACACATCCTTGTCTAAGGCCTACTTTTACTGGGAAATAATCTCCGTCTTTCTTACATACTCTAACTTGAGTCGCACTGTCCTCGTAAAAACTCTTTACTGCTTTCAGTAACCTACCTCCTATAAAATACACCTGCAACATCTGCCGCATTGCCCCCCTATCCACCCTGTCATACGCCTTTTCCAAATCCGTAAATGCCACAAAAACCTCTTTAGCCTTATCTGAATACTGTTCACTTATATGTTTCACTGTAAACACTTGGTCTACACACCCCCCTACCTTTCCTAAAGCCTCCTTGCTCATCTGCTGTCCTGCTCTCCATCTTACTCTTAATTCTTTCAATAATAACTACCATACACTTTACCAGGTATACTCAACAGACTTATCCCCCTATAATTTTTGCACTCTCTTTTGTCCCCTTTGCCTTTATACAAAGGAACTATGCATGCTCTCTGCCAACCCCTAGGTACCTTACCGTCTTCCATGCATTTATTAAATAATAGCACCAACCACTCCAAAACTATATCCCCACCTGCTTTTAACATTTCTATCTTTATCCCATAATCCCATCTGCCTTACCCCCCTTTCATTCTACCCACTGCCTCACAAACTTTCCCCACACTCACAACTGGCTCTTCCTCACTCCTACAAGATGTTATTCCTCCTTGCCCTATACACGAAATCACAGCTTCCTTAACTTCATCAACATTTAACATTTCCTCAAAATATTCCCTCCATCTCCCCAATACCTCTAACTCTTTATTTAATAACTCTCCTCTCCTATTTTTAACTGACAAATCCATTTGTTCTCTAGGCTTCCTCAACTTGTTAATCTCACTCCAATAGTTTTTCTTATTTTCAACAAAATTTGTTGATAACATCTCACCCACTCTCTCATTTGCTCTCTTTTTACATTGCTTCACCACTCTCTTAACCTCTCTTTTTTTCTCCATATACTCTTCCCTCCTTGCATCACTTCTACTTTGTAAAAACTTCTCAAATGCTAACTTTTTCTCCCTTACTACTCTCTCTGCATCATCATTCCACCAATCGCTCCTCTTCCCTCCCGCACCCACTTTCCCCTAACCACAAACTTCTGCTGAACACTCTAACACTGCATTTTTAAACCTACCCCATTCATCTTCGACCCCATTGCCTATGCTCTCACTAGCCCATCTATCCTCCAACAGTTGTTTATATCTTACCTTAACTGCCTCCTCTTTTAGTTTATAAACCTTCACCTCACTCTTACCTGATGCTTCTATTCTCCTTGTATCCCCTCTACCTTTTACTCTTACTATAGCTTCAACTAAAAAGTGATCTGATTATATCTGTGGCCCCTCTATAAACATGTACATCCAGAAGTCTACTCAACAGTCTTTAATCTACCAATACATAATCCAACAAACTACTGTCATTATGCCCTACATCATATCTTGTATACTTATTTATCCTCTTTTTCTTAAAATATGTATTACCTATAACTAAACCCCTTTCTATACAAAGTTCAATCAAAGGGCTCCCATTATCATTTACACCTGGCATCCCAAACTTACCTACCACACCCTCTCTAAATGTTTCTCCTACTTTAGCATTTAGGTCCCCTACCACAATTACTCTCTCACTTGGTTCAAAGGTTCCTATACATTCACTTAACATCTCCCAAAATCTCTCTCCTCTACACTCCTCTCTTCTCCAGGTGCATACACGCTTATTATGACTCACTTTTCGCATCCAACCTTTATTTTAATCCACATAATCCTTGAATTTACACATTTATATTCTCTCTTCTTCTTCCATAACTGATCCTTCAACATTATTGCCACCCCTTCCTTAGCTCTAACTCTCTCAGATACTCCTGACTTAATCCCATTTATATCTCCCCACCAAAACTCCCCTACCCCCTTCACCTTTGTTTTGCTTAGGGCCAGGACATCCAACTTCTTTTCATTCAAAACATCAGCAATCATCTCTTTCTTGTCATCCGCACTACATCCACGCACATTCAAGTATCCCAGTATTTTATAAAGTTTTTCTTCTCTTTTTTAGTAAATGCTTACAAGAGAAGGGGTTACTAGCCCATTGCTCCTGGCATTTTAGTCGCCTCGTACAACACGCATGGCTTACGGAGGAAAGATTCTTTTTCACTTCCCCATGGACAATAGAAGAAATAAAGAAGACCAAGAGCTATTTAGAAAAAAGAAGAAAAACCTAAATATGTATATATATATATGCATGTGCATGCCTGTGTAGTGTGACCTAAGTGTAAGTAGAAGTAGCAAGATATCCCTGTTATCCAGTATGTTTATGAGACAAAGACACCAGCAATCCTACCATCATGTAAAACAGTTACAGGTTTCTGTTTTACAATCATCTGGCAGGACGGTAGTACCTCCCTGGGTGGTTGCTGTCTACCAACCCACTACCTACACTACCTACCTAATCTTGATCTACATAATAAATCATAACCTTAACATTGTCTTTCATCTCCTGGAAGTAGTGAGATATTGTTTTAGTTATGAATATTAATATCTTTACCCCTCCTTCAGAGTGTCAGCACTGTACTTCCCACCTCCAGGACTCAAGTCTGGCTAACCAGCTACCCTGAATCCCTTGATAAATGTTACCTTTCTCACACTCCAAGAGCACGTCAAGTCATAAAGTCCTTTGCATACAAAATCTACTTTATCCTCCCTCATTAACTTTTCCTAGGACAACCCCTATCCTTCCTTCCCTCCACTATAGATTTATACACCCTCCAAGTCATCCTGTTGTGCTCCGTCTTCTGTAAATGTCCAAACCACCACAACAACACCTCATCCCTCTGGATAACACTTTTAGTAACTCAGCACTTCCTCCTATCTCCAAATCACGAATTCTCTGCATAATATTCACACAACACATTGCCCTCAAAAATTACATCTCCACTGCTTCCAGCCTCTGAGTTCATTTCTAAGCATTAATTTTAATTTATGAATCCTGAATTAATAGCGTGAAATTCTTCATCACAGACTGTCACTGTTTGAATGTCAGAAGATGGAGATACTTAACATACTTAACAGCAATGGTTTTATAACTATCTCTTATGCCAAATATTTATTGCCACCATGGTTATTGTAGAGTTGTAATTAGTGCCACTCTAAATGTAGGTTCTTATCATAGTGCATAAATTCATTTTTTTTTTACTAGAAATGAATGATAGGCTTGTTTAAAATAGTTATATTGTTATATAGTGCTCTTATAGAACAGCTATTATGAACTTTGTTTTGGGCAATGTAACATCATTGTATTTCTCTCCCCATGGTGGTCTTCCAGTTTGCCAGGCATATATGAGACATGCATGTTTGACTGCTTTTTCTAATAGCCTCAATACTGTGCTGAAAAGGCAAAAAAATCTTTTGCAGATAAAATCTGTGATACTTTGTGGCATTGAAGCTCATGTGTGTGTTCAGCAAACAGCACTAGACCTTCTAGAGAGTGGTCTGGACGTGCACTTGGTAGTTGACGCCTGCTCTTCACGCTCCATGGTGGACAGGTAGGTAGCACTTAAAATTTCCTGCACGCTTCAGAATCTTTTACTAACTTTCAAACATTCAAATTCCATGAGATTCTTTATTTCCAGTCATTGCATTACAAAACATACAATAATGGAGGGCCCTACTTATACAGCAGATTAAGTTCCAGGCTAATGCTGTACAGTGAAGTATCTGGAATATCTGAGAGAGTTAGAGCTAAGGAAGGGGTAGCAATAATGTTGAAGGATCAGTTATGGAAGGAGAAAAGAGAATATGAATGTGTAAATTCAAGGATTATGTGGATTAAAGTAAAGGTTGGATGCGAAAAGTGGGTCATAATAAGCATGTATGCACCTGGAGAAGAGAGGAATGTAGAGGAGAGAGAGAGGTTTTGGGAGATGTTAAGTGAATGTATAGGAACCTTTGAACCAAGTGAGAGAGTAATTGTGGTAGGGGACCTGAATGCTAAAGTAGGAGAAACTTTTAGAGAGGGTGTGGTAGGTAAGTTTGGGGTGCCAGGTGTAAATGATAATGGGAGCCCTTTGATTGAACTTTGTATAGAAAGGGGTTTAGTTATAGGTAATACATATTTTAAGAAAAAGAGGATATATAAGTATACAAGATATGATGTAGGGCGAAATGACAGTAGTTTGTTGGATTATGTATTGGTAGATAGAAGACTGGTGAGTAGACTTCAGGATGTATATGTTTATAGAGGGGCCACAGATATATCAGATCACTTTTTAGTTGTAGCTACACTGAGAGTAAAAGGTAGATGGGATACAAGGAGAATAGAAGCATCAGGAAAGAGAGAGGTGAAGGTTTATAAACTAAAAGAGGAGGCAGTTAGGGTAAGATATAAACAGCTATTGGAGGATAGATGGGCTAATGAGAGCATAGGCAATGGGGTCGAAGAGGTATGGGGTAGGTTTAAAAATGTAGTGTTAGAGTGTTCAGTAGAGGTTTGTGGTTACAGGAAAGTTGGTCCGGGAGGAAAGAAGAGCAATTGGTGGAATGATGATGTAAAGAGAGTAGTAAGGGAGAAGAAGTTAGCATTTGAGAAGTTTTTACAAAGTAGAAGTGATGCAAGGAGGGAAGAGTATATGGAGAAAAAGAGAGAGGTTAAGAGAGTGGTGAAGCAATGTTAAAAGAGAGCAAATGAGAGAGTGGGTGAGATGTTATCAACAAATTTTGTTGAAAATAAGAAGTTTTAGAGTGAGATTAACAAGTTAAGGAAGCCTAGAGAACAAATGGATTTGTCAGTTAAAAATAGGAGAGGAGAGTTATCAAATGGAGAGTTAGAAGTATTGGGAAGATGGAGGGAATATTTTGAGGAATTGTTAAATGTTGAAGTTAGGGAAGCTGTGATTTCGTGTATAGGGCAAGGAGGAATAATATCTTGGAGTGAGGAAGAGCCAGTTGTGAGTGTGGGGGAAGTTCGTGAGGCAGTAGGTAAAATGAAAGGGGGTAAGGCAGCTGGGATTGATGGGATAAAGATAGAAATGTTAAAAGCAGGTGGGGGATATAGTTTTGGAGTGGTTGGTGCTATTATTTAATAAAGGTATGGAAGAGGGTAAGGTACCTAGGGATTGGCAGAGAGCATGCATAGTTCCTTTGTATAAAGGCAAAGGGGACAAAAGAGAGTGCAAAAATTATAGGGGGATAAGTCTGTTGAGTATACCTGTTAAAGTGTATGGTAGAGTTATTATTGAAAGAATTAAGAGTAAGACGGAGAATAGGATAGCAGATGAACAAGGAGGCTTTAGGAAAGGTAGGGGGTGTGTGGACCAGGTGTTTACAGTGAAACATATAAACTTTCAACACACCAGCCGTATCCCACCGAGGTGGGGTGGCCCAAAAGGAAAAACAAAAGTTTCTCCTTTCATATTTAGTAATATATACAGGAGAAGGGGTTACTAGCCCCTTGCTCCTGGCATTTTAGTCGCCTCTTACAACACGCATAGCTTACGGAGGAAGAATTCTGTTCCACTTCCCCATGGAGATAAGAGGAAATAAACAAGAACAAGAGCTAGTAAGAAAATAGAAGAAAACCCAGAGGGGTGTGTATACATATGCTTGTACATGTATGTGTAGTGTGACCTAAGTGTAAGCAGAAGTAGCAAGACGTACCTGAAACCTTGCATGTTTATGAGACAGAAAAAACACCAGCAATCCTACCATCGTGTAAAACAATTACAGGCTTACGTTTTACACTCACTTGGCAGGACGGTAGTACCTCCCTGGGCGGTTGCTGTCTACCAACCTACTACCTAGGTGAAACATATAAGTGAACAGTATTTAGATAAGGCTAAAGGTTTTTGTGGCATTTATGGATTTGGAAAAGGCATATGACAGGGTGGATAGGGGGACAATGTGGCAGATGTTGCAGGTGTATTTTATAGGAGGTAGGTTACTGAAAGCATTGAAGAGTTTTTACGAGGATAGTGAGGCTCAAGTTTAGAGTATGTAGGAAAGAGGGAGATTATTTCCCAGTAAAAGTAGGCCTTAGCCAAGGATGTGTGATGTCACCGTGGTTGTTTAATATATTTATAGATGGTGTTGTAAGAGAAGTAAATGTGAGGGTCTTGGCAAGAGGCATGGAGTTAAAAGATAAAGAATCACACATAACGTAGGAGATTCTGAAGAGAAGTTGCAGAGGTTGGTGGATGAATTTGGTAGGGTATGTAAAAGAAGAAAATTAAAAGTGAATACAGGAAAGAGTAAGGTTATGAGGATAACAAAAAGATTAGGTGATGAAAGATTGGATATCAAATTGGAGGGAGAGAGTATGGAGGAGGTGAATGTATTCAGATATTTGGGTGTGGACGTGTCAGTGGATGGATCTGTGAAAGATGGGGTGAATCATAGAATGATGGGAAAAGGGCGAGCGGTGCACTTAGGAGTCTGTGGAGACAAAGAACTTTGTCCCTGGAGGCAAAGAGGGGAATGTATGAGAGTATAGTTTTACCAATGCTCTTTTATATGTTTTATATGGGTGTGAAGCATGGGTGATGAATGTTGCAGCGAGGAGAAGGCTGGAGGCAGTGGAGATGTCATGTCTGAGGGCAATGTGTGGTGTGAATATAATGCAGAGAATTCGTAGTTTGGAAGTTAGGAGGAGGTGCGGGATTGCCAAAACGGTTGTCCAGAGGGCTGAGGAAGGGTTGTTGAGGTGGTTCGGACATGTAGAGAGAATGGAGCAAAACAGAATGACTTCAAGAGTGTATCAGTCTGTAGTGGAAAGAAGGTGGGGTAGGGGTCGGCCTAGGAAAGGTTGGAGGGAGGGGGTAAAGGAGGTTTTGTGTGCGAGGGGCTTGGACTTCCAGCGGGCATGTGTGAGCGTGTTTGATAGGAGTGAATGGAGACAAATGGTTTTTAATACTTGACGTGCTGTTGGAGTGTGAGCAAAGTAACATTTATTAAGGGATTCAGGGAAACCGGCAGGCCGGACTTGAGTCCTGGAGATGGGAAGTACAGTGCCTGCACTCTGAAGGAGGGGTGTTAATGTTGCATTTTAAAGACTTTAGTGTAAAGCACCCTTCTGGCAAGACAGTGATGGAGTGAATGATGGTGAAAGTTTTTCTTTTTCGGGCCACCCTACCTTGGTGGGAATCGGCCAGTGTGTTAATAAAAAAAAAGAAAGTGTAATACCTTGAGAGATGTTTTGCTTGCCAGGAGCTAATCAATCTAATATAGACATGAGAATGGAGTTTCTTGTAGAAGATCCAGTTGAAGTAGTGGAATGACACAGTAGTAGACGGTCACGTGGGATGGGCCTGAGATTTAGCATTTAAGTTGTAGAGACATCATCAATCTAGTAATTTTAGCTAGTGGAAGTAGTAGAGCAATGCAGCAATAGTATTGGTAGAGGCCACCAGTCAAAGTAGGTCAGGCCTATAAGGTGGTTCAGAAAATTAGCATCTCTTCCAAAATTCCGTGGTGTTACTGTGTCCAATTAGTAAGTTTATTTAGGCACAGGTACATAAGTACAGTTATCATACATAGTGTAAATTTCCTAGGATAACAAAAAAAAAAAAGTGACTAATTTCCTAAGGCAAATAATACCTTTGAATCTTGGTACAGAGACTGACAGGTTATAATTTTAAAGACATATTTAGCAGAGAAACCCTTTATTATATGACTTTTCACCAATTGGTGGGCTTTAACAAGTACCATTCTTATATAAGAACAGAAAGAAGGAACACTGCAGCAGGCCTACTGACCCATGCCAAGCAGGTCTATGCCCCCCCCCTTCCCCTCGTATTAGCCCAGTGACCCACCTAGTCAGGTCACTTCCACTTAAGGAAGGAGTAAGGCATCAGACCTAGTAGCACAAGCTAGTCAGGTCCAACTCACACCCACCCACACCCACTCATGTATTTATCTAACCTTTTTTACAACTACACAACGTTTTAACTTCTATAACTGTACTCGGGAGTTTGTTCCACTCATCCACAACTCTATTACCAAACCAGTGCCTTCCTATATCCTTCCTGAATCTGAATTTTTCCAACTTGAAACCATTGCTGCGAGTCCTGTCTTGGCTGGAAATTTTTAGCACGCTATTTACATCCCCTTAATTTATTCCTGTTTTCCATTTATACACCTCGATCATATCCCCCCTAATTCTACGCCTTTTGAGAGAGTGCAGATTCAGGGCCTTCAGTCTATCCTCATAGGGAAGATTTCTGATACATGGGATCAACTTTGTCATCCTCCTCTGTACGTTTTCCAGAGCATTTATATCCATTCTGTAATACAGTGACCAGAACTGTGCAGCATAATCCAAATGAGGCCTAACCAAGGATATATATAGAGTTGAAGAACAACCTAAGGACTTCTCTTATTTAGGCTTCTAGATATGAAGCCAAGGATTCTGTTAGCTTTATTGCAAACACTAATGCACTGTTGTCTTGGTTTTAGATTATTGCTAACCAGAACTCCTAAATCCCTCTTTTCTCTGTAAAGGTCTTTGAAATTGCCATGTGTTAGCTAGAGTCATTATCTCTGTACCAGTGATGATTCAGTTTACTGGTACTTGAGGGTTGGGAAATAAAATTTTAAGTGTTTTTTGAGCAACTAGTACTTGTGAGTTGGCGATTCTATGGGTGTTTTTATAGCTACTGTGAGTGAGTTTGAAGTACCCTGCCTTCAAATCAGTTTTATTTTTAAAATATGTAGTTTGAATTGCACGAAACTATTGTGGGCATTTTTATTTTAACCCCCTTAACTGTCCAAACGTAGATCTACATTCTCTTGCCCAGTGCTCTGAATATTTTGATTTTTTTTTTTAATTAAAGAGGACAATTTTCTGTTAATCATAGAATTGATGAGGGAAAACAGGTGAGTGGTGCATTGAGGTATATGTGGAGTCAAAAAATGTTATCTATGGAGGCAAAGAAGGGAATGTATGAAAGTATAGTAGTACCAACACTCTTATATGGATGTGAGGCTTGGGTGGTAAATGCAGCAGCGAGGAGACGGTTGGAGGCAGTGGAGATGTCCTGTCTAAGGGCAATGTGTGGTGTAAATATTATGCAGAAAATTCGGAGTGTGGAAATTAGGAGAAGGTGTGGAGTTAATAAAAGCATTAGTCAGAGGGCAGAAGAGGGGTTGTTGAGGTGGTTTGGTCATTTAGAGAGAATGGATCAAAGTAGAATGACATGGAAAGCATATAAATCTATAGGGGAAGGAAGGAGGGGTAGGGGTCGTCCTCGAAAGGGTTGGAAAGAGGGGGTAAAGGAGGCTTTGTGGGCTAGGGGCTTGGACTTCCAGCAAGCGTGCATGAGCGTGTTAGATAGGAGTGAATGGAGGCGAATGATACTTGAGACCTGACGATCTGTTGGAGTGTGAGCAGGGTAATATTTAGTGAAGGGATTCAGGGAAACCGGTTATGTTCATATAGTCGGACTTGAGTCCTGGAAATGGGAAGTACAATGCCTGCACTTTAAAGGAGGGGTTTGGGATATTGGCAGTTTGGAGGGATATGTTGTGTATCTTTATACGTATATGCTTCTAAGCTGTTGTATTCTCTGCAAAAGCAGTGATAATGTGTGAGTATGGTGAAAGTATTGAATGATGATGAAAGTATTTTCTTTTTGGGGATTTTCTTTCTTTTTTGGGTCACCCTGCCTTGGTGGGAGACAGCCAACTTGTTGAAAAAAAAAAAAAAAATTGTGTGTAATAAAAAAATTTTTTTTTAGGGTCAGTACTTACCGAGATACATACAAGGCTGCGAAGTTGGTGCTGGATGCTCACCTGACTGCAACATTGAGCCCTGCTGCTTCCAGATATAATGCCAATGTTAATTTTTTTCTTGTTTTGTTTTTAATTTATATATTTTTTATGTTTTGATAATTAATATTGGCAGTTTGGAGGGGTATGTTGTGTATCTTTATACGTATATGCTTCTAAACTGTTGTATTCTGAGCACCTCTGCAAAAGCAGTGATAATGTGTGAGTGTGGTGAAAGTGTTGAATAATGATGAAAGTATTTTCTTTTTGGGGATTTTCTTTCTTTTTTGGGTCACCCTGTCTCGGTGGGAGACGGCCGACTTGTTGAAAAAAAAAAATTAAAATTTGTAGTAGTTCTTGTGATTTCATAGCCAGTCTTTGTTCTGACACTAATATTAGGTACTGAAATAGTACTCAAATAGTCACAAACACACTGACAGGAGTGTGGAAATTAGGAGAAGGTGTGGAGTTAATAAAAGCATTAGTCAGAGGGTAGAAGAGGGGTTGTTGAGGTGGTTTGGTCATTTAGAGAGAATGGATCAAAGTAGAATGACATGGAAAGCATATAAATTTATAGGGGAAGGAAGGAGGGGTAGGGGTCGTCCTCGAAAGGGTTGGAAAGAGGGGGGTAAAGGAGGTTTTGTGGGCGAGGGGCTTGGACTTCCGGCAAGCGTGCATGAGCGTGTTAGATAGGAGTGAATGGAGACGAATGATACTTGGGACCTGACGATCTGTTGGAGTGTGAGCAGGGTAATATTTAGTGAAGGGATTCAGGGAAACCGGTTATTTTCATATAGTCGGACTTGAGTCCTGGAAATGGGAAGTACAATGCCTGCACTTTAAAGGAGGGGTTTGGGATATTGGCAGTTTGGAGGGATATGTTGTGTATCTTTATACGTATATATCATGTGGGAGTTCGATACGTGGATTAGGGAAGGAATACTCACGTAGGCTGTTATTACGTATAATTACTGTTATGTGGAGAGAGCCCTTGCCAGCCCTACCTATCTCCTTGGCTACACTCGTAATACTGACTAGCCGGCTGCAGTACCCTATGTGAGGGGGCCTTATACTGCTGAGGTCAGCACAATATGAATTCAGATAGTGACTCAGGCAGAGACGGTTGGTCGTTGAGTCAACGGACGGTTACTGGTAACTGGTTACTACTACTGAGACTGGTAACTGGTTACTACTACTGAGAGCTCGGCGACGCTAACGTATGTCGTCCCGACATACAACTAATACAAACTAGAGATGGCAGGTACGGCTAGGGCTGATTCTATACAATGTCAAAGTACACAACATTAAACATTATAGATACATAAGTAGAACATTGGAATGAAAGCTTACGTAACTGAAACTGTAATGCAATACAAGGTATACTATAGTACAACTTAAAACTCAACAAATGAACAACGAACTCAACGTTGAGATTACAAGTGATAAAAAACAAAAATTTTGATCGATCGATCTGTATTCATGTGATCTACGGATTCTGAGGAGGGAATATATACAAAGAAAGAGTGTTTAACAGAAAGGCAGATTCGGTGCACGCAAATCTAGACTGTTAACTCTCAGAATGCGGAGAGAACATGAACACAAAAAAAAAATTCTTGAATACTGATAAGTTGATACTGTAATTATTCATCTATACAGGGTATTTACATTTAACCCCAACTCTGCTAGGGTGTGATTGACATATGCAGAATGGGTGTCATCTCTGGGAGGATCAAACTCTGTAGCATTGGCTAACTCATGCTGTATTTGAGGCAAATCTGAATTGGAAGTTACAAATGATACTTGAGGATTTCTCAATACCTGTCGTGTACGTAGGGAATAACGACATTCAGGTTGATCATCTGACTGAGTATCAGAGGAAGAGAGTACCGGATCAGGAGGATTGTCAGAGTCTGTCACATTAGTCTGGGTTGGAATATCATTATCATCATATACTAACTTCATATGATCCAAATGCGATTCTTTATACTGACCAGTACTAATCTCTCTAACCTTATACTTATTACCAGTGATATGTTCAACTACTCGATAAGGACCAACAAACTTTTGATCAAGCTTTGGCATTGCAGACGTTTTGTTAAAGTTAATCAGCATAACTCTCGAACCTACTTTGATTTTAGATGGCTTTGATCGAGTGTTTGCGACTCTTGTGAATTCAGCTGTTGATTTATGAAGTGTTTCACGGATTCTTCTAAAAACACTTTGAGCTAAGCTGGTACGAGTTGCTACGAAATCATCAGGGTTGTAATTTGGTTTCGGATTAGAATATAACAACTCATAAGGCAAACGTTTATCTACACCGTACAATGCATAATGTGGAGTGTCACCTATAGAAACATTGTAAGCAGAATTTATAGCACACTGCACATCAGGTATAACTTCATCCCAAGTTTCACTGTTGGGATTGATAGTGGCTCTCAAGACATCAAGTACTTTCTTATTGGTTCGTTCCGCTAACCCATTGCTGGCAGGATGATGAGGAACAATGGTGGATTTAGAGATCTTGTACAAGGTACACAAATTTTCAAGAATTTCATTACAGAATTCACCTCCATTATCTGTTACTAGGGACTTAGGGGTGGTATGCCTGCAGATAATGCGTTCTTTAAACGCTTTAGCTACTGTCTCGGCAGTCTTATCTGCAATAGGAACTAACTCACAATATCTGGTGAAATGGTCTACCATAACACACAGATGTTTGTTACCTTGGAGGGAACATTGGAAATTAGTTAACAAATCTAGCGCAACTCTTTCCCAAGGTTCGCTAGTAGTTGGATATACTTGGATTGGATTAGGACCACTAGCATTGCCTTTATGTTGCATGCAGACACTACATTTCTTAACATACTCAGAAATATCAGTTGCCATTCGAGGCCAAAAGTATTTCAATCTGGCTTGTTTTACTGAACGATCCATACCAGGGTGTGCAACACCTGGTACATCGTGAACTAGCTGTAAGGCTACATTCACTAGTGACTGTGGAATTACTAACTGGTATACTCTTCTGCTAGGAGTACCCAACTCGGCTGTTCGATACAGTAATTCTTGGTTCATGACAAAGTCACTGATGGGAGCTGGTGGCTTCACAGTCAGAATAAGATCTTCCTGGAGCAGGAATCGAATCACACCAGACCACATGGGATCTGTTCGTTGAGCATTCTTTACATCTTCAGCACTAAATGGAGGGTCTGCAGTTACTATACTAACATGTCGCGATAAGGCATCTGCGACTACATTTGACTTGCCAGGTAAATGCTCAAAGGTGGGATTGAACTCTTGGATAGTCAAGGTCCATCTAGCTAACCTTCCAGTAGGTTGTTTGTTCTGGAATAAGGGTATCAGTGGAGCATGATCTGTCAAGACATGAACAGAGTACTGATAAATAATGTCTCGGAAGTGCTTTAAAGACCATACTATTGCTAAAGCTTCTTGCTCAGTTACTGTATAATTACGTTCAGCCTTCGTAAGGACTCGGCTAGCAAATGCAACTGCGTTGTACTTGCCATCGGTCTTCTGAGCTAGTACGGCACCTATGCCAATTGAACTAGCATCAGTTGTCAGATAGAAAGGCTTAGAAAAATCTGGAAATTTCAAAATTGGAGCAGATGTTAGCTTTTCTTTTAGAGTTTGGAATGCTCTTTCTTGACGGAAGGTCCAAACAAAAGGAGCATCTTTCTTAAGCAACTCGGTTAGAGGAGCAGCTATGGAAGAAAAATTGGCAATGAAAGATCTATAAAAACCTGCTAAGCCCACAAAGGATCTTACGGCATCAGCAGTTTTGGGAGTTGGAAAATTTAGTACTGCAGTTACTTTACTTTGGTCAGTCGTAACCCCTCTAGGAGTGACTACGTGACCAAGAAACTTAATTTCTGATCTGAAAAATTGACATTTAGACAGTTTGATCTTTAAATTGGCTTCTTCAAGCTTACCAAGTACTACATCAAGTCTTTTCAAGTGTGTATCCACGTCTTTAGACATGACGATTACGTCATCTAAGTACACCATAAGTGCATTACCTATGAGACCTCTAAAGATATTAGTCATGAGCCTTGAGAACGTGATAGGGGAAGATCGTAATCCAAATGCCATACGGAGGAAGTGATAATGACCTGTAGGAGTGGAGAATGCAGTTAGCTCTTGGCTGTCCTCGTGAAGAGGGACTTGCCAAAACCCTTGTAACAAATCTAGGGTTGAAAAGACTTTGTTATCTCCGATATTACGTAAAAGATCACCCAGTACAGGGAGTGGAAAGCGATCTGGAATGGTTTTCGCGTTTAACTTCCTAAAGTCAATTACTGGACGCCAAGTACCATCCTTCTTAGGTACTAGTATCAAGGGTGCATTCTAAGGGGAATTGCTAGGTGCAATAACTCCATCATCAAGCATTTGATTGATCAATTCTTCTGCGACAGCAACTTGTGAATGAGGCATTCTGTACGCAGGTATGTAGATAGGTCTGGTACCAGGTTCAAGTGGAATACGATGGGACAATAAGTTCGTTATACCCATCTTCTCACCTGGTAAAGCAATGGCTTTACGACGTTTGTTCAACAGAGTCAACAAACGCTTGACTTCATCTGGGAAGTCAGTGGGAGCTAAGTCTTTCTCCTCAACTGGTGGAACAGATTGATCCAGTGAAGTGGATGAGGTCTATTGGCAGTTTGGAGGGATATGTTGTGTATCTTTATACGTATATGCTTCTAAACTGTTGTATTCTGAGCACCTCTGCAAAAGCAGTGATAATGTGTGAGTGTGGTGAAAGTGTTGAATGATGATGAAAGTATTTTCTTTTTGGGGATTTTCTTTCTTTTTTGGGTCACCCTGCCTCGGTGGGAGACGGCTGACTTGTTAAAAAAAAAAAAAAAACTGACAGGTGAGCATCTTCACCTGCCTTGGTCACATACTATTGTCTAGAAATATAGGTCCCGGCAATGTTTTAGACATGCTGGAGTATATATGAAACTCTTTGAAGCATGGCGTAGGATGAGTGTCACTCTGCTGACAGTGCAGCAGTGGAGTGACACTTGATGATCATTCACTGCCTTGGCTGTGTTTGTTTTCACTGTTACACAAGATGCCTGTCTGTCTCTGTCTAGCTCTATCTCTGTTTATCTCTGTCTCTGCTTATCTGCCTGTGTGTCTGTCTTTCTGTCTGCTTGTCTCTCTGTCTCAGAGAGAGAGCCGCTCATAAATCAACGGGTATTACACACGATTTATTATGCCTTATATCTGCAAGCACAGTATAGCACTTTGTCTGGATTTTTTTTTTTAACAAGTCGGCTGTCTTCCACCGAGGCAGGGTGACCCAGAAAGAAAGAAAAAATCCCCAAAAAGAAAATACTTCCATCATCATTCAACACTTTCACCTCACTCAAACTGTTGTATTCTGAGCATGCAGAGGTGCTCAGAATACAACAGTTTAGAACCATATATGTATAAAGATACACAACATATTCCTCCAAACTGCCAATATCCCAAACCCCTCCTTTAACCCTTTGAGGGTCGACAGGCCCTCTCCGAAACTCGTTCTCAGGGTCGGCCAAATTTAAAAAAAAAAAATTATTTTCTCTTATGAAAAGATAGAGAATCTTTTCCCGATCATAACGACACCAAAAGTTTGAAATTTGATAGAAAACTTACGGAATTATGCTCTCGCAAAGTTAGCGGTCTCGGCGATGTTTACGGATCGGCGATTTTGTCCACTTTGAGCCCCATTTTCGGCCAATTTCACTGTACTAGTTGACAAAAAACATGAATATTTCGCTAGAACTCCATTTTTTCTATCGAATGGGTGCAAGAAACCACCCATTTATAAATTCAACTATCCAGTACAGTGGTCAGAATTTAGCAATTTTGCCAATTTCACACAAATTTCAAAAGTTGCCAATTTCGGAATAGGGTCCAGAATAAACAAGAAAGACATTCCTGGCACTAAAATGACATTTCCTCTAGTCATTAGTCACGTCTCAAGGCCCCTCTTATATTCTTTTACTTTCCACTTTGAATTTTTATTCTCACAAAAAATATAAGATTTACTGTTATGCAGACTACTGCATTAGTGTAAAAAATGGTATAAATATTATTGGTGCACTTGTGAAAGAACATTAGACTCACCAGTTGACGTGTATTGCACGCTTGGCACGATTTGTTTACTTTTGAAGTTTGGTAAAAATCGAACATTTCTGCTACTTTGAGCTCAATTTCAAGGCACCTTTCATTGTAAAACCAGTCAAAATCATCTCAATTTCAGTAATATGTCTTCCATTCTATAAAATGAGACCAAGAAAACTAGAATACAACAATAAATACTATACGAAAATACACTGCAAAGTCGCTGATTTATTAAAAAAAAATGGAAAAAGTTTTTTTTTTCTCATTATGCACCGTGTGCTGCAGGATTTTTTTTAGACTGTGCACACTGACCACATAGACCCATTCTTTCATATGAAGGCCTACCAGCTTTCTCCCACTAGATTTGAGGTCGCTAGAATTTATGAGTACTAGTACGTCAAAAACCCCTACGCGTAAGACGTACTAGTACGACGAAAACCCTCAAAGGGTTAAAGTGCAGGCATTGTACTTCCCATTTCCAGGACTCGGGTCCGGCTATATAAAAATAACTGATTTTCCTGAATCCCTTCACTAAATATTACCCTTCTCACACTCCAACAGCTCATCAGGTCCCAAAACCCATTCGTTTCCATTCACTCCTATCTAACATGCTCACGCACGCTTGCTGGAAGTCCAAGCCCCTCGCCCACAAAACCTCCTTTACCCCCTCTCTCCAACCCTTCCAAGGACGACCCCTACCCCGCCTTCCTTTCCCTATAGATTTATATGCTTTCCATGTCATTCTACTTTGATCCATTCTCTCTAAATGACCAGACCACCTCAACAACCCCTCTTCAGCCCTCTTGACTAATACTTTTATTAACTCCACACCTTCTCCCAATTTCCACGCTCCAAATTTTCTGCATAATATTTACATCACACATTGCCCTTAGACAGGACATCTCCACTGCCTCCAACCATCTCCTCACTGCTGCATTTACAACTCAAGCTTCACACCCATATAAGTGTTGATACCACTATCCTTTCATACATTCCCTTCTTTGCCTCCATAGGTAATGTTCTTTGTCTCCACATATACCTCAATACACCACTCACCTTTTTTCCTTCATCAATTCTACGATTAACCTCATCCTTCATAAATCCATCCGCTGACACGTCAACTCCCAAATATCTGAAAACGATCACTTCTTCCATATTCCTCCTCTCCAATATGATATCCAATTTTTCTTTATCTCAATCATTGATACCCTCATCACCTTACTCTTTTCTATGTTCACTTTCAACTTTCTATCCTAGGTAATTTACACTATATGTAACTGTATTTATATATAGCTGTGAGACAGATATAGACAGACAGACAGGCAGACCCACCCACCCAGCCTGCCAAACATATTACATATGTTCCAGAATTGTTTCTCTTTATTTAGGGCATAGGTTATAGGGCATTCTGGCAGACTGACACTACCAGTGGTATCAAAATTGAAAGGATGTTGCGCAGATGTTGCACAGGGGTTATTATCAATTTTTTTTCATCTTTCCTCGACCACTTGTGGCCATATCCATCTCAAACCCACTAAACTCAGGGTCATCATCACTTTCTTCTTAAAAAAGGTGTGTTAATATGACATGACATCAGTGAATCCCTGGTGTTTGCCATGCTGTTTGCTCTAGCTGGAGCTCAACTGAACTGGTGCTCCCACATGGTACTAAGTGGTCCAAAATTTTTTAATACTGTGCACATCGAGTGTTATGACCCATTCTATACTGACCAGGCATCTCAGACCAATCATGCCAAATTTGGAGGCAGGAAAAATAAAATGTTGATCTATGTTTGGAGCGCAAGCGGTAACGTAGATATACATTTGGACAGTTAAGGGGTTAATTATTGTAGCCCTTAAAGGGAGGTGCCATGATACTGGTGAAGGACTTTTGATCCAAGGAATTTGAGATACCCTCCTCTTCCTTGGAATAAGCCAAGTTATATCCCATTCTCAGGCCTGATATGAACATTAAAGATTTAGTTTCCCATGGCTATAATAACTGTAGATACCAATTTTTTTTCTCAGGATGTATGCTTTTGAGAGAGTTCGAGACAGTGGTGCTTTTCTAACTACAAGTGAATCTGTCATCCTTGGTTTAGCAGGTGGCTCTTCACACCCAATGTTCAAGCAGCTTCAGAAGATTATCTGGGAATCGGCTCCTGATACTGGGCTCTTGGCTGCTCGCCAACAAAATCTTGTAACTGCTATAACCGAAAGTATCTCTGGTGCAAAACTTTAATTTTCATAATGTTTTTAATATGAACTTGTTGTATATGGCTTCATGTGTACCATTATAAGATCTTAACCCTTAAACTGTCCAAACGTAGATCTACATTTTTTCAACATTTGAAAGTATGTAAAAAAAATAGATCTTGTTTTTGTTTTTTTACATTTGAAAACTTGTAAAAAAAACTTTGATCTACGTAATATGTAATATGTAAAAAAAGTAGATCTAATTTTGGAGCACTACGCATGTGAACATAGATCTGTTTGGGCAGTTTAAGGGTTAATAGAGGGAGAAGCACTAAACCCATAGAGGTCATATATCACTGTTGAATGGGAGGTATTCAGGCTCGATTCAAGGGAGTATAAGCCCAGTTCCACGAATCAATATATTGGAGTTAGTTAATTGTATTTACACCCTTTTAAATGTTGCATTGTACCATTATTATTATGTTTAAAGAATCATTAAATCATAATCATAATTTTAGCATTTGGGAAGCATAGTACAGTAATAAGTTTTGATCGGAGGAAGGAGAGGGGTAACTAAAGTTCTTTTGATCAAGAGCCCTTGAAAAGACACTCAAAGGGTTACTTTATACCCAAGGTGCTACATATTACAAATTTTCATAATGTGTGTTACCAGATATTTTATCAGTGCATAATAGTTATCTTTACAAACCATACCATGGGCGGGATTTGAACCTGTGGTCAGAGAGTCTATGGTTTGTTTGCAATCGTGTCATTACGATTTCGTGAGTCATAGTTGTCTTTACATCTGGGTAGGTTGTACATGAAATCTATATGTAATATCAATTGTATTAATATTGGTAGAATTACCGACAATATGTTAAGAAAAAGGACACAAATGCAACTAATGTGACATTTTATTGTGGGAAGTTTCGCTCTCCAGGAGCTTTATCAAGCCATTACAAACAATACATGGACACAGAGGGTATACACAGGCTTAGAGTGAGGTGTAATACTAGTGGTGGTAGTAGTAGTAATATTAGTTGTGGTAGTAATACAATATGGTTGAACAGTCAACTTGCACATGAGTAAAAGGTTATAAAAGCTATTACTTGGGTAGCATAAAAATAAGTTAGAAAAATATTGACAGTTGGATTTGAGAAGGTCTGTTTCAGTGTTCCTCCTCTGTAATGAGTTTGTGTAGTATTAGCAGCAGAGACTATGTGATGGCAGGGTTTACTGTTTTCAGGAGGATTCTCACTAAGACCTCAGAAGTGATGAAGGTGTCTTTGTTTTGTTTAATTGTGTTAGAAACTGCAGTTAATGCTGATTCGAGGCACTTGTACCTGCGGAAATTAGGTTCTTTGATTACTAATCAGGCGTCCCTGCGTACAACACCGAAATTCCGCCAATCATTTCATGAAATTCAGGGATGCCCGATTAGTGATCAAAGAACCTAATTTCTGCAGATGCAAGTGCCTTAAATCAGCATTAATTGCAGTTTCTCACACAAACAAAACAAAGGAAGCTTCATCATCTCTGAGGTCTTAGCGAGAATCCTCCTGAAAACAAAACATTTGTGTCCTTTTTCTTAACATAATGTCAATTGATATCCTCCATTAGTTAGATAACACAATATTGTAAATAATTAAATAAAGAGGCCTTATAATTCATTTTCTTTGTCCATAATTTAACCTCCAACTTACCTGGATTATTTGGTGCTTTATTTCTATTTGAGCATTTTTTCTTTACTGTAAACACTTCAACTAAAATAGTAAACCTTTAGGTAATGTCGGCTTACATTCCCGAGAATAAGCACATGGGAAAACTTGCTTTACATGAAGCAAATGTATAGAAAAATAATGTTATGTTTCATATAATTAAAGCTAACCCCACAGGAAAAGTGCCTTAATGCCAGTGATGTGTTCTTGATCCAAAGAATAGGAGCTACCTTTCCTTAGATAGAATCTGATTGCCTCCCTTTCCCAAAGGCACTGTATGGCTTCTATGGGTTTAGCATCCCCCTCTTCCATGAAATTATTTAATGAGCACAGTGCTAAACCATTAGTGGTCATATAGTGCCTTGGAAAAAGGGAGGTAATCAGATTCAATTCAAGGAGAAGTAGCGCTTTATTTTTTGGATCAAGAGCCCTTCACTAGCATGAAATAAAATAAAATTTACTTTACGTGTACCAAACAACACTCAATAAATGTAGGCTGTCCTAAGGAAAGTTGGGCAGGGCTAAGCTGCAATGTATTGCACATTAATATTTAAGAAAGTCTGGTTGCTAGGTTAGTTTGGTAAAGGAGAAAAATACAATGTTAATTTATGTAGCTGCATACAAAGCATGACTTGGCATGTGCACACACCATAATAATCAGCTAAGTATGGTACACATTACATATACAGTAGGGCCCCTTAAGGGGTGTGACTAGCCCAAATGCAGATTCATATGCATTTTCTCTGGTGCTGGACCAGAGAAAACTTAATTTTTTCCTTCCTCCCGGCTACCTCATCTCCATAGCATGTTTATATGCTATGTAACATGTTTCTTATATAATTTTGAAGAAAATATCGTAGATGGATTAATGAAAATGTCTGTATTAACATAAAATAAGACATTTAATGTGCCCAAGAGTGATTATTATTACGTATTAGTATTATTACTATGGCGTTAAGACTAGAGGGACACTCTTAGTGATTTTAATGTGTACCTGCATGCCATCACTGTGTAAGTATATTTAGGTACAGGTACACATAAGTATAATTATCAGAGTACATATAAAATATGCAATAACTTTAAAACACTTGAAATTTTGGAAAGTTTCCAGACATAATAGAGAGATGTGCTCACGGAGAGTTCGCCATATAGTTTTGGTCATAATTTGAAATCGCCATATTAGCGAAACACCGTAAAGCTGGGCCCTACTGTAGTTACATGCATCTACACAATGCACACAGTAGTCTACACATGGAGAAAAAGTTACTGATAGTACCCCACACAAATGGGGTAGTATCAGTATTGGTGTTTCTTATGTCACTTAATACTGTAAAAAGAAAATGCATTTGACAATTTATCTGATTGGAATTTAACTCTATATTTTTCTTTTTGTCATATACCATACCATGCTTTTTGTCTATATATTTTTTTTTTTTAACAAGTCGGCCATCTCCCACCAAGGCAGGGTGACCCAAAAAGAAAGAAAAAAAATCCCCAAAAAGAAAATACTTTCATCATCATTCAACACTTTCACCTCACTCACACATAATCACTGTTTTTGCAGAGGTGCTCAGAATACAACAGTTTAGAAGCATATACGTATAAAGATACACAACATATCCCTCCAAACTGCTAATATACCAAACCCCTCCTTTAGAGTGCAGGCATTGTACTTCCCATTTCTAGGACTCGTCCGGCTATATAAAAATAACCGGTTTCCCTGAATCCCTTAGAATTACTTTTATGTATATCTTTAGTGTCTGTATACAAGTATCATTATGTTTTAACTTGACAGAAATGCTATGCATAACCAGGGGGCTTTCCATATGCAGGCTTAGCGCTTCTTTTTGATTATAATAATTTCCATGTGCAATAATAAATATCATCCAACTTTTTAACAACAACTGTATCTTTTTTTTTTTTTAAACAAGTCGGCCGTCTCCCACCGAGGCAGGGTGACCCAAAGAAGAAAGAAAATCCCCAAAAAGAAAATACTTTCATCATCATTCAACACGTTCACTTCACTCACACATAATCACTGTTTTTGCAGAGGTGCTCAGAACACAACAGCTTAGAAGCATATACCTATAAAGATACACAACATATCCCTCCAAACTGCCAATATCCCAAACCCCTCCTTTAGAGTGCAGGCATTGTACTTCCTATTTCCAGGACTCAAGTCCGGCTATATAAAAATAACTGGTTTCCCTGAATCCCTTCACTAAATATTACCCTGCTCACACTCCAACAGATTGTCAGGTCCCAAATACCATTTGTCTCCATTCACTCCTATTTAACACGCTCACGCAAGCTTGCTGGAAGTCCAAGCCCCTCGTCCACAAAACCTCCTTTACCCTCTCCCTCCAACCTTTTCGAGGATGACCCCTACCCCACCTTCCTTCCCCTACAGATTTATACGCTCTCCATGTCATTCTACTTTGATCCATTCTCTCTAAATGACCAGACCACCTCAACAACCCCTCTTCAGCCCTCTGACTTAATACTATCAATGTATCATGTGGGAATAAAATACTATTATTATTGTGAATCTTTAATGACAGACATACCATATGCAAAAATGAAGCCACAGGTGCTGTATAAAACATTGTGGGAGATTTATGTCTGTTATCTACACTAGTATAGCTGGAATTTTCACTTAATAGCACTGAGCTCAGATTATTATTATTATTATAATCAAAAAGAAGCGCTAAGCCACAAGGGCTATACAGTGCTGCAGGGGAGGGAAGGAAGCAAGGGAATTGGATGGCAGAAGGGAGGGGGGATGATCAGCAGGTTACAGAAAACAGCGGGGCAGGGGATAGTACGGGGGTAGAGGGTAGCAAGAGATTCAAGTAGAAAGGGCTGAAAGTATCAGAATTTGTGAAGTAAGTCAGTCGTTGTCAAAAAGTCAATGAGAGAGTCCGGATGAAAGGTGGGTCCATCAGCGAGAAGGGAAGGTAAAGAGAGAGCAGCGGGGCGAAGACGACGACAGAGGTAAATTCTGCGTGCTCGTTGATAAAGTGGGCAGTCCAACAGAATGTGGCTGACTGATAATGGAGCTTGGCAATTCTCACAGAGAGGAGCAAGACGCCTCTCCATGAGATATCCATGAGTAAGACGAGTATGGCCAATGCGAAGACGGGAGAGAGTAGTCTCCCAACCTCGACACTGGTGATAAGAAGACGGCCAGTAACCTATACTCGGTTTAATAGACTGAAGTTTGTTGCCGAGCATAGTAGACCAACGTTGTTGCCAACGGGTGTGAAGGTGGGAAGATATTACAGCAAATTGAAGATTGAGACACTTATGCAGCATATGGGAATCTTTATTCAGGAAACGTTTCGCCACACAGTGGCTTCATCAGTCCAATACAAAGAGGAAGGCGTAAGGAGAGGAGGAGTATGAGGTAATCAGTCCCTCAGCCTGGAGTCGATGTGTTCAGTCCATCAATCTACAAGATTGATGGACTGAACACATCGACTCCAGGCTGAGGGACTGATTACCTCATACTCCTCCTCTCCTTACGCCTTCCTCTTTGTATTGGACTGATGAAGCCACTGTGTGGCGAAACGTTTCCTGAATAAAGATTCCCATATGCTGCATAAGTGTCTCAATCTTCAACTTGTCGGTTTTTCAAACCATTCATCACATATTACAGCAAAATAGTCCGTACATGGAATACCTCTATAAGAAATTGGTAGGTCATGTACTGCTGACCGCGCAACAGTGTCTGCCTGTTCATTGCCCTGTACGTCAACATGACCAGGGACCCAACAAAAAACAATATCTTTATGCTTGGTAAAGATGCGGCGTAGCCAAAGTTGGATACGGAGGACTAAGGGGTGAGGTGTATCAAATTTTTGTATAGCCTGTAAAGCACTAAGGGAGTCTGAGACAACCACAAATGATGACACAGGCATAGATGCAATACGGATAAGTGCTGTAAGGATGGCATATAATTCAGCAGTAAAAATACTAGCCGAAGATAGTAAATGCCCTTGTACGACGCTGTCCGGAAACACTGTTGCGAATCCTACGCCGTCAGAAGACTTAGAGCCATCTGTGTACACAGCAATGGCATGAGAACTGAGCTCAGAAAGAGGACTGATGATCAATGCTAGTGTTGAAAACTATGAGTTAGATGTCAAGATTTTTTAATTACCAAACTTGCAAAATATAAATGTATGTAAATAAGTGCATATAATACACCTTCATTAAGGTGCAGCTACATCAGTGTGTGTATACACAGAAGTGCTGGTGATGCTTACACTACCTCTGCTAAATCCAATGTTCTTTTGCGACATGAATTTGAAGATATACACAATGTACATAGAATGTCATTATAATAACTGTACCTGTGATATAATTATATTTCTTATTGGTAGACAGCAACCACCCAGGGAGGTACTACCATCCTGTAATTATTTTACACAATGGTAGGATTGCTGGTGTCTTTTTTGTCTCATAAACATGCAAGATTTCAGGCACGTCTTGCTATTTCTGCTTACACTTAGGTCACACTACATATGCATGTACAAGCATATATATATGCACACCCCTCTGGGTTTTCTTTTATTTTCTTACTAGTTCTTGTTCTTGTTTATTTTCTATCTCCATGGGAAAGTGGAACAGAATTCTTCCTCCGTAAGCCATGCGTGTCGTAGGAGGCGACTAAAATGCTGGTAGCAAGGGGCTAGTAACCCCTTCTCCTGTATACATTACTAAAGTTAAAAAGAAAAACTTTTGTTTTTCTTTTTAGGCCACCCTGCTTCAGTGGGATACAGCCGGTTTGTTGAAAGAAGAATAATTATATTTCTTGGTATATTCGAATGAGCTGAGCAGTAGAGGCTGGATAACCTGTTACAGGACACTTGCCTTCACGTCTCACATACAGTAAGATACAGCTATAACAGAACACATATCTGGAAACATGAAATAAAATTTACATGATGTAGTCATAATTATCACACGCAGTACATTAAATTAGGAAGAGGTGTGGAATTAAAAGATAATGAATCTGATACAAATTAGGAGTTGCTACAATTGCTTTTTGCCAATGACACTGTTCTTATGGGAGATTCTAAAGAAAAGTTGCAAATTTTGGTATACGAATTTGGGAGGGTATGTAAAAGGATACTAGGATTGTAGGAAAGTGCAAGGTAATAAAAATAACATTAAATCTATTCAATGAGAGACTGGATATCAGAATGGAGGGACGGAGTGTTGAGGAAGTTAATGTGTTTAGATATTAGGGAGTGAATTTATTGGCAGATGGGTCTCAGAGATGAAGTAAACCATAAAAGTGACAGGTAAAAAAAGGATGGTGGTGCACTGAGGCAATGGAAGAGAAAAAGAACCTTATCCATAGATACAAAAGCAGGGAATGTACCCAAGTATAGAGTACCAACACTGTTACACTGGTGTGAAATGGGGGTTTTAAATGACAGGAGGAGGCTGGAGGAAGTGGAGATGTTGCATTTGAGAGCATTGTGTGATGTTAATATTAACCCCTTCAGGGTCCAAGGCCCAAATCTGAAGTGGTGCCCCAGTGTCCAAGAATTTAAAAAAAAAAAAATTGTTATTTTTTCTTATGAAATGGTAGAGAATCTTTTTGTGAAGGTAATAAAACAAAAATTACGAAATTTGATGGAAAATTGACGAAATTATGCTCTCGCGAATTTTGATGTGTCAGCGATATTTACGAATCGGCGATTTTGCCGACTTTGACTCCCATTTTAGGCCAATTACATTATTCCAGTCAACCAAATTCTTAGCTATTTCACTAGTATTACTTCTATTCTATCGATTGAGCACAAGAAATCGCCAAGTCAACTGTTTCAACTACAAATCAAAGTGATCGGAAATTGTTAATTTGGCCAATTTAACACAAAGTTCAAAATATTCCAATTTCAAAATAGGGTCCAGAATAAACAATGTAGGTATTCCTGGCACTAAACTAACATTTCCTCTGTTCATTAGTTATGTTTTGAGGCTTTACAAATAAATTCCATTTTGATTTTTTATTCACACCAAAAAATTGAAGATTTACTGTTATGCAATACTGTAATAATTGTATAAATATCATCATCATATTTGTGAATGCATATCAGACCCACCAGCTGGCGTGTATTAGACGTGTAAGGTCATTTGTTTATTCTTGAATATCAGCAAAAGTTTAACATTTCTGCTACTTTGAGCTCAGTTTCAAGCCATTTCCAGTGCTAAAATCAATCAAAATCATCTCTATTTCTGTAATATGTCTTCCATTCTATCAAATGAGACCAAGAAATCGCAAATAAAACTATAAAAAACATACGGAAAAACACTGCAAAGTCGCTGTTTTAATCGAAAAATCATGATTTCAGTTTTTTTCTCTCATTATACACAGTGTGCTGCAGGATCTGTTTTATGTGGTGCACACATACCACATAGATGTATTCTCTCATATCTAGGCCCAAATGTACCACTCACAGTTTATTAGAGTGAGCTGAGCTCATGACGTAGATCTACGGTTTGGACCCTGAACGTAAAGCCGTAGATCTACGGGACGGACCCTGAAAGGGTTAAGCAGAGAATTGGAGATTAGGAGGAATGAGGTTATGAAAAGTATTACTCAGAGGGCAGAGGAGGGGTTGCTCAGGTGGTTTGAATATCTGGAAAGGATGGAACAAATTAGGATGACTAGGAAGGCATATAAATCTAGAGTGGATGAAGGAGGGATAATGGGATTGCTCCCAGGAAGGGCTGGAGGCAAGGTGTAAGGGAAGTTTCAAGTCCTAGGGGCTTGGACATCCAACAGGCTTGTGTGAGCATGTTAATGCTGATTATAATAATAAAAGTGTCACTAGTCAGTGGCAAATTATTATAGCCTGAAAATGTTAAAAAAAATGCATCAAGCAATGGCTTCACTTTATGGGTTGGTCAAGTCTAGTTCTGCAGATCAGTAGAGCAACACATTACTTGCACCACAATATTCTGACTATTGTTCTAAAATGTACTAAATTATAATACTTCATATTGTAAATTATTTTAACTTGTTCTAAATTGTAATACTGTACTTTTCATAAACTATAACAAAACTGTACTTATTCTATACTGAACTGCTCTACTACACTTATTAAAGTCATATAGCAATATCTAATAGAATACTCCATTCTCTTGTACTCATTGCAACTCATCTACTAACCATATGAACTGTTATTGCCTTATTAATCTTAAGTTAATTTTAAGTTTGCCTGAAATGCTCTGCATGCAAAGGGGCTTTTGGTATGTACACCAAACTATTATATTCCTTTGTACAACCATGTATCATGTCAAAATGAAAATTATTAATATTATTATCTTACAATTGAAAGCAAGAAAAATGTGGTCTCTTCACGGTATGAATGAAATAAATACACAGTATTGTTTACATGATTATATATGGGTATAATCAGTTTTACCATTTTTTTTCTTTTATATTCATACAGATTACCTGAAATATATATATATATATTTTTTTTATTGAGCAAAGGGTTTCCTTCATTTCTGTAACCACCTTGCCTCCTAAACATAAATAAAGTTCAAGACATAATGAATGCCTAAAAAAATAGGTAATTATTTCCAATCCAAGAAAAGGGAGGATAAGTCAAGCTCCTTGGATCAAAAATCATCCCCCCCCCCATTGACATCAAGGTATCTCACTTTAAGGGTGTGGACCCCCGCATACCGTTGGCATCACATAACGATTAATCCGCATACCGCTTGCTTTAATCGCAAAAATTTTGCCTCGCATACCGCTTAAAAACCCACTCACCAATGTTCGTCCGAGACGCGTCCAATGTGCGCCCTCAGCCAGCCTCACATGTGCCGCCGGTGGCATTGTTTACCAGCCAGCCTCCGCGGTAACATCCAAGCATACAATCGGAATATTTCGTATTATTACAGTGTTTTCGGTGCTTTTTCTGGAAAATAAGTGACCATGGGCCCCAAGAAAGCTTCTAGTGCCAACCCTACAGCAATAAGGGTGAGAATTCCAATAGAGATAAAGAAAGAGATCATTGATAAGTATGAAAGTGGAGTGCGTACCGCCGACCTGGCCAGGTTGTACAAGAAACCCCAATCAACCATCGCTACTATTGTGGGCACCAGAAAGGCAATCAAGGAAGCTGTTCTTGCCAAAGGTTTAACTGTGTTTTCGAAACAAAGATCGCAAGTGATGGAAGATGTTGAGAGACTCTTATTGGTGTGGATAAATGAAAAACAGCTAGCAGGAGATAGCGTCTCTCAAGCGATCATAAGCGAAAAGGCTAGGAAGTTGCATGAGGATTTAATTAAAAAAATGCCTGCAACTAGTGATGATGTGAGTGAATTTAAGGCCAGCAAAGGTTGGTTTGAGAGATTTAAGAAGCGTAGTGGCATACATAGTGTGATAAGGCATGGTGAGGCTGCCAGTTCGGACCACAAAGCGGCTGAAAAATATGTGCATGAATTCAAGGAGTACATAGAGGCTGAAGGACTGAAACCTGAACAAGTGTTTAATTGTGATGAAACAGGCCTGTTTTGGAAGAAAATGCCAAGCAGGACCTACATTACTCAGGAGGAAAAGGCACTCCCAGGACATAAGCCTATGAAAGACAGGCTTACTTTGTTGATGTGTTCCAATGCTACTGGTGATTGCAAAGTTAAGCCTTTATTAGTGTATCACTCTGAAACTCCCAGAGCGTTCAGGCAAAAGAATGTCCTCAAGGAGAATTTGTGTGTGCTATGGAGGGCAAACAGTAAGGCATGGGTCACTAGGGACTTTTTCTATGACTGGTGACACCATGCATTTGCCCCCAATGTGAAAGATTACCTAACTGAAAAGAAATTAGAACTTAAGTGCCTCCTGGTGTTAGACAATGCCCCTGGTCATCCTACAGACGTGGCAGAGCGACTTTATGGGGACATGAAATTCATTAACATCAAGTTTTTGCCTCCTAATACCACTCCTCTCCTGCAGCCCATGGACCAGCAGGTTATTGCAAACTTCAAAAAACTGTACACAAATGCTCTGTTTGAAAGGTGCTTTGTAGTGACCTCAGAAACTCAACTGACTCTAAGAGAGTTTTGGAGAGAGCACTTTAATATCCTCAATTGTGTAAACCTTATAGGTAAGGCTTGGGAGGGAGTGACTAAGAAGACCTTGAACTCTGCTTGGAAGAAACTGTGGCCAGAATGTGTAGACAAAAGGGATTTTGAAGGGTTTGAGGCTAACCCTGAGAGGATTATGCCAGTTGAGGAATCCATTGTGGCATTGGGAAAGTCCTTGGGGTTGGAGGTTAGTGGGGAGGATGTGGAAGAGTTGGTGGAGGAGGACAATGAAGAACTAACCACTGATGAGCTGATAGATCAACTTCAACAGCAAGAGGCCAGACCTGAGGAAACTGGTTCAGAGGAGGGGAGAGAGAAATTGAAGAAGTTGCCTACTACAAAGATTAAGGAAATCTGTGCAAAGTGGCTTGAAGTGCAAACCTTCATGGATGAAAATCACCCTCACACAGCTATTGCAAGCCGTGTTGGCAACCTGTACACTGACAATGTTGTGAAACACTTTAGGGAAGTCATAAAGGAACGAGAGGTACAGGCCACTATGGACAGATATGTTGTACGAAAGAAGTCCAGTGACTCTGAAGCTGGTCCTAGTGGCATTAAAAGAAGAAGGGAAGTAACCCCAGAAAAGGACTCGACACCTCAAGTCTTAATGGAAGGGGATTCCCCTTCTAAACACTAACACTCTCTCTCCCCTCCTCCCATCCCATCAATCATCACCAGATCTTCAATAAAAGTAAGTGTCATGTAAGTGTGCATGCCTTTTTCAGTTTGTGTGTATTAAAATTAACATTTCACGTGGTAAAAAAATTTTTTTTTTCATACTTTTGGGTGTCTTGCACGGATTAATTTGATTTCCATTATTTCTTATGTGGAAAATTCATTCGCATACCGATTATTTCGCATACCAATGACCCCTCTTGCATGGATTAAAATCGGTATGCGGGGGTCCACTATATATATATATAAGATAAAGCTAAAGAGGTCTTTGTGGCATTTATGGATTTGGAAAAGGCGTATGACAGGGTGGATAGGGGGGCAATGTGGCAGATGTTGCTGCAGGTGTATGGTGTAGGAGGTAGGTTACTGAAAGCAGTGAAGGGTTTTTATGAGGATAGTGAGGCTCAAGTTAGAGTATGTAGGAAAGAGGGAAATTATTTCCCAGTAAAAGTAGGCCTTAGACAAGGATGTGTGATGTCACCATGGTTGTTTAATATACAGTGGACCCCCGGTTAACAATATTTTTTCACTCCAGAAGTATGTTCAGGTGCCAGTACTGACCAAATTCATTCCCATAAGGAATATTGTGAAGTAGATTAGTCCATTTCAGACCCCCAAACATACACGTACAAATACACTTACATAAAAACACTTACATAATTGGTCGCATTCAGAGGTGATCGTTATGCGGGGGTCCACTGTACTTATAGATGGGGTTGTAAGAGAAGTAAATGCGAGGGTCTTGGCAAGAGGCATGGAGTTAAAAGATAAAGAATCACACATAAAGTGGGAGTTGTCACAGTTGCTCTTTGCTGATGACACTGTGCTCTTGGGAGATTCTGAAGAGAAGTTGCAGAGATTGGTGGATAAATTTGGTACGGTGTGCAAAAGAAGAAAATTAAAAGTGAATACAGGAAAGAGTAAGGTTATGAGGATAACAAAAAGATTAGGTGATGAAAGATTGGATATCAGATTGGAGGGAGAGAGTATGGAGGAGGTGAATGTATTCAGATATTTGGGAGTGGACGTGTCAGCGGATGGGTCTATGAAAGATGAGGTGAATCATAGAATTGATGAGGGGAAAAGGGTGAGTGGTGCACTTAGGAGTCTGTGGAGACAAAGAACTTTGTCCTTGGAGGCAAAGAGGGGAATGTATGAGAGTATAGTTTTACCAACGCTCTTATATGGGTGTGAAGCATGGGTGATGAATGTTGCAGTGAGGAGAAGGCTGGAGGCAGTGGAGATGTCATGTCTGAGGGCAATGTGTGGTGTGAAGTTAGGAGGAGGTGCGGGATTACCAAAACTGTTGTCCAGAGGGCTGAGGAAGGGTTGTTGAGGTGGTTCAGACATGTAGAGAGAATGGAGCGAAACAGAGTGACTTCAAGAGTGTATCAGTCTGTAGTGGAAGGAAGGCTGGGTAGGGGTCGGCCTAGGAAAGGTTGGAGGGAGGGGTAAAGGAGGTTTTGTGTGCGAGGGGCTTGGACTTCCAGCAGGCATGCATGAGCGTGTTTGATAGAAGTGAATGGAGACAAATGGTTTTTAATACTTGACGTGCTGTTGGAGTGTGAGCAAAGTAACATTTATGAAGGGGTTCAGGGAAACCGGCAGGCCGGACTTGAGTCCTGGAGATGGGAAGTACAGTGCCTGCACTCTGAAGGAGGGGTGTTAATGTTGCAGTTTAAAAACTGTAGTGTAAAGCACCCTTCTGGCAAGACAGTGATGGAGTGAATGATGGTGAAAGTTTTTCTTTTGTGGGCCACCCTGCCTTGGTGGGAATTGGCCAGTGTGATAATAAAAAAATATAATAAAAATATATATACAGTGGACCCCCGCATAACGATCACCTCCGAATGCGACCAATTATGCAAGTGTATTTATGTAAGTGCGTTTGTACGTGTATATATGGGGGTCTGAAATGGACTAATCTACTTCACAATATTCCTTATGGGAACAAATTCGGTCAGTACTGGCACCTGAACATACTTCTGGATTGAAAAAATATCGTTAACCGGGGGTCCACTGTATATACTGTATTACAGTTCTTACTTACCCTGAAACGGAGAGAACAGTGTCTTGCCTTCTTGTCTTAAGGCAGATTGGACAATCTTCAGTCTTTAAGCCACTAATTCTTTGTATTCCTGCAGTCTGAAATACATTATATATTACAATACTTTCTAAATTATTACATTCATTAGGAGGTGGGGTGGGGAAGGATGCACAAAAGCAATAGGGGGTCATACATCACCTGGGATATGGGAAGCAATCAGGTTCAATCTAATGAAGGGAAGGTCAGATCTAATCCCTTGGATTAAAAGCCCCTCCCAAGCATCATCCTTGAAGTTACTTCTAAATTATAATTTATACTGAATTAAATGAAAACAAATTATATGAGTATTTGCTACACTGTACAGTAATTTTTTTCTTATTCAGGACAATTTATACTGAGGGTGTCCAAATTAATGAATAATCTGAATAATAGTAAGGAATGGCTCTCCTATTCAGAAAAAAAAATCTAATGCATTTTTTCAAACAAAATTCTCTTTCTTCTGAAACTGTTGTTAAATTTTAAGAAAATTCTGAAATCTGGATTATTGTTATATTCAACAACATGCTCATTGGAGAAGCCAGGTATAGATACTCAAAAATCAGAGACAAAGGAATTAATGTACAATTGCTATGGATCCCATTACACACTGGATTACTCCATCATGATAAAGTTGGTATGTTAGCCAAGAAGAGTACCCAGAAGGAGAACGAAGAATATAACTTTGATATATGTGTGTCTAGCATTAGGAATAATATTAGGAGAGAAGTAAATAACGAAAATGATTGTTATAGGAATGCAGTTATAAGCTTGATAAATTAGACACATGTGCAACTCTTGGGTATCTTTATTAAGGAAACGTTTTGCCACACAGTGGCTTCATCAATCCATACACAGGAGAAGCTTGAAGAACAGGAGGAGAATGAGGTAATCAGTCCCTCAACCTTGAGTCGATGTGGTCAGTCCATCAATCTTGAATAGAATGCGGCATATTAGTGGAGAAGGAGCTTATAAACCGTAGGAAGGAGAGGTGCAGCAGTCGTAGGTGGTGTCACATTTGCCCAATGTGGAAGTAGGTCGTGCCCAAGGGTTAGGGATCTTAATACTTGGGAATTCTTCGCTTGCCTAACCCTTGGGCACGACCTACTTCCACATTGGGCAAATGTGACACCACCTACGACTGCTGCACCTCTCCTTCCTACGGTTTATAAGCTCCTTCTCCGCTAATATGCCGTATTCTATTCAAGATTGATGGACTGACCACATCGACTCAAGGTTGAGGGACTGATTACCTCATTCTCCTCCTGTTCTTCAAGCTTCTCCTGTGTATGGACTGATGAAGCCACTGTGTGGCGAAACATTTCCTTAATAAAGATACCCAAGAGTTGCACATGTGTCTAATTTATCAATGTGTCGGTTCTGTGAACCATTCATCTACAATCCTGTCAGACACTGCAACTTCTTGGGATCTTAATACTTGGGAATTCTTCGCTTGCCTAACCCTTGGGCACAACCTACTTCCACATTGGGCAAATGTGACACCACCTACGACTGCTGCACCTCTCCTTCTTACGGTTTATAAGCTCCTTCTCCGCTAATATGCCGTATTCTATTCAAGATTGATGGACTGACCATATCAACTCAAGGTTGAGGGACTGATTACCTCATTCTCCTCCTGTTCTTCAAGCTTCTCCTGTGTATGGACTGATGAAGCCACTGTGTGGCGAAACGTTTCCTTAATAAAGATACCCAAGAGTTGCACATGTGTCTAATTTATCAATGTGTTGGTTCTGTGAACCATTCATCTACAGTTATAAGCTTGAGTGGATCTATAACCCACTATGATAACATGAACATAGATAAGTATGTTTATGGAGCAATGTGCAATGTGAACAGACTGACTGATGTTGTAGTGGCCAGGCTTAGGCTTGGTTACAAGTACTTCTGGCAGTTTGGGAGACACACAGATGATGATCAAACTAAATGTAAATTATGTGATCAGGCATATGGTCACTCTCTTGAACACTATGTGCTTAATTGTCCACTTATTGAGGAATACAGAGACAGTATAATAACCTATGTGACATGTCAAGATATCTTATTAACCCTTTGAGGGTTTTCGTCGTACTAGTACGTTTTACGCGTAAGGGTTTTTGACGTACTAGTACGCATAAATTCTAGCGGCCTCAAATCTCGCGCGAAAAGGCTGGTAGGCCTAGGTGTGAGAGAATGGGTCTGCGTGGTCGGTGTGCGCGGTAGAAAAAAAATCTGGGACCCAGTGGTGCATTGTGGGAATGCCCTCTTAGTAAACAATGTCCACCATGCCTCGCGGTAAGAAGCTCCTCACTCCTCGGCGAATTGGGACACTTTTGTTCCCCAGTGACAGTTCTAATAGTGATGGAAGTGCCAGTGAAGATGAGTTTCATGGTTTTAGTGAGGTTTTGACCAAAACTAATGACCATAATATCGGTAATAGTGAAGAAAACCCAGACGACCCTCAGCCTTCCACCTCTGGTGCTGGGCCCTCGTGTTCATGTTCAGTTGTTCCAGAACCCAAGAGGAAACTTCTATTTTCCCAAATCCCAGACTCAGATGAGAGCATGGGTGATGATAGTGATAGTGAATATGAACTACAAGCTCTTCAAACTAGTTCCAGTAGTGATAGTGAAGTGCAATATTCCCCAGTGAAGCGTCAGTATATACGACGATATATGCGCTCTGGAAGTGTGCCATATGCTATTCCAAGGGGAAGGAGTGTATCTCGGAGTACATCCCATGGCTGTACAACAGGAACAGACAGTGAAAATGACGAAGATACTGTTGCAATTGGGATGGAAAATGTGCGTGGTGGTAGTGGTGCCGGCGGTGAGGCACCAGCAGTGGGCCATGCTGCCACCCACGCTGCCACCCACGCCGCTGCCTCAGCTGATCTAGAACAAAGGCCACCATCCCCCACTCCCCCACCACACCAGCCTCCACAACCACAACCTCCACAACCACAACCTCCACAACCACAACCTCCACAACCACAACCACCTGTCATTGTCCAGTACCCACCAGTAGACCGCACCTGGGATTGGCAGGAAGCTGTCAATTTTGTTCCAAATCCCCACCAGTTTGATGGCAGCCAAAGTGGAATACGGCCATCTTGTGCACTTGGGAACAATGCCACTGAACTGGAATGTTTCGAGTTATTCTTTGACGAACCACTGATGAAAAGTATTGTCATGGAAAGCAACACGTACTACGAGTACACCATGGCAAACACATTACTTTCACCAAAATCACGTCTACACCAGTGGAAGGAGGCAACTGTGGCTGAGATGTATCTTTTCTTTGCCACAATAATGCTTATGCCACATGTGTATAAGCACAAAGTGAAATCATACTGGTCAACAGACCCCCTGATTGCAACACCAGGTTTCAGTGATATAATGCCAGTGAATCGATTTGTGCTATGTTACATATGCTTCACTTCTCAGATAAAACCAGGCCTGACAGAACTGACAGGTTATATAAGATTAGGAATGTGTTTGTGTATCTGAAACAAAAATTCAGTACGCATTTTTATCCCTTCAGGAAGCTTGTAATTGACGAGTCTTTGATTCTGTTCAAAGGAAGACTCTCTTTCAAGCAGTACATACCAAGCAAGAGGAAACGCTTTGGTATAAAGTTGTTTGTGCTTTGTGATTGTTACAGTGGTCTGGTATTGGATATTATTGTGTACACTGGAAGTTATACATTGCAAAATACCAGGAAGTTATTGGGCATCTCAGGTGATGTGGTTCGAACAATGATAGAACCATACCTTGGTAAGGGGCATATATTATATACAGATAACTGGTACACAAGCCCCTCACTCAGTGATTTTTTGCGAGTGAACATGACAGATGTGTGTGGCACAGTGCATGCAAATCGAAAACATATGCCCAGGTTTGACACTGGCACTCGTAGAGGTGAGGTGCAGGCGTTTGCTGCCAATGACATCATGGCATTCCGGTGGCATGACAAACGAGATGTCACACTGTTGTCATCAATTCACCCTAATGAAATGGCAAACAGTGGCAGGCAGCATAGAGAGAGAAATGAACCCATTCTAAAACCTGCAGCTATGACTGATTACACCTTCAACATGCGTTCAGTGGACAAATGTGACATGCAGATTGGGTTTGCTGATTGTGTTCGCAAGAGTTATAAGTGGTACATCAAACTGTTTTTCCATCTTCTGGACATTTCCATGCTCAATGCTTATAATATGTATAAGATGAGCACCAGAAACAAACCACAGTACGGCGAATTCTGTTTGTCTGTCATCAGACAAATAGTATTCAAGTACCAAGGAACAGCACCTGCAATTGACCGCCCACCAAATTATCAACAACTACCTGCTCGTCTGAAGCATGGTGATCACTTCCTGGTAAAACTGCCTGCTACTGCTTTGAAGAAAAAGGCTCAGAAGAGGTGTTACGTCTGTGCACATACAAGTAAACGCCCACGACAACGCAGAGACACTCATTTTATGTGTGAGGAGTGCAAAACTCCACTGTGCATGACACCATGTTTCAAAGACTTCCACAGGCTGCAGAACTTCTAGAAACATTCCCTGTGACTGTATATGTGTATATAAAATATAGAAAAATAGTAATAAACAACATTTCATATCGTTTGTTTGTGTAAATATTTTCTGTAAACAAAATAATGACAACAGTGTTTATGCTCTTATTGTGTAGTATTGAAAAAGAAATAATTTACAAAATACTGATCATGTTGGCCTCAGAGGCCATAAAAGTTACTCAGAAAAAGAAAAATTGAAAAATAATTGAAAATAGTACATAAAAAACTAAATAGAAAAATACCGGGTGACGGCAGTCGGCGATGTTACCATATGTTGTTCAATTTTGGCAAATTTCACACCTCCATATCTCGGTAAGTATTGACGTTAAAATTTTTTTGTTTAGCCTATAATGTTTAGAAAAAAATACTCTATTTTTTCATAAGAAAAAATAATTTTTTTTTTTTTTTGAAATTTGGCCGACCCTGAGAACGAGTTTTGGAGAGGGCCTGTCGACCCTCAAAGGGTTAACCCTTTCAGGGTCCGTCCCATAGATCTACGGCTGGTCGGTGAGTGTCCAAACCATAGATCTACGCCAAAATTCTAGCGCCGTCAAATTTAGCGCGAAAGCGCTCATAGGCCTACATATGAGAGAATGGGTCTGCGCCGTGGGTGTGCGCCGTAAACAAAAAATCTAGGCGCCTGCATAGCATTGTGGGAACGCCGGCTCAGTCACCCTTGTTCACCATGTCTCGTCGCAAGTCAGCTCTCACTCCCCGGAAAATTGGGACTCTCCTCTTCCTGTCTGATAGTTCTGACACTGATGGAAGTGGAAATGAAGACGAATTCTACGGCTTTGATAAGTTAGTGACCGAAAATAATGACCAGGATATCGATAATAGTGCAGAAAACCCAGACGATCCTCGACCTTCTACCTCTGGTGTGGGCACTCGTGACTCACGGTCGGGTGTTCCTAAACGTAAGAGAAAACTAATATTTTCCCGTGGCCTGGCCTCTGACTTCAGTAATGACGATGATTCTGACGTGGATTGTGATTTTATTGCGCTCGACGATCATTCGAGTAGTGATAGTGAGGAAACATATTCACCAGTGAAGCGTCGGTATGTTCGCCGCCGCATGCGCTCGGGTAGTGTACCCTATGCTGTGCCCAGGGGACGGAGTTCATCCCGGAGTACATCCCGGAGTACATCCCGTGGCCCTACACCCGTTTTAGGTAGTGATAGTGAGGATGATGTGGCTACACTTGGCATGGATGGGCCACAGACATCAGTGGATGGTGTTAGTGGGGCTGGTGGTGGTAGTGGCACCGCCATGCGTGACTCGCTGTGCCACGCGGGAACCCATGCTGCTGACTCGTCAGTTCAAGGACAAAGCGGAGCGTCACCCACCAGCCCGCCACAACCACCCGTACAACCAGCCTATGATGTCCAGTATCCACCAGCAAACCGTATCTGGGATTGGCAGCAAAATCCCAATTTTGTTCCCAGCCCTCACCACTTTGATGACTCGCAAAGTGGAATTCTACCTACCTGTCCCCTTGGAACCACGGCCAATGAACTGGAATTCTTTGAATTATTCTTTGACCAGCCATTGATGGAAATTATTGTCAGGGAAAGTAATAAGTATTTTCAGTACACCATGGCAAATACGATCTTATCACCACAGTCAAGACTACACAGGTGGAAAGAGACGACTGTTGCAGAAATGTATTTGCTTTTTGCAACAATAATGCTTATGCCTCACGTCTATAAGCATAATATAAAAGCATACTGGTCCACAGATCGGCTAATTTGTACCCCATCCTTCAGTGAAATAATACCAGTGAACAGGTTTATCTTACTGTTACGTATGTTGCACTTCTCTGACAAAACCAGGCCTGACAGAAGTGACAGGTTATACAAGATTAGAAATGTTTTCATGTATCTCAAACAAAAGTTCAGGATATACTTTTATCCATTCAAGAATCTTGTAATTGACGAGTCTTTGATTTTGTTCAAAGGTAGACTGTCATTCAAGCAGTATATACCGAGCAAGAGGAACCGCTTTGGTATAAAATTGTTTGTACTCTGTGATTGTGACAGTGGCCTGGTGTTGGATATTGTTGTATACACGGGTAGTAAAACATTGAAAGATACCAAGATGTTATTGGGTATATCAGGTGACGTAGTGAGAAACATGATGGCACCTTATCTTGGTAAGGGCCATACATTATATACCGATAACTGGTACACAAGCCCATTACTCAGTGATTTCATGCGAGTGAACAAGACAGATGTGTGTGGCACAGTGCGTTCTAATCGTAAACATATGCCCAGGCTCAACGCAGGTGTTCGTGGTGATGACGTGCAGGTGTTTACTGCCAATGACATCATGGCATTACGGTGGCATGACAAACGAGATGTCACATTGTTGACAACCATTCACCGTAATGAAATGCAAGACAGTGGCAAAGTTGATCGAGTGACTAATGAACGTATTCGAAAACCAGTGACAGTGATTGATTATACACAAAACATGTGCTTGGTTGACAAGTGTGACATGCAGATTGGTTTTGTTGACTGTGTTCGTAAGAGTTACAAGTGGTACATGAAACTTTTCTTCCATCTCATGGACATTTCAATGCTGAATGCATATAATATGTACCAAATAAAGACTGGTAACAGACCACCGTATGGTGAATTTTGTTTGTCTGTTGTCAGACAACTCATAATGAAGTACCAGGTAACAACACCTGCAATACAACATGGTCCTCGAATTCATCACAATATACCCAAGCGTTTGAGAAGAGAAGGTGATCATTTCATAATACAGCTTCCTTCAACTCAAAAGAAATTTGCTCAGAAGAGATGCATTGTCTGTGCACAAACAAAACGACGGCAACAAAGACGCAAAGACACTCGGTTTATGTGTGAGGAATGTAAGGTGCCTCTGTGCATGGTGCCTTGTTTCAAGGAGTTCCACAAGCTCCAGCAGTTCTAAAACCATGTCCAGTGATTGTAAATATGTAAATATATGATAGAACATTAGTATTATACAATATTTGTGCATGTTTATTGTAATAAACAACAGTGGTAAACAATAATATGATAATAACTTTAGTGCGGTTATTGTGTTCAATACAGTGAGTTTATATATATACATTATATACAGTATTGGTCTCTCAGGCCCCAAATGTTAGTAGGAATAGAAAAAAATTGGAAAAGAAAAGAAAAAACAACTAAAACAACAAAATAATATAATACGCGTATGTGGAATTCGTCGATGTTGCCGCCACCACATCATTTTCTACAAACTTCTTGGCACTGTATCTCGGTAAGTACTGATCAGATTCTATTTTTTTTTTGTTTTATTACCTTCACAAAAATATGCTCTTTAATTCTGTAAGAAAAAATAATTTTTTTTTTTTTCAAAATTTCTTGGACACTGGTGCGTGACTTCAGATTTTGGCCTTGGACCCTGAAAGGGTTAATGAAAATAAGATACCAGATATACTAAGCAAATTTCGTTAATTTGCTTGTAACAGATAATTGAACTATAGATATGTAGATATAAATCCATATGTATTCCTGTTAACCCTTTGGGACCTAGTTCCTAGGCCTTTTGTGTATCCATGTGCTCTTGTGCTACCGTCCACAGGATGGATATGGGGTGCACAATAAACTAGCCACTTCGGTGGCAAAATCTCTACTCTGTTATATTCATAGAAAGTGCTAAACCCAAAATGGTCACACGGACATGAAAAATGGTAAAGAGGAAGAGGTGTTGCAGTTGATATAGGAAATTTGTGTTATGTACTGCTATACTGTACTCAGGTACATTTTCCTTTTTGCACTTAATGATAAACTTGCTTTCCACAGATGCTTCAACACTCCACCTACCTTCTCCCCTTTGTTTATCTTATGATTCACGTCATCTTTCATACATCCATCCTCCAAAATACATCCTCCTAAATACATTTAATTACTTTATACTGTGTCCCTGCAATCTAACATCTAATCTTTTATTGTATCGGCTTTCTTATGTGCATCAACTTGCACATTTCAATGTTCATTTTTAACTACCTTCATTTGCACCAACCTTCGCAACCACTATGAATCTTGCAACACTAGCTTACATCTTACAATCCCATCTAAAAACCCAGTCACAGAAAATTCACACATCCCTAAGGCCTACATTTTCTTAGAAAACAGTCCCATACACATCCTCATTCAAAACTCTACAGCCTTTAATAATCTACTATCTATTCCGTACACTAGTAGCATTGCCACACTCCTTTCCTTTCCACCCTCTCGTATGCCTTTTCTAAATCCATAAATGCAAAATACAGCTCCTTACCTCTATTTAAGTATTATTAACTTACTGTTTATCTTCCTTATTCTTCTGCACTCTTACTTCTTCTTAATAATATCCATTCTGGGACTACCTTATTTTATGGCGAACAAGACGCTCCGGTGGCAACGACACCCCTTGAATTCTGATTGACTAAATTTTGGAAAGAAAAGATAAACGGTCCTTTGGCCTCCAAGATGCTGGGTAAATTTTCTAACATGTCACCATTTCCCAAAGAGGAAGGGTGACCCAAAAAGAAAAAACTTTCATCCCCATTCAATACTTTCACCATCACTCATACATAATCACTGTCTTTGCAGAGGCGCTCAGATACGACAGCTCAGACATCCCTCCAAACTGTCAATATCCCAAACCCCTCCTTTAAATTACAGGCATTGTATGTATGTATGTATGTACTTACCATTTCCAAGATTCAAGTCCAGCTAACTGGTTTCCCTGAATTTCTTCACACAATATTACCCTGCTCACATTTCAACAGCTTGTCAGGCCCCAAACACCATTCATCTCCATTCACTCCTATCAAACATGCTCATGCATGCTTGCTGGAAGTCCAAGCCCCTCGCCCACTTATTTTGTGGAAAAAATAGCGTCTTCGACACCGTAAAATATGGTAACTATACTGTATACTTTACCCAGTATACTCAACACACTTCCTAGCATTTTTACTCACTCTCTTTCCCTCTATACAAAGAAACTATGCATGCTTTCATACAGTACATAAATTTAAGCACATATGCCAACCATTTCAAAACTAGAACCCCACCTGCTTTCAGTATCTCATCTATCCCTGCTGCTTTACCTCTTTTTATCCTTCCCACTGTTTCATCAACTTTCTCCACTTTTCTATCAGATCCTATGCCTATCTGCTCCACGCATGAAATTACTGCTTCCCTTTCATCATCATTTAAAAACCCTCTGAAAATAATCTCTTCATCTTTCCAATCTAACATTTCACCTTTTCATTCTTAACAGCCAATTCTATTTGCTCCCCAGGCTTTCTCCATTAATTAATCTGTCTACATATCAGCAAAATTTGCTGATAAAGACTAACTCATTTTGTCATTTTTGCTTGCTTTTTTTCTGTTCTCATCACTCATTAGGTATTTTTCTCTCTCCATGTATTGCACCTCGTGTATAATTTTTATTTTCTTAAAACATTAAATATACTAACTCTTCCTTGCCACTTTTTTTTTTTTACCACTTCATCCCTATTTCTGGATACACTCACTTTCCAATACATCATACCTCCACTAGCACACCTTTCTTTCAGCAGTTGCTCATACCATCCTTACTCAGTGACATCATTCTTCTTATTCATACTGCATCTACCACTAAAGGAATCTGACATATTATTCATAATTTTAAAAACATGTACAGGTACTGTACTGTATGTCAAAGTCAAATTTCATTTCTGAGAATTACAGGGTGCTGACTCCGCTCTGGTATTACACTGCTTGTAGCCTCCAAAGACAGATCCTTGTTATGCAAAGTATTCCATGCAAGCTAAAACTAGTTCTTAGGAATTAAGGTGCAGTAAACCCTTGATATAAATGACACTGATACAACAGACTTATTCAAATATAGCATTGGGCAAAATCCACTGGATAAATACTGTGTGTTTATTAACTGCCTTGCAAGATGACCTGTCCTCTTTTCGATGTTTATTACAGTATATCATAACTGTGTATAGAGCACTATATTAGGTATGTAGAAGAGTACTGACATGCCCTTTTTTTTTTTGTTATTCTTATTTGGCGAACCCTTGGACAATACCCTTTCCCCCATTAGTCTGTCGCTGCACAGCGGGGTCATTACAAGCATTAGGAAAAAGTCAGAGATTAGGACGATGGTAACACATCTTGAAAACTATATAATCATCCAGCAATTTTACTTTGAACATTAATGACAACACACTCAATACCTGCTACATGCTCCATAATATGTATGTTAAACTAGTAATCAACCTTAGGTGGTGGTGGGATGGGCTGATTTGTGAGGGATCTTGGGGTGTTACTGCTGGAATAAAACCAATCCAGAAACTGAAGGAAGAAAGCTGCTACTTCTAAGGAATTCATTAAGGAAGACCCAACTCTCTCAATCATCCAATGAGCAAGCTCTTGCAAGTTTCTGTGAAGAAAAACATTATATATAACACATTAACACTTTTTAAAATATTGTATTACCGTTACATTAAAAAATATAGCCTTTAACAAGATAATACTAACTGAATACAAATTAAATTGTATAAAGTCTGTATATATCTTTGGTCTCACAAATATGAAATCAACTTACATTAAAAGTAATTTTTTTTTTCATCAAACCAATCCTATTCCACTGAAACAGGGTGGCCTAAAAAGAAAAACAAAAGTTTTTCTTTTTAACTTTAGTAATGCATACAGGGGAAGGGGTTACTAGTCTCTTGCTCCCGGCATTTTAGTCGCCTCTTACGACACTCGTGGCTTAGAGGAAGAATCCTGTTCCACTTCCCCATGGAGAAAAAGTAATGTATATTTAATTAAAATGTCCATGGAGGCCAGGAAGGGAATATATGAGTGTACAGTAGTACCAACACTTATATGGATGTGAAGCATGGGCTGTGAATGTTGCAGCGAGGAAGAAGTTGGAGGCAGTGAAGATGTCATGTCTGAGGGCAATAAGTGGTGTAAATATTATGCAGAAAATTCGTAGTTTGGAGATTAGGAGGAGGTACGAGTTTACTAAATGTATTATCCAGAGGGCTAAGGAGGGGTTGTTGAGGTGGTTTGGTCATTTAGAGAGGAAGGAGCAAAATAGGATGACTCGGAGGGTATATATATCTGCACCTTCTCCCTCCATCCTAGGAAAAGATGGAAGGAGCGGGTAAAGGAGGTTTTGTGTACAAGGGGCTTGTACATATAGCAGGCATGTGTGAGCATATTAGATAGGAATGAGTGGAGACTATTGGTTTCTGGTACCTGATGAGCTGTTGGAGTGTGAGCAAGGTAATATTGTGTGAAGGGATTCCGGGAAACTGGTTAACCGAACCTGAGTCCTGGAAATGGGAAGTACAGCACCTGCACTCTAAAGGAAGAATTTAGGATATCCTATCTGCTGTTTGGAGGAACATCTGAACTGTTGTATCTGTGCACCTCTGGAAAGACAGTGATAGTGTGAATGATGGTGAAAGCGTTTCTTTTTTGGGTCACCCTACCTCAGTGGGAGAAGGCCAAATTAAACCAGTATTTTAGTAAAGAGTAGCAAAGTACAGCCATTCAGTAAAAAATTATTTCACTGATCTTTGTACTAGTACAATAAACATCCACTAGACCCTCATTTACCAGATGTCTTATAAAATGGACAAAAAGTGCTGGCCAGTCGAAGGTTCAACATGTCTTGGGGTTCCAGTTGAAATACACCATGTTTATTTTTTACTTAGCCAGGTTCTCACTTAAACTCTGCTTATTTCTATTCTTTGATCATTACCCTATTATGTTGATGCACAGGCACCAGTTGTAGCTTGTGATGTCTCTCAGTACAGGTGTCAAACTGCTTCCATGGTGCAGACATCCTACTTTCACCTTTACTTCCTGGATATTTCTTCATCCAGTGTTGTGTAGTTGGGCCTTTGAGGGTTCTCTGGCTACTTTGAAAATTCATGGCAGCCCCTAATTCTCTTCATGATTATCTCTAAGGAATAGCCATCTGCTTTGTTTAGCATACAGATCTTGTAATGACCATGATGACTGCCTGGACTGTACATCATTAGGTAGGATGACAAAGATGATCCCATGTATCAGAAATCTTCCCTATGAGGATAGACTGAGGGCCCTGAATCTGCACTCTCTCGAAAGGCATAGAATTAGGGGGGATATGATCAAGGTGTATAAATGGAAAACAGGAATAAATAAAGGGGATGTAAATAGCGTGCTGAAAATTTCCAGCCAAGACAGGACTCACAGCAATGGTTTCAAGTTGGAAAAATTCAGATTCAGGAAGGATATAGGAAAGCACTGGTTTGGTAACAGAGTTGTGGATGAGTGGAACAAACTCCCAAGTACAGTTATTGAGGCTAAAACGTGTAGTTTTAAAAATAGGTTAGATAAATACACGAGTGGGTGTGGGTGGGTATGAGTTGGACCTGACTAGCTTGTGCTGCTGGGTCTGGTGCAGTGCTCCATCCTTGAGTGGAGATGACCAGACTGGGTGGGTCACTGGGCTAATCTGGGGGAGGGGGGACATGGACCTGCTCCACATGGGTCAGTAGGCCTGTTGCAATGTTCCTTCTTTCTTATGTTCTTAGTTTCTGTAAGTAATAACAACTTAAGTCTGCCATCTGGGTACAGTGAGTGCTCAGGTGTATTCTGCAACCCCTACATTCCTGCTCCTTGTCTTCCTATTCTGATTAGATGATAATGATGCTTCTCACAGGTGCTTCTCATGGAATAGGTCTTTATAACTGGACCTTTCTGTACTGGGCTTTGCCCTATCTTGTACTGTAGTGTAAACTGGCTACCTTCTCCGGCTGGCCGGCACCCTCCTGATGAGCATAAATCACGGTAGCTTCAGTATGTTAGCTAGTTCTTCTGTCTGCCAAATGTTTAACTAGCTTGCGCCTCATTTTATGTCAAGCCCCGCAGGTTTTGGTAGCCACACACTTCTGCATCTGGTGTCAACTATTCACCTCAGATAATGGGAGGTTTACTGCCCACAGTGGATGAGTTTGTTATGTCAGCAAGAGTGTTGTCTTATAGTACAGTAAACCCTTACATAACACATGGGTTACATTCCTGAAAAATAAGTGCATTATGTAAAATAATTATTATTACTATTACAATCAAGACTAAGTGCTAGACCCACAAGGGTCATACAGAAAGTAAAATAATATTGCAAGAAGAGTAGGAAAAAAAAAGGGGAGTAACGTTCCAAACACATACATTTGCCGAATAATTTCTTTTTATTACTGTACTAGGTATATTAAAATGATTACAGTATGACTTATCTTACAGTCTGGTCATGCTACTGGACTGAAGTGAACAGTTGTGGTTGTATTGTGGTGATTAATAAGAATGTTGGTAACTAATGGCTGCATTTTTTAATGCATCTTGGGTATATTTTACCCTGCAGCACTTTACAGAGCTCACCAGAGCATCTGATGTTATGAACACAACATTTCTTAAAACCTTCAAATTATTCAACACTGAACATTCATTGTTATGAAGACACTCTTTACCTCACACATTGTTTATAGTATGACAGGATCTTGTGCTCATGCATTCAGTAACTTTTCTTTCTTATTTAGCTGTAGAGACCTCTTCGACATAATTTTGAGGAAGCTTACTTTTTTTTCACTTTGAAATGTAAAAAATGGCTGATTCACTTGTGCAAAATTCACAGGCAATTTTCATGACATGTTCATCACCTAAAAGCATTTGTAACACTTTATTTTCCTCAACAAATTAACAGACTCATTATTAGTCTTCTTAGCATCTCCAATATTACTAATATACCATTTGGATGCCATGGTTAATATCCAGAGATCAGATATACTACTGATGAAAATATCCAAAATAGCTTGATGCACATAGTGAGGCATAAAACTCTGCATCAACTGTAGGTGGAATGGGTTGTCAGTGAGAGGGAAGAAGTTGTGTATCATGGTATGAAGTACCCAAATTTTATGCATAACATAATGCTAGGGAGTAGTACAACATTTTGTGTGTTGAGTCTTTAATACTTTATGGCTAGTAATACCAAAAATTTTTAGTCATATTCCTTAAACTGTGTTGCACAATAATGTGCAGTGTAGTCTTATTATGAAAGAGTTTACTACAGTTTTCTGGTCTTCACATGTATGATGTGCCTATTTCTCTACGTCAACAAATCTGGTGATGGCCTCGCTGCCTGTCACCATTTGTGAATCTCTGAACAGAGTTACTAGCATTCTAGAAAACTGGATCCCTCATCAACTATTACTGTGGCGGATGCAGGCTGGCTTTTACCAGCCTACGAGGTTTGGTACCCACAACCTTTCCTCTTTTGCACTCTCTTGGCCGATGCCTCTGCTTCTGGATAGGGGTTGTCTTGGACGTATCCTCACAGCTCACAGGGCTATGGTGCCCTTATCTGCTTTAGTTTTCAGATATGAAAGGCTGTCAAAGCCATACACATTTTAGATGTATACTAGGGTCACCTGCTGGCCCTGGCTCACCTTCATTGCCCCAGCTTGAGGGTGCTTTCCTTCCTTTTCTTCCTCACAGCAAATATCTTTTGTGCTGAAATAAATTATCATTCCTTTGCATCTACCTGGGTGCCTCAGTGACCTGTAACAGCCCTGAAATATAACTTGTTGTGCCACCTTCCCAGGTTGCAAAAGTAGAAACTTCATCTGGTGGTCTAACATTTCCTGCTAATGCACTGACGTGCACACTGGATATGAGCTTATGCCAGAAGAGCCATCCACAAGATAATATATACAGTACTGGCATCTATGATGGAAGATTTCTTTCCAACTGGCAATGTACACATTTCCTTATTTTGCTGCCTACTTCCCTGTTGAAGGACATGATCTCTCTCCTTCCTCAGCTGCACATTTCCTGTGTTATCTTTGTTCCATGGTTTTTCTCTACAATGCTGTATGTGATTGTGATATAGGGATCTCTCTTGTGCTGTAATACATCTGTGTTCATTATACCTACTCTCCAGCCCTAATGCTAGCTCTGGCACCTTGTCCTTCACCCTCAAGAGCATATTCCAACTGGATACCAGTTGCAGAAAAATATCTTTCAACTTTTAAAACGGCTTTACATTACCTGATACTCCTGAATGATAACATTTTTTCTGCTCTCATATCAATAATTTCATAGTCTTCCTTATCAAGGTTTGCAAGACGAACTCCACACATCAGCAGTAAGGGACTATGAAACCGACTCTTGCCAATCAAATACCTGGAAAAATTTATTTCTGTCATTACAGTATTTGTCACTAAACAGAAAATGTACATCACAAACATTCTTGTTACTATGACAGATAAATTTATCATAAGAATCACTTTGCATAATGCAACTAATTTAACATGGAGTTTCAAACACTTTTTTCTAATATATTTTTATTGACTGACAATGGGTGGGACGGTTCTTAACCAAAGTTAAGGAAAGTTAATGGAAAAACACCTTTAAATTACCACAACCATGAAAGCCACTTTGTGCAATTACAGTACAAAGACAGACTGAATAGAAGGATAACACTAATATGCAGAAACTATTGTTAAAAAAAAAAACAGTACATATTTCTATTTCTGAACAACAAGCAAACAAGCTGGTTACTTGTGTATAAAGTACAGTATACAAATACATTGATATATGCCAGATAAAATTAATTTAGAGGTTATACAGCCTCTCCTCACTTACTGACATAGACGTTTACCTACAACTTGGAGTTATGATGGGCTCTTCGACGAGTCGGTATTGTATGGTGTATGAGAACTTGGGTCGTAGAAACGGGCAGCTCAGCGTCTCAGCGTCAAGCATCTCAATCTCCTTCCTACAGCCACTCAGTACACTAGCTTGCACAGTCTCCAAGACTACATATTTGTACAAATTTGTACTTTATTGTGCACCCCATAGTACAAGATAGAGTTAGAAGTGCAGCAGCACTTGGAGGAGGAAAACTGAAGTACAAAAGAAGTTCACTGTCAAGGGGTTAGCTGGTGTCTTCGTCTGTGTGTTTACATTCTCTGCGTCTCTCGGCAGTTTAAGAAATGATTAAACTCAGTGAACAAGGTATGTCGATGGTAATAATAATCACTTTTTTTTTTTCAAAAAGTCGGCCGTCTCCCACCGAGGCAGGGTGACCCAAAAAAGAAAGAAAATCCCCAAAAAGAAAATACTTTCATCATCATTCAGCACTTTCACCACACTCACACATTATCACTGTTTTTGCAGAGGTGCTCAGAATACAACAGTTTAGAAGCATATACGTATAAAGATACACAACATATCCCTCCAAACTGCCAATATCTCAAACCCCTCCTTTAAAGTGCAGGCATTGTACTTCCCATTTCCAGGACTCAAGTCCGACTATATGAAAATAACCGGTTCCCCTGAATCCCTTCGCTAAATATTACCCTGCTCACACTCCAACAGATCGTCAGGTCCCAAGTACCATTCGCCTCCATTTACTCCTATCTAACACGCTCACGCACGCTTGCTGGAAGTCCAAGCCCCTCGCACATAAAACCTCCTTTACCCCCTTTACAGCATTTAATAACTTACCACCTATTCCATATACTTGCAACATCTGCCACATTGCTCCCCTATCCACTCTATCATATGCCTTTTCTAAATCCATAAATGCAATAAAAACTTCCCTACCTTTATCTAAATACTGTTCACATATATGCTTCAATGTAAACACTTGATCTACAAATCCCCTACCCACTCTGAAACCTCCTTGCTCATCCGCAATCCTACATTCTGTCTTACCTCTAATTCTTTCAATTATAACCCTACCGTACACTTTTCCTGGTATACTCAGTAAACTTATTCCTCTATAATTTTTACAATCTCTTTTGTCCCCCTTCCCTTTATATAAAGGGACTATACATGCTCTCCACCAATCCCTAGGTACCTTCCCCTCTTTCATACATTTATTAAACAAAAGTACCAACCACTCCAACACTATATCCCCCCTGCTTTTAACATTTCTGTCATGATCCCATCAGTTCCAGCTGCTTTACCTCCTTTCATTCTACGTAATGCCTCACGTACCTCCCCCACACTTACATTCTGCTCTTCGTCACTCCTAAAAAATGGTATACCTCCCTGGCCAGTGCATGAAATTACTGCCTCCCTTTCTTCCTCAACATTTAAAAGTTCCTCAAAATATTCTTGCCATCTACCTAATACCTCCCTCTCCCCATCTACTAACTCCCCTACTCTGTTTTTAACTGACAAATCCATACATTCCCTACGCTTTCTTAACTTGTTTAACTCACTCCAAAATTTTTTCTTATTTTCATTAAAATTTCTTGACAGTGCCTCTCCCACTCTATCATCTGCTCTCCTTTTGCACTCTCTCACCACTCTCTTCACCTTTCATTTACTCTCCATATACTCTGCTCTTCTTATAACACTTCTGCTTTGTAAAAACCTCTCATAAGCTAACTTTTTCTCTTTTATCATACCCTTTACTTCATCATTCCACCAATCACTCCTCTTTCCTCCTGCCCTCACCCTCCTATAACCACAAACTTCTGCCCCACATTCTAATACTGCATTTTTAAAACTATTCCAACCCTCTTCAACCCCCCCACTACTCATCTTTGCACTAGCCCACCTTTCTGCCAATAGTAGCTTATATCTCACCCGAACTTCCTCCTCCCTTAGTTTATACACTTTCACCTCTCTCTTACTTGTTGTTGCCACCTTCCGCTTGTCCATCTACCTCTTACTCTAACTGTAGCTAAAACTAAATAATGGTCCGATATATCAGTTGCCCCTCTATAAACATGTACATCCTGGAGCCTACCCATCAACCTTTTATCCACCAATATATAATCTAACAAACTACTTTCATTACGTGCTACATCATACCTTGTATATTTATTTATCCTCTTTTTCATAAAATATGTATTACTTATTACCAAATCTCTTTCTACACATAGCTCAATTAAAGGCTCCCCATTTACATTTACCCCTGGCACCCCAAATTTACCTACTACTCCCTCCATAATTTTTACCCACTTTAGCATTGAAATCCCCAACCACAAGTATATATATAATCATAATTAATAATAATCACTCTAGAGCACTTTATATGTTATACATATTTCATATAGGTTTGGTAGCCGACATTTAAAGAGCTCCAGAGCAATTATTATTACAGTGGAACCTCAAATTTCGAACTTAATCCGTTCCAGGAGCTAGTTCTAAATTCGAGAAATTTGAAAATTGAAGCAATATTTCCCACAAGAAATAATGGAAATACAATTAATCCGTTCCAGAAACCCAAAAATATTCACAAAAAAATACATTTTATAGAGATTAATTATAGTTTTATATACACACAACAAATATAGTGTACAATTATGTATTAATAAATTTAAATAAACATATAAAATAACATTTTTACTTACCTTTATTGAAGATTGGTGATGGCATCTGGAAGATAGGAGGAGGAGAGAGGGAGTTGGGGTTAGTGTTTAGGAAGAGAATCCCCCTCCATAAGGACTTTAGGTATCAAAGCCCTCTCTGGGGTTACTTCCCTTCTCTGTCTTTTAATGCCACTAGGACCAGATTGAGTCACTGGACCCCTGTCTCACAAAATAACTGTCCACAGTCCTCTGTTTCTGGCACCTCTGTATTAGTATTTCCTTCTTCACATCTAAGGTGTTTTTCACTTTCTTTACCACAGGGGTACCACTAGCAAGTTTCTTTGGGCCCATGGTAGCTTATTTCACAGTCCCACAAGCACTAAACACAATGAATTAATTGTAAAATGTTTGAATGAGAGCACAGGTTAGTGTTCACTCAAGCATCAACAAAGCCAGACTGGCTCATGGCGCCTGCGCGGGGACGCGGACAGAGCGGGCTGGCGGACAGGTCCAGTACCCGGCAGTTCAAAAATAGGGGTGAGTTCGATAATAGGTACAAAGTTGGTTTGAGAAAAGCGGTCGATTTTCGAAGAGTTCGATAAGCGATACGTTCAAAATTTGAGGTTCCACTGTATTATTATTATTATTATTATGATTATTATTTTATTATTATTATTATCATCATACCTTATTCACTGAGTTTAACCATTTCTAAAGATGCCATGAAAAATGCAGATAATGTACATATGAACACACCAGCTAACCCCTTTACTGTGAGCTTCTTTTGTACTTCTTCTATTTTCCTCTTGTTTTTCCTCTTCCAAGTGCTGCTGCACTTCTAACTATCTTGTAGTATGGGGTGCACAATAGTTAGAAATGCAGCAGCACTTGGAAGAGGAAAATGGAAATACGTACTAGTACAAAAGAAGTTTACTGTAAAGGGGTTAGCTGGTGTGTTTGTCTGCGTGTTTACATTCTCTGTCTCTCTAATGGCAGCTTAAGAAATTATTAAATTCAGTGAACGAGGTATGCCAATGGTAATAATAATAATTAATAACAACAATCGCTCTGGAGCACTTCAAATGTCAGCTAAAAACCTATACGAAATATGTATGACGTATAAAGTGCTCCGGGGCAATTATTATTTATTATTATTATTATTATTAATTATCATTATTATTATTACCTTTGACATACCTTGTTCACTGAGTTTAATCATTTAAGATGTCATGAGAGACACCAAGAATGTCAAACACAAATGAACATATCAGCTAACCCCTTTACAGTGAACTTCTTTTTGTACTTCTTCCATTCTTTGTTCTTCTTCCTCTTTCTACAATAAATACTCATCTCTTGCCCTACGTTAATGAGTGTACTGTATACGCATTGTATTGCTACAATAAATGCTACTCACCTCTCACCCTACATTAGGACTACAAATATTTTTAGGTAAGTAATGAGTGTATTGTATGATTTTTCTTTTTGTTTTCTTTAATATGTAAGAATTAGGCAAATTGAAATAAAGTTATAAAGTTGGCATTTCCTTTTTATTTTTTTCTGTTTTTGTTTCTAATATACCTACCGTCCAACTTACGACCTGCTCGATATACGACCATTCGACTTACGACCTTGTTTTCTATGCCAAATTTCTGGGAAATAAACAAGTGTTTGTGTTGTACACAGTGTTCATCCTAAACCTTACAATATAAAATACAGTACTAACAGCATAAAAAGTAAAGTAAAAACTGAAATACCAAAATAAAACAATAAAATAAAGTCATTACAAAAATGTGATGTTGATATTCAGTAAGGTTTGACTTACGTCCATTTCGACTTACGACCGGTTTCTCGGAACCAAACTCGGTCGTAAGTTGGATGGTACCTGTATACATATTTAATTCACCATCTGGCATCGTTACAAAGTGGATGGAGCTATAGCAGAGAGGGAGAAAGCCCGAGCAGTGTCTCTTAGTAACTGATGAGTCAGTATGACACACAGAGCGGTGTGCCTCATTGCACTATAAAATATTGTATAATTATACTATTACAGTGGACCCTCGACCAACAATGGCATCGTATAATGTTAAATCCGACTAGCGATACATTTTAACGCAAAAATTTTGCCTTGACTAGCGCTAAAAAACTCGACCAACGCGATTCCTTCAGTTCGAGACGCGTCCACGTGTGGTCTGAGCACGCCTCACTTGTCCCGTGGGTGCCAGTGTTTACAAGCCAGCCACCGCGGTCGCATCCAAACATACAATCGGAACATTTCATATTATCACAGCGTTTTTAGTGATTGCACCTGCAAAATAACTCACTATGGGCCCCAAGAAAGCTTCTAGTGCCAATCCTGTGATAAAAAGGGTGAGAATTAGTATGGAAATTAAGAAAGATTTTGAAGGGTTTGGGGCTAACCCTGAGATGCCTATGCCAGTTGTGGAATCCATTGTGCCTATTCAAAGATTAAGGAAATGTGTGCAAAGTGGGTTGAACTGCAAACCTTTATGGATAAAAATCACCCTAACACAGCTATTGCAAGCCGTGCTGGTGACTATTACAATGACAATGTTATGGCCCATTTTAGACAAATCTTAAAGGAACAGGAGGTACAGAGCTCTAAGGACAGATATGTTGTGCGACAGAGGTCCAGTGACTTTCAAGCTGGTCCTAGTGGCATTAAAAGAAGAAGGGAAGTAACCCTGGAAAAGGACTTGACACCTCAAGTCCTAATGGAAGTGGATTCCCCTTCTAAACACTAACACCATCCACACTCTCCCCTCCTCCCATCCTATCAATCATCACCAGATCTTCAATAAAGGTATCATGTAATTGTATATGTCTTCTTCAGTTTGTGTGCATTAAAATTAATATTTCATGTGGTAAAAAAAAAATTTTTTCAATACTTTGGGGTGTCAGGAACGGATTAATCTGATTTCCATTATTTCTTATGGGGAAAATTAACTCGACTGATGATAATTTCGACAAACGATGAGCTCTCAGGAACGGATTAATATCATTGGTTGAGGGTCCACTGTACTATCAATAAAGGATATCTACCTACTATATTTATTCCAGAATAATATTAGGCATAACATAAATAACATAGAAGCATGATAAAGACACCATTACAGAAAACATTATGTGCCTGAAGGGTAACTATAGAAGATCACTCTTATCTTATGCAAAGCCTGAAAAAAAAGCTTGATTTTCTCAAAAAAATCCCAAGTAATCAGCTATGCACTCGTTTCCTGGAATATCTTGGAAGTTGACCTATTTCATGTTGTATTACCATTAATAATGAATGGATTGAAAGGATTTTCACAGCAAACACAAAACTGAATGTCTTAATTTCGGGTGGTGACATTTTTGAAGTACAGTACAGTGGAACCTTGGTTTTCGTTCGCCCTGGTTTTCGTCGAATTTTGTTTTGGATGACTTTTTTCATCAAAATATTGTACTAGTTGTCGATCGTCACCTTGGTTTTTGTCCGACGTACCAAACGTGTCTGCTAAACGCGCCCACACAAAGCATCCTCTGCATGCATTCTGAGACAGTCTGGCTTTGTTTATCGTCGAGTGAACATTACCCTGTGCCTTCATATGAAACATTTCGTATAAATCAATTGTTTTTTGTGCTTGTTTATTGAGTACGACTGCTAAATAAGCCACCATGGGGCCAAAGAAAATTCCGAGTCCAAGCCCTTCGATAAAGAAGGCAAGAAACACGATAGAATTCAATGGTGGTAGAGGGTGGTAGTGGTTGTGACGGTGGTAGAGGATGGTAGCGATGGTGGTAGAGGATGGTAGTGATTGTGATGGTGGTAGAGGGTGGTAGTGATGGTGGTAGAGGGTGGTAGTGATGGTGGTAGAGGGTGGTAGTGATGGTGGTAGAGGGTGGTAGTGATGATGGTAGAGGGTGGTAGTGGTTGTGATGGTGATAGAGGGTGGTAGGATAACCTCTCCTCCCTCTCCCCTCCATGCAGCCAAAGAATACATTGATAAATTCAAGGAGTACATAGAGGCTGAAGGATTCCTTCCCCAACAAGTCTTCAAATGCAACGAAACAGGCCTCTTTTGGAAGAAAATGCCAAAGAGGACCTACATCACGCAGGAGGAAAAGGCACTGCCAGGACACAAGCCTATGAAGGATAGGATAACTCTCTTGTTCTGTGGTAATGCTAGTGGGGATTTCAAAGTGAAGCCTTCACTGGTGTATCACTCTGAAAATCTCCAAGTGTTCAAGAAAAATAATGTCAACAAGAGTCTTCAATAAAGGTAAAACTGATTTAAATGTTCATTTATCCATTAAAATTAGTGCTTTATATTTATTTCTCATTGTTTTCTGTATGTAAAACTATAGTTCTCTATAAAATGTATTTTCTGTTAATATTTTTGAGTGTCTGGAATGAATTAATTGGATTTACATTATTTCTTATGGGAAATATTGCTTTAGTTTTCGTTGAATTTGGTTTTTGTCAGACTCCCTGGAACGAATCAAAAATGAAAACCAAGGTTCCACTGTATCAGTAAGGGTGGTTCCTTGATTAGCAACAAATTCGTTCACCGATGTGGTTTTAGGAACTGAACTCCATCAGTAGTGAGGAGAGGCTGAATTCATAAATAATTAACTGCCTATGGGCAAGTCTGAATATGTTTTAATATCTTCACTACAGTAAGTGCCAGTTTACAAAGTTTACTGCATGGAAATTGTTGTTCCAAAGAGAAATAAATATTGTGAACCTATAAAGCATTTTTTCCCTTGAAAAAATACAATATAATTTTTTATTTACTAATACTGTACGTATTTATTTCTCTAAATCTTCAACGTCCTGCTTCAACATAGGGGTATACCCTTCTTAACTTGCCCCACAAAAATATTGAAGTGTCCCTCTAATAAAACAATTCTTTGTCTACACCAAACACTAAGCATGATGAGTCAGAAAATTGTAATAAATGACTGCAACTTTTCAGAGGAATGCAAGACATTTAACTGGGTAAGACAGAGTGTCAAGCTGCTGCTCTAGCAACTGGGCTGTGTAGACTACAGTAAGAAATTCTACAACCAGTTATTTGCCTAAATTTCTACTACAAAATTTTCCAAAGAACAATGTCAGACAACACAACTGATGAAAGTCCTAATGCATTATCTGCAAGCTGAAAAATCACATCAGTTGTAAATTTTCAAGGCAGTGACGAGTCAAACTGGGGCAAAGCAAGCTGTCTTTCTAGTAACCTGTCCATGAAACTTGCATAAATTCGGGAGGTTAGTAGAGATCCTTAATTATGACTCAATGATAAGTTTTCTTGGTAAAAATTTGCAGTGACCAAAATGCATCTGTTTTTGTTAAGTCACTTAACAAGCTAAAAAAAAAAAATTAGATCAAAGCTATATATATTTAGGCTATTACATTTTCTGTCAACACACTGGTTGTCTCCTACCAAGGTTGGGGGGGAGGGTGATGATCCAAAAAAGAAGAAACACTTTCATTCACCATCACTCACTCCATCACTGTCTTGCCAGGGGCTTGCCTATACTGCAGTTCAAACTGCAAATATCCCCACCCCTCCAGAGTGCAGGCACTGTACTTTCCACCTCCAGGACTCAAGTCCAGCTAACCGGTTTCACTGAATCCCTTCATAAATATTACTTTGCTCACACTCCAACAGCACATCAAGTCATATTACATTTTATTTTCTCTGAATTTACATTTATATGCTCAATCATATTAATGTCCACAGAAAGGGAAAAAATAAATTATTTCTTTTTAGCACTGTTTTCTTATTAAGCAAATATTAATGACTGGGATGGTCATAATATTGTAAACGGCTATAGCAGAGAGTTTACCTGACATAAAATAATAGAGTTAAAAGCTCCCATGAGAAATGGAGTGCAGGCCACAGTTTCAGCACCAGCTTCTGCAATTTATTTCTCCAGCCCTGAAACAAAAATGTTAAATTTTGCAAAACAGGAGATAGCTAAGTATTTCTTTCTTTCTTTCAACACACTGGCCGTATCCCACAAAGGCAGGGTGGCCCAAAAAGAAAAACGAAAGTTTCTCTTTCAAATTTAGTAATTTATACGGGAGAAGGGGTTACTAGCCCCTTGCTCCTGGCATTTTAGTCGCCTCTTACAACACGCATGGCTTACAGAGGAAGAATTCTGTTCCACTTCCCCATGGAGATAAGAGGAAATAAACAAGAACAAGAACTAGAAAGAAAATAGAAGAATACCCAGAGGGGTGTGTATATATATGCTTGAACATGTATGTGTAGTGTGACCTAAGTGCAAGTAGAAGTAGCAAGACATACCTGAAATCTTGCATGTTTATGAGACAGACAAAAGACACCAGCAATCCTACCATCATGTAAAACAATTACAGGTTTTCGTTGTACACTCACTTGGCAGGACGGTAGTACCTCCCTGGGCGGTTGCTGTTTACCAACCTACTACCTAGGATAGCTAAGTATATACAGGAAGGCCCCGCTTTACGGCGTTTCACTTTACGGCGTTCCGCTAATACGGACATTTCAAATTATGACCAAAACTCACTATACGGCTCCCCCCACCTGACTTTCTAATACGGTCACCGTGCCCCACCCTGTTTGTTTACATTCTCCATGAGCTCAGTAAGCACTAAGTCTCTCCATTTTGTCTGGAAACTCCAAAATTTCAAATGTTTTTAAAAGTTATTTCATATTTTATATATACTCTGATAATTACTTACTTACTCCTGACCCTACATTAAGACTACAAATATTTTAAGGTAAGTAATGAGTGAACTGTATATACATTTTATCGCTCTGGGATGCTTAAATATTATAGAATAGTATGTGTGGGTGGGGTGGCCTGGTAAGGTAGCCTGGCTTATTACAATACATACCACACTTGATTTCTTACAATAAATACTACTTGTCTCACCCTAGATTAAGACTATAAATATTTTAAGGTAAGTAATGAGTGCACTATGTGTGTATTGTACTTTTTTATTGTTTTTTGATGCCTGGTTCTATTGCTAACTTAATATATGTTAGTGTAAACTTGTTATCTAGTGTTTGTATGCATTTGTAAGTGGAAAAAAAGGGTGTTCCACTTTACGGCGGTTTCCGCTTTACGGCGGTAGCCTGGAACCTAACCCGCCGTATAAGTGGGGCCTTCCTGTATATAGATAATGCATGATAAGTTATTATCAGGTTTTTGTTATGCAATATGAACTGGAAAGTAATGTTACCAGACAAGTGGGTTGTAACCCCACTCAGATTAAGAGGTTTTCCATATAATAATTATATGAAGTAGTTAAATTAAAATATGATGCCCTATCCCTATGAATGCTTATTCTGCCTAACTTGGATCAAGCCAGGTGACATGCTTGGCTTGGCTGAAGTGAGAGAAGGTGAGGTCCCCAGCCTAGCTAACTAACCTCCAGACCTACTGAGATGGTTCACTTACTAACAAAGAATAATAATAATACTCCATGAGGAAGTGGAGAAGAATCCTTCCTCCGTAAGCCATGCATGTTATTAGAGACAACTAAACTGCTGGGAGCAAGGAGCTAGCAACCTATTCTCCTGTATAAATTACTAAATGAAAAAAACTGATGACAGTTCCCTTTTTTTGGGTCACCCTGCCTCAGTGGTAGACAGCCAGTGAGTTAAGAAAAATTAATAATAATACAAAGAATAATAATAATAATCATTATAGACTTGTACTCTTCTCAATGTTTATTACAAAACATGCTGTAATATTTTACCCATATTAAGTACAGTGGTACCTCGAGTTACGAACTTAATTTGTTCCAGAAGGCTGTTCAAGTGCTGATACTGAACGAATATATTCCCATAAGGAATAATGTAAATTAGATTAGTCCGTTTCAGACCCCCAAAAATACACTTACAAAAGCACTTACAAAAATAAACTTACATAATTGGTCAAG
>NC_091297.1:10083659-10269134 GCF_038502225.1 Cherax quadricarinatus | reverse complement strand
AGAGGGGGGAGAGAGAGGGGAGAGGGGGGAGAGAGAGAGAGGGGAAAGGGGGAGGGGGAGAGAGGGGGAGAGAGAGAGAGGGAAATGGGGAGGGGAGAGAAAAATGAGGGGGAGGATGTTAGAGGGGGGGAAGGTTAGGGGGGAAAGAAAATTTTAAATTAAGAGATATTAGAGGGGAGAGATGTGAGAGGGAGGAGAGAGAGATAGGTAGAGAGAGATAAGTAGTGAGAGAGATAGAGAGAGATAGGTGTTGAGAGCAAGAGAGAGAGAGAGAGAGAGAGAGAGAGAGAGAGAGAGAGAGAGAGAGAGAGAGGGATAGGGATAGGGGAAAAGTTAGGGGAAAGGGGTTTAAATCGGGTCATTTACAGGAAGGTGGGGAACCTTGTGTATGTGTGTGTGGGGTTTTATTTACAGTTTTTACAAGTGCCTGACCGCTTGTACTCACCTGGGTTGAGGGGGGGGGTCGAGTCCGAGCCCTGGCCCCCCTCTTCACTGATCGCTACTAGGTCACTTTTGACCCGTGAGCTTTATCATCCCCTTCAAAAAGCTATGAAGGATCCTCCCTTCCACTACATCGTTTCCCAAACTATTCCACTTACTGACTACTCTGTGGCGGGAAGAAATACTTCCCCCCCCTGTGATTCATCTGTGTCTTCAGCTTCCAACGGGTGCCCCCTTGTTACTGTGCCCAAACCCTTTTTTTTGGAACTTTCCTGTCTTTGTCCCCCTTTTGTCAATTCCCCCTCAGTTTTGTTTTCTTTAAATATGCCCCCCTTTTCTCTCCTGTCCTCCATTTCGTCGGGTTGTTTTTTAACCCTCCTCGGGGAAACATACCTTTTAGCCGGGGGACTAGTCTTGTTGCAAACCTTTGCACTTTCTTCAGTTTCTTAAATGTTTGGGCCCAGGGGGGGGTTCCAAACTGGCCGATACTCCAATAGGGGCCCCTAAATACACGGTGTACGGGGCCCTTTGGAATGTTTCCCTTTTTATTAAGATGTCGGAATGTTGTTCTGAGGTTTGCTAGGGGCCAAATGCTGCAGCAGTTTTTTGGGTTGATGTGCGCCCAGGAGATTTTGGTGTTATATTTCACCCCAAGATTTTTTCCCCCTTGAGTGAGGTTTGAGCCCTGACCCCGGGACTGATCCGTCTGGGGGTTTTTCTTTCCCCTTTCCCCCAACCTTAAATGACTTTGCCCCTTGGGGGGGAAAACCCCAGGAGCCAATTGCTGGACCAGGTCTGCAGCCTGTCCAGATCCCTTTGTGTTCTGCCTGGTTTTGGGACAAAAGGAATTCTTCTCATCAACTTCACCCCATCTGCAAACGGGGACACCAGAGTCTTTTCCCCGGCCATGTTTTTTCACAAATACCAGAAACAGCACTGGTCCTGGGACGGGCCCCCGGGCTTGGTCACAGGTGCCCACTTTTGACACCCGCCACGCACCATGACCCCTGCCGTCTTCCTGACAAGTATTCCTGATCCATTGTAGTGCCCCCCCCAATCCTGCTTGGTCCTCCATTTTTTGCCCCAAACCCTCTTGTGGGGAACTGTGTCAAACCCCTTTCTGCAGTCCAAGAAAAGGGCAATCCACCCCCCCTCTCTCTTGTCTTACTGCTGTCACCATGTCATAGAACTCGTAGGTTTGTGACACGGGATTTCCCCCCCTAAAACCATGTTGGCGGGGAATGAGATCTTTCCCTTTTCTAGGTTTCCACCACTTTTCCTGATAATCTTCCATGATTTTGCATAAAACATGTCAGTGACACTGGTCTGTATTTTTTGTTTCATGTCTGTCTCCTTTAAAGTTTGGGGACTACATTTTGTCTTCCCATGCCCCAGCAATCTCCTGTTTCGATAGATGTTTGAATATTGTTGTTGGGGGTACACATAGCCCCTTCTGTTCCCTCTCTCAATACCCATGGGGAGATGTTACTGGCCCCCATTGCCTTGAGGTATCTAGCCCACCTGTAAAAGCCTTTTACTTTTCCTCGGTTGGGGCACTGTGTCCAGCACTTGGTGGGGGCCCCACCTCTCCGTCTTTCGGGAGTCCCTTTCTGTCTCCTCTGTGAACACTTCTTTGAATTTTGTTGAGTTCTTTCACATACTTCACGGTCATTTTTGTTGTCTCTCCCCCCATCTTCCCTTAGCCTGATTACCTGGCCCTTTGACTGTTGTTTTCCTCCGATGGGCTGACAAAATTTTGGGGGGTCAGATTTGGTTTTGCAAATGTCTTTTTCATTTGTCTTTGGGCCCCCTCTTATCTGTGCTTTATTGTTTTGGCCCTCTACGACTGTTCTCCTTATTCCCCCGGGCCCTTTTCCCTTTCTATATTTTTTTCCTTTCCCCTCAGACACTTGGTTTTTGCCTCCCACACCGGGGGAAACCATGGGCTCATCCTGGCTTTTTCATTAATCCTGTTACCCTTGGGTAAAAAACCTTTCTCCAGCCCCCTTTGCATTTTGTTCCCACATATTCCATCACCCTCATTAACTGGCTTCCTGCCAGTTCTCTGCCCCACGGAACCCCGCTCAGGTATTTCCCTCTTTCCCTGTGTAGCCCCCTTTTCTTGAAGTTTGGCTTCATTCGCCCTTTTCCTGCTTCTCCTCCACTTGTACCCTTACTGTTTCGGGTTTAAAAACCACATGGTCACTGGCCCCAAGGGGTTTTCATTGTGCCCCCGATATCTGCCCCACCAAGGTGAATCCCGTCCACCTTTGCTTTCCCATCCTCCCTCTCTTTTGTAGTGTCCCCAGGGTTGGCACATGAACCCTTTCCTTCCAGACCACCTCCATCATTTTTAGCCCCTCCAGGGCCTTGGCCCCCTTTGGGTCCAAGTTCCCCCCAATTGATCCCCCGGGTTAAAGTCACCCATGATCGGGTTTTTTGGGCCCTGCATGCATGAGCTCTTTAAAAACCTAGCCAGTGTGTCAACCACCGCCTATTGCCCCGGGATTTTGCCTTGGCCCCCCTGCTGTTCTGTGGGGGGTTAACATCACTGCTATTACCACCTTGGGACCTCCAGAGTGAAGTGTTCCCACTATGTAATCACTTTCTTCTCCGCTGTCTCCTCTCTCCAGCTCATCAAAATTCCAGCGATTTTTGATCAGCAACGCCACTCCTCCACCCCCCCCTGTTCCCTCTGTCTTTCCTCAGGATTTGGTATCCCGTTGGAAAGATGGCATCTGTTATCATACCTGTAAGCTTGGTTTCTGTGAGAGCTATGATGTCCGGTGATGCTTCTTTGACTCTTTCATGCCACTCCTCCCACTTATTTGTTATTCCATCAGCGTTTTGTGTACCATACCTTCAGTTTCCTTTCCAACACTGTGGTTTGGGGGGCCTGTGAGGGTGGGAGACCTGGTGGCATACTGTGGGATTCTATAGCTCGGTGTTGGGTGGAGGCTGTGGGTATGGATTGTAGTGTGTGTTGGGATGGTGTGATAGGTTGTATGGTTCTGAGAGTAGTTGTGTGTGTGCTTGCCCTTGCTGTTCTGTTCTGCTCTGACTGACCTCTGCTGGTTCCCTCCTTGTCTCTTTTCCTAGCTCCTTTCGCTTTTTTGTCCTCTCCCTCAGCTGCTGTCGTTCTGATTTTGTTCTGTCTCTGTCTAGGAACACCCTCTTGTACTCTTCCGAGTATTTCAATCGTGGTTTCTCTTGGAGGATCCTGTTCCGCACTGTTTCCGTCCTGAGAATCAGCTTGATTGGTCGGTTTCTCCCCTTCGAGTACCCCCCTATTCTCTGAAAATTTACAATCTCGTCCATCTCTTCACCTATTTCCTTGGTGATTTTCTCAATCTCCTTTCTTTCTTCCTGCTGCCTTTCAGTGTGTGTCCTTTCCTCTCTCTCCTGAAGCCCATGGATAAACACTGATTTTGCCCTTTCTTCCTCCCATTGCCTCACCCTCTGTGACTCTGGATCCTGCCTGTATGTGGTCAGTTTCTCCCTTGATTTTTCCAGTGGCTCTTGATAGCCTTGTTGTGCCTCAGCATTCGACCTATCACCCTCTCCATCTGCAACCAGCTGATCTTCCCTTTCACTCCTTGGTCCTCCTTGGCAGACTGATGTGACCTTAGCATAATTCATAATTCCTTCCTTCTTGTTCGGCCTCGCAGCTTCATATGCTGTGTCTTCTCTGGTCACTGCCCCTGTAACTCGCTTCAGCCTATTTATCTCAACTTCTAGGACCCTTATCTTGGCTACTGCAGTTTCGACTTGTGCCTCCCAATTCTTTGTCTCCTTCTCCAACCTCTTTTCCAATTTCACAGAGAGTTCTTTCTCCATTTTTTCAGAAAGCTCTCCTAATTTTCTCTCCCACTCTTGTTCCATCCTTTTCCACTGCTCCTCCATCCACTCCTCCCTACCAGAACCATTCTCATCTGATCCTTGGTTCCTGCGAGTCCCCACCATTTTTTTTTTTTTTTTTTTGTGAGAGAAGAGAGAAGGGAAAGGTAGAGGGGGAGAGAGAGTGAAGGGAAGAGTAGGAGAGGGGAGAGTTAGAAGGGAAAATGGGGACGAGAGAGAGCAAGAGAGAGAGCAAGAGAGAGAGCAAGAGAGAGAGCAAGAGAGAGAGAGAGCAAGAGAGAGAGCAAGAGAGAGAGAGGGGGGGGAGAGAGGGAGAGAGAAAGAGAAGGCAAAGAGGGGGAGAGAGAGGGGGCAGAGAAGGGGAGAAGGGGGAAAGAGGGGGGAGATGGAAGAGCGAGAGGGGAGAGAGGCTAGGGGGAGAGGGAGGGGAGGATGGGAGAGAGGTGGGGAAAGGGAGAGGGGAGAGATAGTGGGTGTGTGTGTGTGTGTGTGTGTGTGTGTGTGTGTGTGTGTGTGTGTGTGTGTGTGTGTGTGTGTGTGTGTGTGTGTGTGTCTTCTTCCTACTCAATTATCATCATAACTAAGCATGCCTTCCTACTTAAAATGTAATATAATTAGATAATTGTTTTCATATAAGGAATTCGCATTACTACATGTCATAATGATATCCATATAAATAATCATGATCTAAACTGATAATAATCATGATGTAACTAAGAATAACCCAAAAATGGCAAAAAAAAAAAATCCATGGAGGACTATTTTGCATCCTGTGATTATAGTGGCGGTGATTGTGATGACATATATACACATGCGTGTGTAAACTTGTATATATACATACACACTTAAATATGTACATATGGATAAAGATCCATGCATACATATACACATGTATCAATATATAACATTACGTATAGATAATATAAGCTAAAACACAAAGTAAAGCGTACAGCACAATCTGCCTAGACATGTGGCTAGAAGACATAATTTTTGAGTATGACAGTGTACACTGGAGGGCGAGATAACCAGACTTCAGGTCCTATTGAGTACCACTTCAGCCAATTCAAGATGATCATCCTGCAGTATATATTTTCTTACCGTAGGGGCGGCCCGCCGTGATGCCTACCAGCCAGGTAATTTACAGTAGAAGGGTTGTTAAAGTGCTCGTCATACCTTAATGGACATTGTTCTAAGTTGTGGTGGTAAGAGGCGGAAGAGGGAAGTCCTGCAGACAGAGTGTAGGGTATTTGTGAAGCGGAGGTTGAGCAGCGTCGCCATACTACTGCGGTGACTTGAGTGATCACTGTTACCAGACACCAAGGTCACTACACCTCTACCTGCCTCGCTAACCGCTACATATATATTCCAACACATTGCTAAACACATCTCTCTTGTGACTTGATAAAACCCCATTGTGTGGGAGAAACGTTGTAAATAAAGGTTCACGTTATACTGCATTTGTCTCTTTCCAAGAGAGGTTCCTGGACGCCTGTGAGGAGCTCTTCATAAAAGAAATTGGACTTCACCTCCCCTTCCTCTGTCAAATCTAGATGCCTCCCCATTCTTCCAGTAGTTGTATGACCCACCTACTGGTTTAGCTCTTCCCCGTGAATGTAATATTAACGGTTAGTTTAGAAAGACACGTGAGCAAACACTAGGATATTTATTAGAAAACGTTTCGGATCTGGAACCTTGAGTTGCTAGGTACGTTGAGTATTTATTTATTTATTTATTATTAATTTGAACATGATACAGTGAAGTACAAAGTTATTACAGTGCAACATGCCAAAGCACCTTCTATGCAGAGCATTATGAGCAGGCTTAAAATTAACTTAAGATTAACTAAGCAATGATATATTCACTGGTAAATACATTATTGTAAACAGATAACAATTAAGCACAAATGAGTATTACAAAGACAGGTCATATGGTCATTTACTGTGTTGCTGAGCATTCAGTAGATTGGAGTATTCTGTTAGATAATGTAATTAAAAATAACAAAGTTTGATTGAGTCACAGGTTAAACATTTATGAGATACGTTTCGCCACTGTGGCGAAACGTTTTCTGAATAAAAATTCTCATATGTTGCATAAGTGTCTCAATCTTCAACTTGTCGGTTTTTCAAACCATTCATCACAACTGTCAGACACTGCAACATCATGGGATCTTGTTACAAAGAATTCTTCAACACTTGTCCAACCTTTGGACGAAGACCTACTTCGACTAGTGGATGGTACCACTATGACCCCACCTCCTCCTGCTTCACCTCACCTCACTACAGTATATAAGCCACGTCTACGGCCCTATGCTTGATCCCCAGCCATGCTGGCATCCGGGGAAATGAGGCGGCAGATGATGCAGCCAAGGCAGTTAGTTAGTTTAATATGTTTATTATGCACCCCATACCCATCCTGTGGGCGGTAGTCAAAAGATTACAGAGGTACATAATTGGTCCAGGGACTGGACTCCAAAGTTTTGATAGCTGAGCAAGTTACAGAGGTAATGAACTCACAATTTACAAAGGTAATGAACTCACAATTTACAAAGGTAATGAACTCACAATTTACAAAGGTAATGAACTCCAGGTAAGTCTGGTCACAATCATGACAAGTTACAAAGGTATTTACAGATTACAGAGGTACGTAATGGGTCCAGGGACTGGGCCCCCAAAGTTTTGATAGCTGAACTAGGTACAAAGGTAATGAGCTCACAAGTTATAAAGGTAATGAATTCTGTGGAATGGTTACTTACGTTTATACTTTGGCTACAATCATGAACAAATTATAGAGTAATGAGCAATTCACACTTCCACACCCGGTCACAACTGTAATGAGTTATTGGTGCAAATATTGATTGTTGAGTCACACACACCACACACACACACACACACACACACACACACACACACACACACACACACACACACACACACACACACACACACACACACACACACACTTTAGTTTAATATCTTTATGCACCCCATACCCATCCTGTGGGCGGTAGTCAAAAGATTACAAAGGTACATAATGGGTCCAGTGACAGACTATCCACATGTTGGGATTACTGTCCCAATCAGCCTACGACAGACCAAACTGGTGGCTGCCAGAGCCATGAAACTTATGGGGGAGGTCTTAGGTGATACCCCATCTCAACAGTGGTACCGAGCAGCGACTCAGGGAGAACACCCTCCATATGATAGAAGCTGGTCCAGAGCTCAGTGTACCGCCATCCATCGGCTTCGTTTGGGCTTTCCCACAGCCAAGATGATGGTAGACAAGGCTGAGGAGGAGATGTGCCAGTACTGTCAGCACGTTGTCCAGCGGCCCCTAACACACTATCTTCTGGAGTGCGAAGTTACTGAGACACTCCGCAGGCAACTAGGAGTGATATTCCCTCCCGAAGAGGACCCAGAGATGACTGCGGCCACACTAGTGTACCATGGAGTCAACGAACCAGACAAGCTGTTACCTGTGATAACGACATATCCTCCTCCTCGCTAGTGTCCACAGTTAGGAGTACATCTGGTGTTGTCGCTTATGAGATGCACCAGTTGAACTGACCAGAAGAGTGCTTGAGCAGCATATGTCGCATCATTGTAGAAACCTTTCTCCCTCGGGAGCCAGAGACGGGTCATCGCAAGATTGAGACCCGTGCCAGGACTACGGTCTTGGCGAACATTATACATACATATATACCTATGCTGTACATTCTACAAGATTGATGGACTGAACACATCGACTCCAGGCTGAGGGACTGATTACCTCAAACTCCTCCTCTCCTTACGCCTTTCTACTTTGTATTGAACTGATGAAGCCACTGTGTGGCGAAACGTTTCCTGAATAAAGATTCCCATATGTTGCATAAGTGTCTCAATCTTCAACTTGTCGGTTTTTCAAACCATTCATCACAACTGTCAGACACTGCAGCATCATGGGATCTTGTTACATAGAATTCTTCAACACTTGTCCAACCTTTGGACGAAGACCTACTTCGGCTAGTGGATTATACCACTATGACCCCACCTCCTGCTTCGCCTCACCTCACTACAGTATATAAGCCACGTCTTACCTGGAGTTTACCTGGAGAGAGTTCCGGGGGTCAACGCCCCCGCGGCCTGGTCTGTGACCAGGCCTCCTGGTGGATCAGAGCCTGATCAACCAGGCTGTTGCTGCTGGCTGCACGCAAACCAACGTACGAGCCACAGCCCGGCTGATCCGGAACTGACTTTAGGTGCTTGTCCAGTGCCAGCTTGAAGACTGCCAGGGGTCTGTTGGTAATCCCCCTTATGTGTGCTGGGAGGCAGTTGAACAGTCTTGGGCCCCTGACACTTATTGTATGGTCTCTTAACGTGCTAGTGACACCCCTGCTTTTCATTGGGGGGATGGTGCATCGTCTGCCAAGTCTTTTGCTTTCGTAGTGAGTGATTTTCGTGTGCAAGTTCGGTACTAGTCCCTCTAGGATTTTCCAGGAGGGACTATGCTGTACATTCTACAAGATTGATGGACTGAACGCATCGACTCCAGGCTGAGGGACTGATTACCTCAAACTCCTCCTCCTCTCCTTATGCCTTTCTACTTTGTATTGGACTGATGAAGCCACTGTGTGGCGAAACGTTTCCTGAATAAAGATTCCCATATGTTGCATAAGTGTCTTTCTAAAGCAACCTATTATTATGGAAAATTGCATTTATCTGAATGTAACTAATTATGTACATAACAGTAAATGATAACAAAGATAATTATTATTTATCAATGTTACATAGACAAGTAGGAATTTGGGACACCTAGGTCGCAAAAAATGTCCCCCTTCGATACCTACCACTGTCATAACCACAAGTTGCTCTGGACCTATTAATTAAATGAAATATACATACACCAGGAATACTGGTAAATATATAAATTTGTGGACTGTATATTAAAAATAATAAATGGTTATATATATATATATACACAATTACATAACAGAAGGAAAATATATCTTAATATCACTTACCAATTTGACTGGAGATTAATGTGTATCATACTCAGAAAACCTCACTCGAACTAAATCTATGAAAATAATGCTGGCCAGAATTACACACAAATCTAGAGAGCTTATCTGAGGTACCTGGAGCTGTCTTGTCCAGTCGTCTGATATCTCAAGTTATGCAGGAATGCACATCCACCAATTTCGCCTCCTATTTGAGAGGTGTCAACACAATTTTAACTTCTAGAGCACGAAAAATTCTTCCCATTACACCAACGTTTGTACAAAATTCAAAACCAAGATGGCGAGTCTCGTTTGCGCAGACGCAGGCTTTCCGTATTCTATGACATAAATATTATTAAATACAGTATGGCCATCTATTTACATACAAATACTGAATTTCTGGAAAATATATACAGTATTTTCCACAATTATTGCTCCAAGAGTTTACCTGGAGTTTACCTGGAGAGAGTTTCGGGGGTCAACGCCCCCGCGGCCCGGTCTGTGACCAGGCCTCCTGGTGGATCAGCGCCTGATCAACCAGGCTGTTGCTGCTGGCTGCACGCAAACCAACGTACGAGCCACAGCCCGGCTGATCAGGAACTGACTTTAGGTGCTTGTCCAGTGCCAGCTTGAAGACTGCCAGGGGTCTGTTGGTAATCCCCCTTATGTGTGCTGGGAGGCAGTTGAACAGTCTCGGGCCCCTGACACTTATTGTATGGTCTCTTAACGTGCTAGTGACACCCCTGCTTTTCATTGGGGGGATGGTGCATCGTCTGCCAAGTCTTTTGCTTTCGTAGTGAGTGATTTTCGTGTGCAAGTTCGGTACTAGTCCCTCTAGGATTTTCCAGGTGTATATAATCATGTATCTCTCCCTCCTGAGTTGATGACATCACTTCACACATTTGAACATCAGAATGGTAAAACACTGCAGAAGGCCTACTGGCCCATACAAGGTAGGTCCTTATCAAAATGACCTCTACCCAAAGCTACCCACGAATTTACTCCCGTACCCAATGACACAAATCAAACCCAGCCCCTCCCACTCATATATTTGTTCAATCTCTTTTTAAAGCTGCCCAAAGTCCTAGCCTTGATCACCCTACTGGGAAGATTGTTCCACGCATCCACAACTCTGTTAGAAAACCACTACTTACCTATGTCCTTTCTAAATCTAAATTTATTATATTTTTTATTTTTTTATTATCACACTGGCCGATTCCCACCAAGGCAGGGTGGCCCGAAAAAGAAAAACTTTCACCATCATTCACTCCATCACTGTCTTGCCAGAAGGGTGCTTTACACTACAGTTTTTAAACTGCAACATTAACATCCCTCCTTCAGAGTGCAGGCACTGTACTTCCCATCTCCAGGACTCAAGTCCGGCCTGCCGGTTTCCCTGAATCCCTTCATAAACGTTACTTTGCTCACACTCCAACAGCACGTCAAGTATTAAAAACCATTTGTCTCCACTCACTCCTATCAAACACGCTCACGCATGCCTGCTGGAAGTCCAAGCCCCTCGCACACAAAACCTCCTTTACCCCCTCCCTCCAACCTTTCCTAGGCCGACCCCTACCCCGCCTTCCTTCCACTACAGACTGATACACTCTTGAAGTCATTCTGTTTCGCTCCATTCTCTCTACATGTCCAACTTAAATCCATTATTTCTGGTTCTTACCTGGTTCGACACCCTCAGTACTTTACTAATATCTCCTTTGTTTATGCCCGTCATCCACTTATACACTTCAATGATATCTCCCCTTATTCTTCGTCTCTCCAGAAAGTGGAGATTTAAGACTTTAAGTCCATCTTCATACGGGAGATTCCTTACACAGTAAATCATTTTAGGCCCGGTGGCCTGGTGGCTAAAGTTCCCGCTTCACACACGGAGGGCCCGGGTTCGATTCCCGGCGAGTGGAAACATTTCGACACGTTTCCTTACACCTGTTGTCCTGTTCACCTAGCAGCAAATAGGTACCTGGGTGTTAGTCGACTGGTGTGGGTCGCATCCTGGGGGACAAGTTTAAGGACCCCAATGGAAATAAGTTAGACAGTCCTCGATGACGCTCTGACTTTCTTGGGTTATCCTGGGTGGCTGACCCTCCGGGGTTAAAAATCCGAACGAAATCTTATCTTATCTTATCTTATCTCTGTATGTTCTCCAATGAGTCTATATCCTGTATCCTATACCCTGTAGTAAGGGGACCAAAACTGAGCAGCATAATCTAAATGAGGCCTCACTAGTGATGTATAGAGCTGTAAAATAACTTTTGGACTTCTTTTACTTATACTTCTTGAAATAAATCTAGGTAATCTGTTAGCCTTGTTGCGCACACTAAGGCACTGCTGTCTTGGCTTTAGATTTCTGCTTACCATGACTCCCAAGTCTTTTTCACATTCTGTATGATCAAGCTCTACTTCACCTAGTTTATCCATATTTTTTATTTTTTATTTTTTTATTTTTTTAATTTAAGCATACAAACAGAGGTACAAAAAATACAGGTAAGAGCAGCATGCCAAAGCCACTTACATGCATAGCATTACGGGCTAGCTTAAATTGAACTTCATCTGCTGATTGACTGATGAACCAGCAATTAGCATAAGTGGGGCCCCGACTGTTATACTCTTAATTGTTAGTTCACTCGCCAGGTAGGTTTATTTAGGTACTAGTGCACATAAAAACCATACCAAGGGCGGGGATAGAACCCGCGATCAGAGAGTTTTGAGACTCTCTGATCGCTGGTTCTATCCCCGCCCGTGGTATGGTTTGTTTGCAATCGTGTCATTAAGATTTCGTGAGCCTAGTACACATAAATGCAATTATCATACGTGATCAGTGGTCAGTCATCACGTGAGGTCACAGACCCTAAGATGGGGACTAGTGTGGACGGTTACAAAGCATGGCTCGCTTTTGCAGTGTTTTAAAAATTGAGATTGGAGAGATGAAGGAGGAAGTCCTGCTTCTCCGGGAGGAAATTAGAAGGCTGAAGGTTCACCTCAATGGGTTTGGTGGCTGGAATGGTGGAGGGGAATGAGGCTACCAGCAGCGAGGTGCAGTCTGTCTCTCGTTGCGAGGAAGCTGTAGGTGGAGAAGTAGTAATGGCTACCAGCAGTGAGGTGCAGTCTGTCTCTCGTTGCGAGGAAGCTGTAGGTGGGGAGGTAGTAACGGCTACCAGCAGTGAGTTGCAGTCCAACACCTGCTACAAGTGGCAACTGGTTCCCAGTAATGGGAAGAGCATCAAAATAAGGAAAGTTAAGAGAGAAGATTTGAAGGTAGGAAATCGCTTCTCTGTTTTACAGGATGAGTGTACTTCAGTGGCTAGTGAAGGTAAAGGTACTACTTCCCCTGCAAATAGAGGTAAGCACATACTTGTGGTTGGTGACTCACAGGTAAGATATATGGACCGTGCTTTCTGTAATAGGAATAAGAAGGTAAGAGATAGAGAGTGCTTCCCTGGAGCTGGTGTTAGTGACATAGTCAACAGATTGGATAATATCATGTCAGGTAATGGGACCAAGCCTATTATCTGTCTCAGTGCTGATGGAAATGATATTGGGAAGGGTAGGAGAGAAGAGCTGCTAGATAAGTACAGGTCAGCTATAGATTTATTTAAGTCTAAGGGAGGGGTCTCAATCATATGTAGCATCTTGCCTAGAAGGGGAGTGGGCAATGAATGGTTGTCTAGGGCAATTGGTGTAAATTGCTGGCTACACAGATACTGCAAGGAACTTGCAATCCCATTCATTGACAACTGGGACAACTTTTATGGCAAACATGATGTGTATGAAAGGGATGGAGTACATCTCTCTGGGGCAAAGGTGGTAGCACTTGCAAACTCAATCGAGAGGGCCATTGCTGAAATGCCTAGGATTTTAAATTGATAGAAGATAGAGGTATGGGTGTGTGTGGGAAACAGTCAGGTTGCAACACTAGGGTTGAAAACAGTAAATGTATAAAAGACATTCATCATGAAGTTATAAATAAAGACAATAGATCAGGTCAGCAAACAAAGGGAGACAGCAGAGAGCAGCAAGGGACTAGCTCCCTTAAGGTCTATTATACTAATAGCAGGAGTGTAAGAAATAAGATAGATGAGCTAAGATGAATTGTAAGTGCAGGTAACATAGATATCATTGCTATAACAGAGACCTGGCTCAATCTGAAAGATAGAGAGATGCCTTCTGAATGTCACATACAAGGCTATAAATTATTCCACACTGACAGGGTCAACAGAAAGGGTGGTGGAGTAGTGATGTATGTCAGAGACAATTTAAATTGTTGTGTTAGACAAGATATAAAATTAGAAGCGTCAGCCACTGAATCTGTTTGGTTACAGCTTCTCGAGGGTCGTGAAAAACTAATTTTGAGTGTGATTTACAGGGCCCCAAATCTTGATAGGGAGTGCGGTAAACTTCTATGGGATGAAATTCGTAAGGCATCTACATATGAAAATGTTGTGATAATGGGAGATTTCAACTGTAGACAGAATGACTGGAGCAACTGGACAGGAAATTTAGAGTCAAGTGACTTTCTTGATGCGATTCAGGATTGTTTTTTAAAACAGTTTGTGACAGAACCAACTAGAGGAAATAACCTGCTTGACTTCGTTCTTGCCAGCAGGGAAATGCTAATTAATAATTTTGAGGTTAATGATGAGCTTGGGGAAAGTGATCACAAATCACTCAGTTTTAATATATCATGGAATTCCCCTAATAATGGCAACCAAGTCTCTGTCCCTGACTTCCGCTTGGCTGATTTCATAGGACTGAAAAATTACTTGGGTGGGCTGAATTGGAATGATCTGACAATGGGACAGGTAGGTGGTGATGATTGCCGATATGACGTTTTCCAGGGCATAGTTCTAGCTGCTCAGACAACTTATGTTCCAAATAGGGAAATCAGATCAAACAAAAATGATCCTAAATGGATGAACAATAGATTAAAACATCTCATTGGTCAAAAGAGAGGCATATATAGGCAAATCAAAAGAGGAGAGGGGCAATTAAGAAATCAATATATTCAGTTAAAGAGAAAAATAAAAAAGGGAATAAGAAAAGCAAAAAGAGATTATGAGGTTAAAGTTGCAAGAGAATCGAAGACTAACCCAAAAGGATTCTTTCAAGTATACAGAAGTAAGATCAGGGACAAGATAGGCCCACTCGAAAGTTACTCGGGTCAGCTCACAGACAGTGATAATGAAATGTGTAGAATTTTTAGCACATACGTACTTCTCAGTTTTTACACAGGAAGATACTAGCGATATTCCAGAAATAATAAGTTATGTAGAACAGGACGATAATAAACTATGCACGATTAGGGTCACTAGTGACATGGTCCTTAGACAAATAGATAAATTAAAACCTAACAAATCGCCAGGCCCTGATGAACTGTACGCAAGGGTTCTAAAGGAATGTAAAGAGGAGCTTAGCAAACCTTTTGCTAATCTTTTTAACATACCACTACAGACTGGAATGGTGCCAGATAAGTGGAAAATGGCAAATGTGATACCTATTTTCAAAGCAGGTTCGAACTATAGACCAGCTTCGAACTATAGACCAATCAGCTTAACCTCCATAGTGGGAAAAATTATGGAATCAATAATTGCCGAGGCAGTTCGTAGCCACCTTGAAAAGCACAAATTAATCAACGAATCTCAGCATGGTTTTACAAAGGGGCGTTTCTGCCTTACAAATTTATTAACTTTTTCACTAAGGTATTTGAGGAGGTAGATTATGGTAATGAATATGATACTGTGTGTATGGACTTCAGTAAGGCTTTTGACAGGGTCCCACATCAGAGACTATTGAGGAAAATTAAGGCACATGGAATAGGAGGAGAATTTTTTTCCTGGACAGAGGCATGGTTGACAAATAGGCAGCCGAGAGTTTGCATAAATGGGGAGAAATCAGTGGGGAAGCGTCACCAGCGGTGTGCGACAGGGGTCAGTGTTGGGCCCCCTGTTGTTTATAATCTACATAAACGATACTGATGAGGGTATAAAGAGCGACATCAGCAAGTTTGCCGATGACACCAAAATAAGACGTCGAATTCATTCTGAGGAGGACATTAGAGCACTCCAGGAAGATTTGAATAGACTGATGTAGTGGTCGGAGAAGTGGCAGATTTAATATAGACAAATGCAAAGTTCTAAATGTTGGACAGGAAAATAACCATGCCACGTATTAACTAAATAATGTAGATCTTAATATTACGGATTGCGAAAAAGATTTAGGAGTTCTGGCTAACAATAATCTGAAACCAAGACAACAGTGCATAAGTGTTCGCAATAAAGCTAATAGAATCCTTGGCTTCATATCAATAAGCATTAATAATAGGAGTCCTCAGGCTGTTCTTCAACTCTATATATCCTTGGTTAGGCCTCATTTAGATTATGCTGCACAGTTTTGGTCACCGTATTACAGAATGGATATAAATGCTCTGGAAAACGTACAATGGAGGATGACAAAGTTGATCCCATGTATCAGAAATCTTCCCTATGAGGATAGACTGAGGTCTCTGAATCTGCACTCTCTAGAGAGGCATAGAATTAGGGGGGATATGATTGAGGTGTATAAATGGAAGACAGGAATAAATAAAGGGGATGTAAATAACGTGCTGAAAATATCTAGCCTAGACAGGACTCGTAGCAATTTCAAAGTTTATTCTCTATAAAGATTACAATGTTGAATTTACAGAATTTGGTTGTTGTGTGGTTTACATGTAGTTAAATAATGATTACAGAGTGTACCACTAGAACGCCTAGCATGGCTAGGCATTTCGGGCAGACTTAGTTTAATTCTTTATTTTAAAATATTACAAATTATGAGGTTAGTTGGTATTATGGCTAAGTGACTGTTTGTGAGTTTAGCAGTGTGAATGCTTTTGTTTTGGCACAGTACATAGTTTCAGTATTGGAGTATCACAGGATTCATTATTTTAAGATTGAGATTAATATTTCTGTTTATGGTCAAATGAGTCAGTGAGTGTAAGTGTGAACCACCAGGTGGTATTCGTGTAGTTAGTTGATGGGGTGTATCAGGGAGATAAGATGTTTTCTAATGGTAGTTTTGAAGGTGATGAATGTGTCTGCAGTTCTAGAGTTCTCAGGTAGGGTATTCCAGATTTTAGGGCCTTTGACATACATTGAATTTTTGTAAAGGTTTAGTTGGACACGGGGAATGTCGTAGAGATGTTTGTGTCTGGTGTTATGCCTGTGGGTTCTGTCACAACTATCAAGAAAGCGTTTTAGGTCAAGGTTGATATTAGAGTTTAAGGCCCTGTAGATGTAGATTGCACAGCAGTAAGTGTGGATGTACTGAACAGGGAGTAAGTTTAGGTCTATGAAGAGTGGGGGGGGGGTGTTGCCAGGGATGGGATTTAGTGATTATTCTTACTGCAGCTTTTTGTTGGGTTATTATTGGCTTTAGGTGTGTTGCTGCAGTTGATCCCCAAGCACAAATAGCATAGGTGAGGTATGGATAAATAAGTGAGTGGTATAGTGTGAGAAGGGCATTTTGCGGCACGTAGTATCATATCTTGGAGAGGATCCCAACCATTTTGGATACTTTTTTGGTTATATGCTGGATATGGGTGCTGAAATTCAGGTTGTTGTCAAGGTATAAGCCTAGGAATTTGCCCCCATTATTTCTGGTAATTAGAGTGTTGTCAATCTTAATGTTAATTTGTGCATCTCCTGCTCTGCTACCAAACATAATATAGTAGGTTTTGTATGTCTGGTAATTAGAGTGTTGTCGATCTTAATGTTAATTTGTGCATCTCCTGCTCTGCTACCAAACATAATATAGTAGGTTTTGTCAGTGTTAAGCATAAGTTTATTGGCTGTCATCCAAGTCGATATTTTGATCAGCTCCTCATTAACAATGGTGTTGAGGGTGGCAAGATTAGGGTGAGAGATGACATAAGTCGTGTCGTCAGCAAAGAGAATGGGTTTCAGGTGTTGGGATACGTTTGGAAGATCATTGATGTATATGAGGAAGAGCAGGGGACCAAGGACACTTCCCTGCGGAACTCCAGTATCAAGTGGCCATGTTGTTGATGCTGTGTCTTTAATGGTGACATACTGATACCTATTAGTAAGATTAGTAAGGTAAGATTTTAAAAAAGCAAGCGCATGGCCTCTTATACCGTAATGGTCAAGTTTGTGGAGTAGGATGTCATGGTCTACTGTGTCAAAAGCTTTTCTTAGGTCAATAAAAATTCCTAGTGGATATTCCTTATTTTCCAATGCTGTGTAAAGCAGATCTAGCATTTTTATGATTGCATCATTAGTGCTTTTATTTTTCCTGAATCCAAATTGGCAGGGGTTGAGTATGTTTTGTGCTGTTATAAATGAATACAGTCTCCTGTGCACGAGTTTCTCAAAGATTTTGGATAGCAATGGTAAGTTTGATATTGGCCTATAGTTGTTTAAGTCTGTAGGGTCACCACCTTTATGTATTGGTGTAACCCTTGCCATCTTGAGTAGTTTCGGGAAGGTGCTAGTTTCTAGTGACTTGTTAAAAAGTAATGAAATAGCATGCGAAAGGATATGGGCCGCTCGCTTGTACAGTAATGGTGGGACATTAGACAGATTCCCTGAGTTGTTTTTAAGTGACTTTATAATCTCGGTGAGTTCCGAGGGCTCAGTTGGTGCAAGATAGAAGGAATTTGGGAAATTCCCATCTAGGTAGTCCCCGGCATGGGCATTGGTATGTGGGATTTTATTGGCGAGATTAGATCCTATGGTTGAGAAGAAGTCGTTTATCTTGTTAGCTGTGTCAGTGGGATGTAGTGGTGTTTCATTAGGTTTAGTTAGGACATTATTATTATTAAAATCAGGGGGAAGCGCTAAACCCGGAGGATTATACAGCGCCTGGGGGGGATGTGGAAGGCATTCAGGCTTAATTCGGGGAACTGGAGCACAGATCCAATTCTCTAAATCAAGAGCCCCTCACCAACATCAAGGAACCTTCCTTGAGGGGTTTAGTTAGGACAATATTCTTGTTTTTTTTTTCAGTTTGTGGGTCCCTAGAATCTGAGAGAGTGTTTTCCAGGTCTTTTTTATATCTCCTCTAGTGTCTGTGAATCTACTGGAGTAGTATAGCAGTGGTTTTAAGTTGGAAAAATTCAGATTCAGGAAGGATATAGGAAAGCACTGGTTTGGTAATAGAGTTGTGGATGAGTGGAACAAACTCCCGAGTACAGTTATAGAGGCTAAAACGTTGTGTAGTTTTAAAAATAGGTTAGATAAATACATGAGTGGGTGTGAGTTGGACCTGACTAGCTTGTGCTACTAGGTCAGTTGCCGTGTTCCTTCCTTCGGTGAATGTGACCTGACTGGACTAGGTTGGAGCATTGACATAAGCCGGTAGGAGACTTGGACCTGCCTCGCATGGGCCAGTAGGCCTTCTGCATTATTATTATAATAAAAAAGAATAGGCCTTCTGCAGTGTTCCTTCTTTCTTATGTTCTTATGTGTAAATTACCTAGAATAACCCAAAAAAGTCAAAGTGACTTCTCCATTCGGGTCCTTATATCATAAATAAGAACATAAGAACATAAGAACGAAGGAACACTGCAGAAGGCCTACTGGCCCATGCGAGGCAGGTCCAAGTCTCCTACCGGCTTAAGCCAATGCACCCAACCTAGTCAGGTCAGGTCACACTGACTTAAGGGAGGAACACGGCAACCGACCTGGTAGCACAAGCTATCAGGTCCAACTCACACCCACCCACACCCACTCATGTATTTATCCAACCTATTTTTAAAGCTACACAACGTTCTAGCCTCTATAACGGTACTTGGGAGTTTGTTCCACTCATCCACAACTCTATTACCAAACCAGTACTTTCCTATATCCTTCCTGAATCTGAATTTTTCCAACTTAAAACCATTGCTGCGAGTCCTGTCTAGGCTAGATATTTTCAGCACACTATTTACATCCCCTTTATTTATTCCAGTCTTCCATTTATACACCTCAATCATATCCCCCCTAATTCTACGTCTTTCTAGAGAGTGCAGTTTCAGGGCCCTTAGTCTATCCTCATAGGGAAGGTTTCTGATACATGGGATCAACTTTGTCATCCTCCTTTGTACATTTTCCAGAGAATTTATATCCATTCTGTAATACGGTGACCAAAACTGTGCAGCATAATCTAAATGAGGCCTAACCAAGGATGTATAGAGTTGAAGAACAACCTGAGGACTCCTATTATTTATGCTTCTTGATATGAAGCCAAGGATTCTATTAGCTTTATTGCGAACACTTATGCACTGTTGTCTTGGTTTCAGATTACTGCTAACCAGAACTCCTAAATCTTTTTCGCAATCCGTAATATTAAGATCTACATTATTTAGTTTATATGTGGCATGGTTATTGTCCTGTCCAACATTTAGAACTTTGCATTTGTCTATATTAAACTGCATCTGCCACTTCTCCGACCACTGCATCAGTCTATTCAAATCTTCCTGGAGTGCTCGAATGTCCTCGTCAGAATGAATTCGACGGCCTATTTTGGTGTCATCGGCAAACTTGCCGATGTCGCTCTTTATGCCCTCATCTATGTCGTTTATGTAGATTGTGAACAGCAGGGGGCCCAACACTGACCCCTGTGGAACACCGCTCGTGACACTTCCCCACTCTGATTTCTCCCCATTTATGCAAACTCTCTGCTGCCTATTTGTCAACCATGCCTCTATCCAGGAAAAAATTTCTCCTCCTATTCCATGTGCTTTAATTTTCCTCAACAGTCTCTGATGTGGGACCCTGTCAAAAGCCTTACTGAAGTCCATATACACAATATCATATTCATTACCATGATCTACCTCCTCAAATACCTTAGTGAAAAAAGTTAATAAATTCGTAAGGCAGGAACGCCCCTTTGTAAAACCATGCTGAGATTCGTTGATTAATTTATGCTTTTCAAGGTGGCTACGAACTGCCTCGGCAATTATTGATTCCATAAATTTTCCCACTATGGAGGTCAGGCTTATTGGTCTATAGTTCGAAGCTAAGGACCTGTCACCTGTTTTGAAAATAGGTATCACATTTGCCATTTTCCACTTATCTGGCACCATGCCAGTTTGTAGTGATATCTTGAAAAGATTAGCCAAAGGTGTGCTAAGCTCCTCTTTACATTCCTTTAGGACCCTTGCATACAGTTCATCAGGGCCTGGGGATTTGTTAGGTTTTAATTTATCTATTTGCCTAAGGACCATGTCACTTGTGACCCTAATAGTGCACAGTTTATTATCGTCCTGTTCTACATAATTTTTCATTACTGGAATATCGCTGGTATCCTCCTGTATAAAAACTGAGAGGAAGTATGTGTTAAAAATTCTACACATTTCCTTATCACTGTCAGTGAGCTGACCCGAGGAACTTTTGAGTGGGCCTATCTTGTCCCTGATCTTACTTCTGTATACCTGAAAGAATCCTTTTGGGTTAGTCTTCGATTCTCTTGCAACTTTAACCTCATAATCTCTCTTTGCTTTTCTAATTCCCTTTTTTATTTCTCTCTTTAACTGAATATATCGATTTCTCAATTGCCCCTCTCCTCTTTTGATTTGCCTATATATGCCTCTCTTTTGACCAATCAGATATTTTAATCTATTGTTCATCCATTTAGGATCATTTTTGTTTGATCTGATTACCCTATTTGGAACATAATTTGACTGAGCAGCTAGAACTATGCCCTGGAAAGCATCATATCGGCAACCATCACCACCTACCTGACCCTTAGTCAGGTCATTCCAGTTCAGCCCACCTAAGTAATTTTTCAGTCCTATGAAATCAGCCAAGCGAAAGTCAGGGACGGAGACTTGATTGCCATTATTTGGGGAATTCCATGATATATTAAAACTGAGTGATTTGTGATCACTTTCCCCAAGCTCATCATTAACCTCAAGATTATTAATTAGTGTTTCCCTACTGGCAAGAACCAAGTCAAGGAGGTTATTTCCCCTAGTTGGCTCTGTCACAAACTGTTTTAAAAAACAATCCTGGATCGTATCAAGAAAGTCACCTGACTCTAAATTTCCTGTCAAATTGCTCCAGTCAATCTGTCTATAGTTGAAATCTCCCATTAGCACAACATTTTCGTATGTAGATGCCTTACGAATTTCGTCCCATAGAAGTTTACTGCACTCCCTATCAAGATTTGGGGCCCTGTAAATCACACCCAAAATTAGTTTTTCTCGGCCCTCGAGAAGCTGTAACCAAACAGATTCAGTGGCTGATGCTTCTAATTTAATATCTTGTCTAACACAACAATTTAAATTGTCTCTGACATACATCGCTACTCCACCACCTTTCCTGTTGACCCTGTCAGTGTGGAATAATTTATAGCCTTGTATGTGACATTCAGAGGGCATCTCTCTATCTTTCAGATTGAGCCAGGTCTCTGTTATAGCAATAATATCTATGTTTCCTGCACTTGCAATTAATCTTAGCTCATCTATCTTATTTCTTACACTCCTGCTATTAGTATAGTAAACCTTAAGGGAGCTAGTCCCTTGCTGCCCTCTGCTGTCCCCCTTTGTTTGCTGACCTGATCTATTGTCTTTATTTATAACTTCATGCTGAATGCCTTTTATACATTTACTGTTTCCAACCCAAGTGTTGCAACCTGCTTGTTTCCCACACACACCCATACCTCTATCTTCCATCAGTTTAAAATCATAGGCATTTCACCAATGGCCTTCTCAATCGAGTCTGCAAGTGCTACCACCCCAGCCCCAGAGAGATGTACCCCATCCCTTGCATACATATCATGTTTGCCATAAAAGTTGTTCCAGTTGTCAATGAATGGGATTGCAAGTTCCTTGCAGTATCTGTCTAGCCAGCAATTTACACCAATTGCCCTAGACAACCATTCATTTCCTACTCCCCTTCTAGGCAAGATGCTACATATGATTGGGATCCCTCCCTTAGACTTAATGAAATCTATAGCTGACCTGTACTTTCCTACCCTTCCCAATATCATTTCCACCAGCGCTGAGACAGATAATGGGCTTGTTCCCATTACCTGACATGATATTATCCAGCCTGTTGACAATGTCCCCAACACCAGCTCCAGGGAAGCACACTCTATCTCTCATCTTCTTATTCCTATTACAAAAAGCACGGTCAATATATCTTACCTGAGAGTCACCAACCACAAGAATGCGCTTACCTCCATTAGCAGGGGCAGTAGTACCCTTACCTTCACTGGCCACTGAAGTACATTCATCCTGAAGAACAGAGAAGCGATTTCCTACCTTCAGATCTTCACTCTTAACTTTCCTTAATCTGATGCGCCTTCCATTACTGTGAACCACTCGCCACTTGTAGCAGGTGCTGGACTGCACCTCACTGCTGGTAGCCGTTGCTACCTCCCCAACTACAGCCTCCTCACAGCGAGAGACAGACTGCACCTCACTTGAAGCCTCATTCCCCACAACTCCAGCCACCTCACACTCTCTCCCAGACCCATTGAAGTGGTCCTTCAGCCTCCTAATCTCCTCCTGGAGAAGCAAGACCTCCTCCTTCAACTCTCCAACCTCAATTTTTAAAACACTGCAGAAGCAAGCCATGCTTTGTAACTGTCCACACTAATCCCCAAAGCAGCTCAGGGTCTGTGACCTCACGTGACGACTGACCACTGACGACTGGGTGTGTGACATAAGTCGAACAAATTGTATGATAATTCTATGTAACTGTATTTGTGTATACCTGAATAAACTTACTAAAAGTACTCTTAGCATGCCATATCCACCAAAGGATGAATACTATTCTTAACTATCTCTTCTTGAGTGTGATTTTTCTATGTAATCAGCTGATGAAGCCTGCAGCTCAGGCGAAACATTTCGTCAGTCAAGACTCCTAGTATTGCACGTTTGTCTTATAATCTTCAGTTAGTCCCAAACACGCACCAATTTAGAAGTTTGTCTATACCTGGAGTTTACCTGGAGAGAGTTTCGGGGGTCAACGCCCCCGCGGCCCGGTCTGTGACCAGGCCTCCTGGTGGATCAGCCCCTGATCAACCAGGCTGTTGCTGCTGGCTGCACGCAAACCAACGTACGAGCCACAGCCCGGCTGATCAGGAACCGACTTTAGGTGCTTGTCCAGTGCCAGCTTGAAGACTGCCAGGGGTCTGTTGGTAATCCCCCTTATGTATGCTGGGAGGCAGTTGAACAGTCTCGGGCCCCTGACACTTATTGTATGGTCTCTTAACGTGCTAGTGACACCCCTGCTTTTCATTGGGGGGATGGTGCATCGTCTGCCAAGTCTTTTGCTTTCGTAAACCCATGCAGGTTATAACAGCAGCACACTCCACAAATAACCCGCACATAGGAGAGAGGAGGTTAGGACGACGTTTCGGTCCGTCTTGTACCACTTGTGTATTGTTCCAGTCACGGTATTATGCCATTTTTTTCTTGTTAACAGTAGCGCCTGAGAGTTAAAGAACAACCTGCTTTGATCCATGGATTGGAAGAATAACTTATCAAAACTATAACCAAACGAAATATAAATCTAACTACCGTAGCTTCTATATATAATCAGTAGAAGTAACAGTTGAATTTTATATTACAATGTATAACTATGAAAACAATGTTTGGTGTTGGCAGTACTGTGTGCGTGTGCGCGTGTGCGCCAGCCAGTCAGCTGATAAGGTAAACAATGGCTGGTGTATTATGTAACAACACAAGAATGAAGACCTACTGTAGCCCTGTGGGCCCATACCCACTCATATACCCGTCCAATCTAGTATATTCCAAGTTGCCCAAAGTGTAACTGTGTATACCTGAGTAAACTTACTTATTGCTAAGTCATTTCTTCTCTCGAGGGAAGTTACTTGAAGCCACTGAGGGGATCTTGATCCAAGGAATTGTATCTGTGCTTGTTTGAATCGAATCTGAATACCTCCTTTTTCCCTCTAGGTGCTGTATTATCCCCGTCAACAATGTATGACCCTGGAGTATACCTGGAGAGGGTTTTGGGGGGTCAACGCCCCCACAACCCTGTGACCAGGCCTCCTGCTAAGTAAGTTTATTCAGGTATACACAAATACAGTTACATAGAGTCTTATACATAGTAGAGAACCTAGCATAACCCAAAAAAGTTAAACAAAGTGACTTATTTCCATTGGGGTCCCTTTAATAATATCTTATACTACAAAAGATATATACGTACTAAGAATAATGTAAGAAGTTATTTACATATGCGTGTTAACTAAACAAAAATAAAAAATCATTCTCCTTCCTTTCTGTGGCTACAGTGGCTGCAGTTAGAATGATAACAAATTCTCACTACAGGCAGCACACTCCACCAATATTCAATACACTCAACCTACTCACCATACAAAACATCCATACTTATTACTGCACCTATTACATACATAGAACACTCAACTCTGATATTAACCCTCCCCTCAAACATCTCCTTGCCAACCTCAACAGAACACATGACCATAACACAAGGCACAGATCACTCTTTGATATTCCTCGTGTCCATCTCACGCTATGCAAAAACTCAATGCACATAAAAGGCCCTAAAATCTGGAATTCATTACCTGTAAATATAAAAGAAACACTACCTGTTTATAAATTCAAGTCTCTTCTCAAAGATCACTTACTCACCCAAAACCAAATAAATACTGAATAACTGAACCTTATAAATTGTATATCTTAAATGTTTCTCACAATTATATCACATAAATGTTAAACCTAAAACCCAATCTAACTTTATTATTTTTTAAATTCACTACCTAACAGAATACTCCATTCTACTGAATTTACAACAATGCATGCAACCATATGACCTGTCTTTGTAATACTCACTTGTGCTTTATAGTAATCAGTTTACATTAATGTTTTTCACTGATTTCATCATTGCTTAGTTAATCTTAAGTTAATTTTAAGCCAGCCCGTAATGCTATGCATAGTATAAGTGGCTTTGGCATGCTGCTCTTATCTGTATTTTTTTTTGTACCTCTGTAAGTGTGCTCAAATTATAAATAAATAAATAAATAAATAAATAAATAAATAAATTAGGTACCTTTTGGCTCTCTTCTTGAACTGGCTCATGGTGGATCAGGGCCTGATCAGCCAGGCTGTTACTACTAGCCACATGCAAACTGACGTGTGAACCACAGCCCAACTGGTCAGGTACTGCCTTTAGGTGCCTGTCCAGCGCCTTCTTGAAGACAGCCAGGGGTCTATTGGTAATCCCCCTTATGTATGCTAGGAGGCAGTTGAACAGTCTTGGGCACCTGACACTTATTGTGTAGTCTCTTAGTGTACTCGTGGCACCCCTGGTTTTCATTGGGGAAAGTTGCATCTCCTACTCTGTCTTTTGCTTTTAGTAAGTAAGTTTATTCAGGTACACACAAATACAGTTACATAGAATTATCATACATAGCAGCATATGTGTAGAGAACCTGGGATAACCCAAAAAAGTCAGACTGAGTGACCTGTTTCCATTGGGGTCCTTTATTTCCATTGGGGTCCTTTTGTAGGGAGTGATTTTCATGTGCATATTTTGGACTAGTGCCTCTAGAATTTTCCAAGTGTATATTATCATGTGCCTTTCTCACCTGCATTTCAGGGAGTACAAATCAAGGGGCTTCAACCGTTCCCAGTATAGGTGCTTTATTATACTTATACATATACTGTGAAAGTTCTTTGTACATAACACTTAGTTTTGATTATAATAATAATCATGTATTATCTCCGTGGGTTTAGTGTGTGATAAATGGTTTAAAAAAAACGACTAGTTGAAGATTGAGACACTTATACAACGTATGGGAATGTTTATTGAGGAAACGTTTTGCCACACAGTGGCTTCATCAGTCTAATACAAAGCGGAGAGGTGGAGTTTGAGGTAATCAGTCCCTCAGCCTGGAGTCAATGTGTTCAGTCTATCAATCTTGAAGAATGTACAGCATAGGGCCATAGACATGGCTTATATATTGTAGTCAGGTGAGGTGAAGCAGGAGGAGGCGGGGTCATAGTGGAACCATCCACTATGACCATCCAACTTGTCAGTTTTTTAAACCATTTATCACATCTGTCAGACACTGCAGCATCATGGATATCTTGATACAAAGAATTCTTCAAAACTTGTCCAACCTTTGGACGAAGACCTACTTAGACTAGTGGATGGTTCCACTATGACCCCGCCTCTTCCTGCTTTGCCTTGCCTGACTACAGTACTATATAAGCCACGTCCGCGGCCCTATGCTGTACATTCTTCGAGATTGATAGACTGAACACATTGACTCCAGGCTGAGGGACTGATTACCTCAAACTCCACCTCTCCTTACACTTTTCCACTTTACATTGGACTGAGGAAGCCACTGTGTGGCGATACGTTTCCTCAATAAATATTCCCATATGTTGCATAAGTGTGGGTTTAGTGCTTCCTAATGAATGTAATAATAATTCTTCCCTGTATCCTTTGTAAATCTAAAATTTTCCAACTTGAATCCATTGCTGAAAGCCCTGTGTTGATTAGATATTTTCAGTGCAAGAATGAACATTGCAATAGGCCTATGCTAGGCAGGTCTAACTCTTACCCACTAATGTACCCACCCAAGGTTTTGGCCTCAATGATGCTACCTGGAGTTTGTTCCACTCATCTACAGTTCTGTTGCCATACCTGTACTTTAATGTAATCTTTAGGTCTTCACCTTGACTGCAACCTGAAATTTCACACCCACATCCAACACATAGCCAAGAAGATCTCCAAAACAGTAGGCATCCTCTCCAAAATATGGTACTATGTACCCAAAACGACACTACTTACACTATACCACTCAGATCTGCTGTGCAGACTATCACCCATTCCTGTGCCAGACAACAAACCCCTCTGGCTCTTCAAGAGTTTGAACTTACTTAATATACAAAATATGCACTCACATTACAATGCTGCTATATATATATAGAACATCAGACTCCAGCATAAACACTCCCTTCAAACTTCTTGATAGCTAGAACAGAGCACACAGGCACAACACAAGGTACAAAACTCTTTTCAACATCCCCCATGTTCACCTCACCCTGTGCAAAAATGCAATGCACATTATAGGCCCCAAGTTCTAGAATTCATTGCCTGAAGCAGCAAAAGGTCTCCTGTCTGCCAATCCATTTAGAGCTGTAATTAAAAATCACCTCATCTCCCTAACTTAACTACACCAACATTATGCTATACCAAACAAAACCAACTCATTCAACTACTTCCTATTTCTTCACCATCTATAATTGTTCCATAATCTGAAATCATAAAGCCAGTTTGTAACTGTTTAAGAAATCCCAATTAACCCGTAAAAGGTCTAAACGTATATATACGTTTTTTCAACATTTGAAAGTATGTAAAAAAAGTAGATCTTCTTTTTGTTTTTTTACATTTGAAAATGTGTAAAAAAACTTTGATCTACTTTTTTTTGTTATATTTGAAAATATGTAAAAAAATGTAGATCTACTTTTGTAGCACTACACATGTGAACGTAGATCTGCTTGGACCGTTTACGGGTTAAACTAAAATCGCTGAATCAGTTCAAAGTATTAATACATACTTAAAATTGAAAAATTAGACATGTCCTTGAATTTGTATTGATAAAGCCACTGGATGGCGAAACATCTTCAGTAAAGATACTCAGATGTTGCACATGTCTAATTTTTCATATTGTCGGTATTGTATACCATTAATGTACATACTTAAAATGTACTATTTTCATTAACTACCTCTTTTTTGTAATACTGTAATATATATTTAAAATTGTACCACTCAATAACCAATGTCTAGTTTTGAGTAGTTTTTTTTTTTTTTTTTTTTTTTTTTTTTTTTTTTTTTTTTACACAGGGTTTCAAGATTAGTCTGTCTGAAATGCACAACATGCTAGTGTTTTTTTTTTTTATGCTTAGCAGTTTTTTATTACATGTAAGCTTCAGAAAGAAGTTAAGTTTTTTTATTAATGTATGCTGACCTTCTCTATTAAATTTTTATTTATTTATTTAATAATTTGCACATACAGAGGTACAAAAAACATGTAAATAACCCAGTTCACTTTCTTCATATTATATCTTTTTTTTTTTTTTTTGTTACTGAGTTTCACGCAGTTGAGTTACTTAGCTGTTGCAATTTTTAAGGTTATAATCATGACTGATTTCTACTGTATCTTACAGCTAAACTTTAAAAAATTAGATATGAAGAAACTAATGGAAATAAGTCACTGCATCTGAATTTTTTGGGTTATCTTAGGTAATTATACATGTTACTATGCATGATAATTGTAATTACCTAAAGTTGTGTAACTGTATCTAGTTATGTGTATCTAGTTATGTTATTTGTTTGCTATAATTTTTACCACTGAATATATCATTGCTTAGTTAATCTTAAGTTAATTTTAAGCCTGCCCATAATGCTCTGCATACAAGGGGCTTTGGCATGTTACACTTAACCACTGTATTTCTTTGTACATCTATGTATCATGTCCAAATTAATAATAAATAAATAAATAAATGTGTGCCTGTACCTAAATAAATTTACACATTGGAAAGTGTGAATATTGTGATTTCATGAGTCGTGTGAATATTTTGTTCGTTAAGCAGCTTTAAACTTTTGAAAAAGGATGGGAGTGTTGCCTGGAGCCTGAATAAGCAATTATTCCGAAAGCTGATTTTTGAGTGACAACAGGTTTAGAGTGATTATATATTGATCCTCATTCAGAGATACCATAGATGAAATTTGGATATTATCCTTTATGTTTCAAAGGAACATCTTTTGCTTTGTTCCCAAACATTATAAAGCCGGTCTTGTTAGTATTGAGCGAGTTCATTGGTTGTGATCCAAGTACGTACATATTTTAGGAAGTTTGGCATTTACTGTGTTTCTGAGTGCTGCTGGATCAGAATTTGAAATACTAACATTAAGTATCAGTACATCTTGTGTAATTTACTGCAATCAGACAGGTTGTGAATGACAAATTGGTCAGTTACAAATAAGTTATAGGTGCATTTGTATATTTTCTAGATATTGAATTTTGTCAGTTTGTGTTATATTTACTTTTAAATTAAACAAGCATTTTGTTGCAGGAAAGGTTCTATACATACATAACCCAACAAGTTTGAGGATTCCTGCAGTATTTGGAATAAATTGTGATGCACATGTCTTCAAGAGTTATCAACAAACTGGGAGTTGCTGCTGCATTTATACTGTATGTAACTGAGAGATTGAATAATTTTTCATCTTCGGTAAAATTATTGCCTGATATACAAATATGTGATAGTTCATCCACATACATATTTGAAAACTGATATTACAGCGTATTTATATTTTATTGTAAAACATTTCTTATTCACATTGATTAATAATGTGTCAAATATTCCAGGGGAGCAGTAGCTGGTAACCATATCCGAAAATACAGAGAAAAAGTATCATTAGCAACATATTCAGGTTTGTTCAGTATTGTTATACTGTACAGTATTCATAAAAAAATGCTGTATATTCTAGCACTGAAAGTTTAGATTGATTGGTGCTGGAGGTGGTTTATAAAGTCATTATGTGACTGTTGGGGACAGATTTTTCCTCATGTCGTCTTATTCAGCAAATTACTTAAGTTTTTGTTATTTAGGTTTAATTAGCTGGTGTTGCGGCCCCTGCCAAACTAGCGGTTAAATAGTTAACCTGCCGGCCGGCAGTACCACTGGGTGCGTCATCAAACCCAATGTGGGGGCTGCTGAGCCGGCCTTAGAGCAGTAAGAGCCTGAGTGCCTCACGGTACACACCTAAGCAGTAGGTACCTGACCACCGAAGGGTACACGTCTACTGGCTTTAGTAACAGTATGTACCAGAGCGCCTCGCTGTACACACCTAAGCAGTAGGTACCTGACCACCGAAGGGTACACGTCTACTGGCTTTAGTAACAGTATGTACCAGAGTGCCTCGTTGTACACACCTAAGCAGTAGGTACCTGACCACCGAAGGGTACACGTCTACTGGCTTTAGTAACAGTATGTACCAGAGCGCCTCGCTGTACACACCTAAGCAGTAGGTACCTGACCACCGAAGGGTACACGTCTACTGGCTTTAGAAATATTATGTACCTGAGCGCCTCGCTGTACACACCTAAGCAGTAGGTACCTGACCACCGAAGGGTACACGTCTACTGGCTTCAACATTAAGTACCTGAACTCCTCAGGGTACACGTCTATGCAGTAGGTACCTGACCACCGAATCGTACCTATCTACTGGCGTTAGAAGAACCGCTCACCGCAGCTCACTGAGTCTGTTGGCCTCAGTTACTTGACGGCCGCATTCAGTGAGCTTGCAGCATGGTGTTCGGCTAGCGGTGTGTCAACCGCCTTTGGAGAGGATTTACTGGACTACCGGTGATGTCTGTGGACTCACCGTCTACGTTGATCAACTGTGGGCCGGAGTCGTCAGATGCTGTTTAGTGGGACATTACATGAAGAAAAGGTTGGAGTGTTACACTGAACTGGGCCAGGACCGTAGTGTGACACTGAGGGACGTACGATGGAGTGGAACACTGAGATATGCACAGGACCGTAGTGGAACACTGAGATGAAAAGGGTGTCGTGGGACACTGAAGATGGCCTGGTTGTAGTGTACACTGAACAGTGTCGTGTGACTGACTTCGTGTCGTGAGAGGCAGTTGATTGTAATTTATTATTATACAAATGTTATTTATAATTTATTGTTTTAGCATAGAGATATATATATATATAGTGACAGTAGTGTCAAGAGTTGTACCCTGTGTAGGGTTATTAATTATATTTTAGTAAAATGCTGATTATAATTTATTATAGTAACATGTACATATTATTATTATATCATAGTTCAAATACCTCTAGACCAAAGATAGTTGATTTTTATATATTAAAGATTAATTTATTTTAATGTGTGTATTTATGTATCCCGAACTCTTTATTACAAAAGGAGTAAATAATACCATCTTCATTTTAAAAATTACTTTTTTGTAATAGCTGGGATTGCCTTCTATTAATAAAAATGAACCAATTATAATACAGTGGACCCTCGCCTAACGAACGCATCGCATAACGTTAAATTCGCCTAACGATACATTTTAACGCTAACATTTTGCCTTGGCTAACGCTAAAAAACTCGCCTAACGATAATCGTTCTTGGGTACCAATTAATATCGTTAGGTGAGGGTCCACTGTATTATGCAATGCCAGTGAATTAACTTAAAGATAAGAGTGAGTGATCAACAGTTCTGAAGCACAATCAGAAAACAAGATTCTACTAAGCACACTAGATAATACAATCAGATAATCACTGTTGAAGGTTTGTGAACAGTTATCCATTTGACTGTCTTAGTAACAGTGAAATACTGAATGTTATTGAGATGGGTTGTCTGAATGTATGATTCATTCTACCTAACTATGAAAATCTACAGACAATTTAAAGAAATAATTTACAGAACAAATTATGGTGCAAATCAAAGAAAACTGTGTTAATGTTTGGGTATTGAAACAGTTTTCAGTTCTCTGAAATATCAGATTCCTAATTTTTGATGGTCAGTTGTATTAAATAAAAAAAAAACATTGAATTATTTGTGAATATATAGACTTACAATGTTATGTGCCATACTTATGTATAAGGAATTGAAATAAATGTTATTTTTATTATTATTGTGATCTAAGAAAGCCTTTCTTACAAAAATATATTTTGCAGGAAACACAGTTGAACTGACACAAGAGGATGCTGATGAATGGTTTATTGAGGAAAAGGTATGTGCTAATTAATACCTGAATATTCATGGAGAGGGGGATGCTTTGATAATGGTGCTCTTGATCCAGGGAACTAGAATTATCCTCCTCTTCATCAAATGAAACCTGATTACTTTAGTGGTACTGTATGAATGACGTGTTTAGCACTAGTTCATGAATACAATAATGACTCTCAATAATGCAGTATACAGTACAGTATACAACAATACCAGGCTTCCCTCATTTTGTGCAGTTTTGCTTCATGCAAAATTTAGTATTATGCTATGTCCTATTTCTGTTGGTAATTTTATATATGCAATATGCACTTGCCATGTGTAGCCAGTGTAGTTCGCAAAGTGTATCTAAGATATTGTAAGTAACTTTACTCAGGTATGAATGAGAAGAAGCTGGATGTCCTGGCTTTAAGTGAAACGAAGCTGAAGGGGGTGGGAGAGTTTTAGTGGAGAGGAATAAATGGGATTAGGTCAGGGGTTTCAAATACAGTTAGAGCTAAAGAAGGAGTAGCAATAATGTTGAAGGATAAGTAATGGCAGGAAAAGAGGAACTATAAATGTATTTATTCAAGGATTATGTAGAGTAAAATAAAGGTTGGATGTGAAAAGTGGGTTATAGTAATCATATATGCACCTGGAGAAGAGAGAAGTGTAGAGGAGAGAGAGAGATTTTTGGGAAATGTTGAGTGAATGCGTGGGGAGTTTTGAAACAAGTCTGAGAGTAATGATGGTTGGGGATTTCAGTGCTAAAGTGGGCAAAAATGTTGTGGAGGGAGTAGTAGGTAAATTTGGGGTGCCAGGGGTAAATGAAAATGGGGAGCCTTTAACCCTTTGAGGGTTTCGGACGTACTAGTACGTCTTACGCGCAGGGGTTTTTGACGTACTAGTACGCATAAATTCTAGCGCCGTCAAATCTCGCGGGAAAAGTCTGGTAGACCTCCATATGAAAGAATGGGTCTATGTGGTCAGTGTGCACAGTATAAAAAAAATCCTGCAGCACACAGTGCATAATGAGAAAAAAAAAAACTTTCACCGTTTTTTTGGCATAAAACAGCGACTTTGCTCTGTATTTTCGTATGGTATTTATTGTTGTATTCTAGTTTTCTTGGTCTCATTTTATAGAATGAAATGCATATCACAGAAATTGAAATGATTTTCACTGGTTTTACAATGAAAAGTACCTTGAAATTGAGCTCAAAGTAGGAGAAATGTTCGATTTTTACCAAAGTTCAAAAGTAAACAAATCATGCCAAGCGTCCAATACACGTCAACTGGTGAGTCTAACATTCTTTTGCAAGTGTGCCAATATGATTTATATCATTTTTTACACTAATGCAGTAGTCTGCATAACAGTAAATCTTCTATTTTTCGTGAGAATAAAAATTCAAAGTGGAAAGCAAAAGAATGTAAGAGGGGCCTTGAGACGTGACTAATGAACAGAAGAAATGTCATTTTAGTGCCAGGAATGTATTTCTTGTTTGTTCTGGACCCTATTCAGAAATTGGCATTTTTTGAAATTTGTGTGAAATTGGCAAAATTGCTAAATTCTGACCACTGTATTGGATAGCTGAAAATGGTAAATGGGTGGTTTCTTGCACTCATTCAATAGAAAAAATGTAGTTCTAGCGAAATATTCATGTTTTTTGTCGACTAGTACAGAGGAATTGGCCGAAAATGGGGCTCAAATTGGGCAAAATCGCCGATGTGTAAACATCGCAGTGACTGCTAACTTCGCGAGAGCATAATTCCGTAAGTTTTCCATCAAATCACATAATTTTGGTGTCATTATGATCGGGAAAAGATTCTCTATCTTTTCATAAGAAAAAATATTTTTTTTTTTTTAAATATGGCCGACCCTGAGAACGAGTTTCTGAGAGGGCCTGTCGACCCTCAAAGGGTTAATTGAGCTATGTGTAGAAAGAGGTTTGGTAATAAGTAATACATATTTTATGAAGAGGATAAATAAATATACAAGGTATGATATAGCACGTAATGAAAGTAGTTTGTTAGATTATGTCTTGGTGGATAAAACGTTGATGGGTAGGCTCCAGGATGTACACGTTTATAGAGGGGCAACTGATATATCGGATCATTATTTAGTTGTAGCTACAGTTAGAGTAAGAGGTAGATGGGAAAAGAGGAAAATGGCAACAACAAGTAAGAGGGAGGTGAAAGTGTATAAACTAAGGTAGGAGGAAGTTCGGGTCAGATTTTTTTTTTTTTTTAACAAATCGGCCTCTCCCACCGAGGCAGGGTGACCCAAAAAGAAAGAAAATCCCCAAAAAGAAAATGCTTTCAACTTCATTCAACACTTTCACTTCACTCACACATAATCACTGTTTTTGCAGAGTTGCTCAGAATGCAACAGCTTAGAAGTATACACATATAAAAATACACAATATATCCCTCCAAACTGCCAATATCCCAAACCCCTCCTTCAGAGTGCAGGCGTTGTACTTCCCATTTCCAGGACTCAAGTCCGGCTATATAAAATAACCGGTTTCCCTGAATCCCTTCACTAAATATTACCCTGCTCACACTACAACAGCTCGTCAGGTCCCAAATACCATTCGTCTCCATTCAGTCCTATCTAACACGCTCATGCACGCTTGCTGGAAGTCCAAGCCCCTCGCCTACAAAACCTCCTTTACCCCCACCCTCCAACCTTTTCGAGGACGACTCCTACCCTGCCTTCCTTCCCCTACAGATTTATACGCTCTCCATGTCATTCTACTCTAATCCATTCTCTCTAAATGACCAAACCACCACAGCAGCCCCTCTTCACCCCTCTGACTAATACTTTTATTAACTCCACACCTTCTCCTCATTTCCACACTCTGAATTTTCTGCACAATATTTACACCACACATTGCCCTTAGACAGGACATCTCCACTGCCTCCAACTGCCTCCTCACTGCAGCATTTACAACCCAAGCTTCACACCCATATAAGAGTGTTGGTACTACTATACTTTCATACATTCCCTTCTTTGCCTCCATAGATAACATTTTTTGTCTCCACATATATCTCAATGCACCACTCACCTTTTTTCCTTCGTCAATTTGGGTGAGATATAAGCAACTATTGGCAGAAAGGTGGGCTGGTGCAAGTATGAGTAGTGGGGGGTTGAAGAGGGTTGGAATAGTTTTAAAAATTCAGTATTAGAATGTGGGGCAGAAGTTTGTGGTTATAGGAGGGTGGGTGCAGGAGGAAAGAGGAGTACAGTGGACCCCCGGTTAACGATATTTTTTCACTCCAGAAGTATGTTCAGGTGCCAGTACTGACGGAATTTGTTCCCATAAGGAATATTGTGAAGTAGATTAGTCCATTTCAGACCCCCAAACATACACGTACAAACGCACTTACATAAATACACTTACATAATTGGTCGCATTCGGAGGTGATCGTTATGCGGGGGTCCACTGTATTTGGTGGAATGATGAAGTAAAGGGTGTGATAAAAGAGAAAAAGTTAGCGTATGAGAGGTTTTTACAAAGCAGAAGTGTTACAAGAAGAGTAGAGTATATAGAGGGTAAAAGAAAGTTGAAGAGAGGGGTGAGAGAGTGCAAAAGGAGAGCAGATGACAGAGTGGGAGAGGCACTGTCAAGAAATTTTAATGAAAATAAAAAAATTTGGAGTGAGTTAAACAAGTTAAAAAACCCTAGGGAACGAATGGATTTGTCAGTTAAAAACAGAGTAGGGGAGTTAATAGATGGGGAGATGAAGGTTTTGGGTAGATGGGGAGAATATTTTGAGGAACTTTTAAATGTCGACGAAGAAAGGAAGGCGGTAATTTCATGCACTGGCCAGGGAGGTATACCATCTCTTAGGAGTGAAGAAGAACAGGATGTGAGTGTGGGGGAGGTGCATAAGGTGTTACGTAGAATGAAAGAGGGTAAAGCAGCTGGAACTGACGGGATCATGACAGAAATATTAAAAGCAGGGGGGGGGATATAGTGTTGGAGTGGTTGGTATTTTTGTTTAATAAATGTATGAAAGAGGGGAAGGTACCTAGGGATTTGCAGAGAGCATGTATAGTTCCTTTATATAAAGGCAAGGGGGACAAAAGAGACTGTAAAAATTATAGAGGAATAAGTTTACTGAGTATACCAGGAAAAGTGTACGGTAGGGTTATAATTGAAAGAATTAGAGGTAAGACAGAATGTAGGATTGCGGATGAGCAAGGAGGCTTTAGAGTGGGTAGGGGAAGTGTTGATAAAGTGTTTACATTGAAGCATATATGTGAACAGTATTAAGAAAAAGGTAGGGAAGTTTTTATTGCATATATGGATTTAGAAAAGGCATATGATAGAGTGGATAGGGAAGCAATGTGGCAGATGTTGCAAGTATATGGAATAGGTTGTAAGTTACTAAATGCTGTAAAGAGTTTTTATGAGGATAGTGAGGCTCAGGTTAGGGTGTGTAGAAGAGAGGGAGACTACTTCCCAGTAAAAGTAGGTCTTAGACAGGGATGTGTAATGTCACCATGGTTGTTTAATATATTTATAGATGGGGGGAGTGGTGGGATTAAATTATGGGGAATCAAATACAAAATGGGAATTGACACAGTTGCTTTTTGCTGATGATACTGTGCTTATAGGAGATTCTAAAGAAAAATTGCAAAGGTTAGTGGACGAGCTTGGGAGAGTGTGTAAAGGTAGAAAGTTGACAGTGAACATAGAAAAAAGTAAGGTGATGAGGGTATCAAATGATTTAGATGGAAGTATGGAAGAAGTGAATGTTTTCAGATACTTGGGGAGTTGACATGTTTGTGGATGGATTTATGAAGGATGAGGTTAATCATAAAATTGATGAGAGAAAAAAGGTGAGTGGTGCGTTGAGGTATATATGGAGATAAAAAATGTTATCTATGGAGGCAAAGAAGGGAATGTATGAAAGTACACGTATAGGAGTACCAACACTCATATGGGTGTGAAGCTTGGGTTGTGAATGCAGCAACGAGGAGGCGGTTGGAGGCAGTGGAGATGTCCTGTCTAAGGGCAATGTGTGGTGTAAATATTATGCAGAAAATTCGGAGTGTGGGAATTAGGAGAAGGTGTGGAGTTAATAAAAGTATTAGTCACAGGGCTGAAGAGGGGTTGAGGTGGTTTGGTCATTTAGAGAGAATGGATCAAAGTAGAATGACATGGAGAGCATTTAAATCTGTAGGGGAAGGAAGGCAGGGTAGGGGTCATCCTCGAAAAGGTTGGAAGGAAGGGGTAAGGGAGCATTTGTGGGCGAGGGGCTTGGACTTCCAGCAGGTGCGCATGAGCGTGTTTGATAGGAGTGAATGGAGACGAATGGTATTTGGGGCCTGACGATCTGTTGGAGTGTGAGCAGGGTAATATTTAGTGAAGGGATTTAAGGAAACCGGTTAATTTTATAGACAAACTTGAGTCCTGGAAATGGGAAGTACAATGCCAACACTCTAAAGGAGGGGTTCGGGATATTGGCAGTTTGGAAGGATATGCTCGTGTCTTTGTACGTATATACTTCTAAGCTGTTGTGTACTGAGTACCTCTGCAAAAACAGTGATTGTGTGTGAGTGAGGTGAAAGTGTTGAATGACGATGAAAGTATTTTCTTCTTGGGGATTTTCTTTCTTTTTAGGGTCACCCTGCCTCGGTGGGAGATGACCGACTTATTAAAAAAAAAAAAATACACAAATACAGTTATATAGATTATCGTACATAGCAGCATATGTGTAGAGAACCTAGGGTAACCAAAAAAGTCAGAGAAAGTAACTTAGTTCCATTGGGGTCCTTGTGATAACTATTGTCTATACATGTATTTAAAAGTTAAAAACAAGTAAGTATCATAACTCTGTAAAAGCAGTTACAATAAAAGATGATATACAGTGGACCCCCGCATAACGATGGCATCACATAGCGATTATTTCGCATACCGCTTACTTTAATTGCAAAAATTTTGCCTCGCATACCGCTTAAAAACCCGCTTACCGATTTTCGTCCGAGACGCGTCCAATGTGCGGCCTGAGCCACGCTCACATGTTCCGCCGGTGGCATTGTTTACCAGCCAGCCTCCGCGGTAACATCCAAGCATACAATCGGAATATTTCGTATTATTACAGTGTTTTCGGTGCTTTTTCTGGAAAATAAGTGACCATGGGCCCCAAGAAAGCTTCTAGTGCCAACCCTACAGCAATAAGGGTGAGAATTACAATAGAGATGAAGAAAAAGATCATTGATAAGTATGAAAGTGGAGTGCATGTCTCTGAGCTGGCCAGGTTGTATAATAAACCCCAATCAACCATCGCTACTATTGGTGGTACAGCTGCTGCTGCTGCTGCACTGTCAGCTGCTGCTGCTGCTGTAGCACCGTTGTTGGTGTGGCTTATTGAGAATACCAAGAAACAATTAACCCCAGAGGATTTGCCACCCAGGATAACCCAAAAAAGTCAGTGTCATCGAAGACTGTCTAACTTATTTCCATTGGGGTCCTTAATCTTGTCTCCCAGGATGCAACCCACACAAGTCGACTAACACCCAGGTGAACAGGGAAAAATGCCTGGAACTAGTGCTCATATTGGTGAATTTAAAGCCAGCAAAGGTTGGTTTGAGAGATTTAAGAATCGTAGTGGCATACACAGTGTGATAAGGCCTGTTCTGGAAGAAAATGCCAAACAGGACCTACAGTACTCAGGAGGAAAAGGCACTCCCAGGACACAGTGTCTCATCAGTCATTGCTGCATCTTCAATAAAGGTAAGTGTCATTTATTCTTCATTTAGTAGACTAGTACATGCACAATATATACTGTGCATGTACTACTCTACTATTGTGCATGTATCCTTCTCTTTGTGTGTGGGAAAATGTATATTTCATGTGGTAAAATTTTTTTTTTCATACTTTTGGGTGTCTTGCACGGATTAATTTGATTTCCATTATTTCTTATGGGGAAAATTCATTCACATAGCGATTATTTCGCATAACAATTACCCCTCTTGCACGGATTAAAATCGTTAACCGGGGGTCCACTGTACTAGGAGAGATGTAAAATTAGGTACAGCCTCTCCTCACTTACCAACAGAGTTCCGTTCCTAAGGCCACGTCAGTAAACGAATTCGTCACTAATTGAGGAATGACCCCTTATTGACACTTCAAAAGTGTCACCACCCAAAACGGAAACACTCAGTTTTATGTTTGCTGGGAAATTCCTTTCAATATATTTATTATTAATGGTAATATAACATAAAATAGGCCAGTGGCTTACTTCCGAGATATTCCAGGAAACTTGTGCATAGCTGATTACTTGGGATTTTTTTTTTTTCAAGAAAAATTGCACTTTTTTCAGTCTTTGCATAGAAAAAGAGTGATCTTTTATAGTTACCCTTCAGGTGCATAATGCATAACGTTTTCTGTAATGGTCGTAGTCACTTTTTTTTTTTTTATCCCTCCTTGCCCTCCACCCTTCAATACCTCTCTATATAATGTCAGTTTTTATTAATTTGGGTGTCTTTATCGTGCTTCTACATTATTTATGTTATACCTAATATTATTCTGGAATAAACATGATAGGTTGATAACCCTTATTGATAGTAATAGTATAATTATGTTATATTTTATATTGCCGAGGGACACAGCCCTTCATGCGTCATGGGCAGTCATGAGTTACTGAGACACCACTCACTTCTCCCTCTGCTCTACCTCCGCCCACTTTTTAACATTGCCAAATGGTGAATTAAATATGTGTATTAGAAAGAAAAAATAAAAATGAAGCTCCAGCTTGATAACTTTTAATTTGCATAACTCATATATTACAGAAAACAATAAAAAAGTCAGATATATGTAGACATACAAGTTAAGCTTACAGAAAAATAGCTTAAGAATCTGCCAAAATTTTGGTATAAGTATCATCTTTGTACCATGTTTCTACAAAGAATTAGTCATTTTACAAAAATTATTTTTATGAAGCAGCAAGTAATATACATCTGAACATATAGTGAATTTTCAGAATTTTTTTCAGTTTTTAAATTTTTTAAAAATTATTTTGTCTAATACATTAAATTCACCATTTAACATCGTTACGAAGTGGGAGGAGCTATAGGAGAGAGGGAGAGGCCAGCAGAAGGAGCATTCAGTATCTGGTGAGTCGTCATGGGTGTCAGATACTAGCTGTGGCGCTAATGAAATGTGTAATTATGCTAATATTAGTAATATCTATCACATTTACTCCAAAATATCAGAAACATGATAAATACCTAGAACTGTAATAAAGATGCCAAAATAAATAATATATGCCACATGTGAGTGGGGTAAGTGGTGGAGGCTGCCGTTCTGGGATAAGATCATAAGATAGATACGTTCTCTCGTCTGTAACAAAAGAAAACGGTGTTTACATCAGGGCAAACACTCCTAGATCATTCTTATCACAAGAAGAAACGCAAAAATAGCGCCATTTTTCCCGATTTTTCCCAAGTTTTTTTTTTCTTCTTTTATTTTCTTCTTCTTTTCTTTTTCTTCTTTTCTTTTTCTTTTCTTTTTCTTCTTCTTTTCTTCTTTTCTTCTTCTTTTCTTCCTTCTTCTTCTTCTTCTTCCTTCTTCTTTTTCTTCTTTTTCTTCTTTTTCTTCTTTTTCTTCTTTTTCTTCTTTTTCTTCTTCTTCTTCTTCTTCTTCTTCTTCTTCTTCTTCTTCTTCTTCTTCTTCTTCTTCTTTTCTTCTTCTTCTTTTTTCTTTTCTCCATTTCTTCTTTTCTTCTTCTTTTCTTCTTTTCTTCTTCTTTTCTTCTTCTTTTCTTTTTCTTTTCTTTTTCTTCTTCTTCTTCTTCTTCTTCTTCTTTTTCTTCTTTTTCTTTTTCTTTTTCTTCTTCTTCTTCTTCTTCTTCTTCTTCTTCTTCTTCTTCTTCTTCTTCTTCTTCTTCTTCTTCTTCTTCTTCTTCTCCTTTTCTTCTTCTTTTCTTCTTTTTCTTCTTTTCTTCTTCTTCTTTTCTTTTTTCTTCTTCTTCTTCTTCTTCTTCTTTTTGTTTTTTCTTCTTCTTCTTCTTCTTCTTCTTCTTCTTCTTCTTCTTCTTCTTCTTCTTCTTCTTCTTCTTCTTCTTCTTCTTCTTCTTCTTCTTCTTTCTTCTTCTTTTTTCTTCTTTTTTCTTCTTTTTTCTTCTTTTCTTCTTCTTTTCATCATCATCATCATCATCATCATCATCATCATCATCATCATCATCATCATCATCATCATCATCATCATCATCATCATCATCATCATCATCATCATCATCATCATCATCATCATCATCATCATCATCATCATCATCATCATCATCATCATCATCATCATCATCATCATCATCATCATCATCATCATCATCATCATCATCATCATCATCATCATCATCATCATCATCATCATCATCATCATCATCATCATCATCATCATCATCATCTGCTATGCTGTCTTTCTCATGGCATCTTAAAGAAAAGGTTGAACTCAGTGAACAAGGTATGTCATTGGTAATAATAATTTATAATATAGCTTCTGCTCACTTAGCGACGTACTCGTTTACTGTCGACTCGAACTTATGACGGGCTCTCTGACCAGTATGCATACCTAAATAATGTACAATAGGGCCCTGCTTTATGGTGTTTCACCTTACGCCGTTCCGCTAATACGGCAATTTCAAATTATGACCAAAACTCGCTATACGGCTCCCCCTGTCTTTCTAATACAGCCCACTCCACCTGGTTTGTTTACATTCCCCATGAGCACATCTCTCTATTATGTCTGGAAACTTTTCAAAATTTCAAGTGTTTTAAAGTTACTGCATATTTTATATATATATATATATATATATATATATATATATATATATATATATATATATATATATATATATATATATATATATATATATATATATATATATATTTTTTTTTTTTTTTTCAACATGTCGGCCATTTCCCACCGAGGCAGGGTTTATATGTACCCTGATAATTATATACTTATGTGTACCTGTACCTAAATATAAAAACACACTGTGCTGGCATGCAGGTACACATTAAAATCACTAAGAGTCTCTCTACTCTTGATGCCATATTAATAATCTCTTGGCTGCATTAAATGTCTTATTACATTAATACAGTGGACCCCTGGTTCGCGAAGTCATCGGTAACCGATAAATCCGGTATCCGAAGTGTTACATCGCAAAAAATTTGCCTCGGTTCCCGTTACAAAACCTGGTGTGCGATACGATTCGTACGAGACGTGTCCAGTGTTTACAAGCCAGCCAGTGTGCGCGCATCTAAGGATACATTTGGTACATTCTATATTATCCATATTATCACTGTTTTTGGTGCTTTTTTTCTGCAAAATAAGTCACCATGGGCAGACATGTTGTGGACAGATATGTTGTGCGACAGAAGTCCAGTGACTCTCAAGCTGGTCCTAGTGGCATTAAAAGAAGAAGGGAAGTAACCCCGGAAAAGGACTTGCTGCCTCAAGTCCTAATGGAGGGGGATTCCCCTTCTAAACATTAAAAACTTCGACACTCCCCTCCTCCCATCCCATCAATCATCACCAGATCTTCATTAAAGGTAAGTGTCAATTATTCTATTGTGATTATTCTATTGTTATTATTGTTATTGTAATTATTATATTGCATTAAACTTAATATATCATGTGGTAAAAGTTTTTTTTTCATACTTTTGGGTGTCTTGCACGGATTAATTTGATTTCCATTATTTCTTATGGGGAAAATTGATTCGCTTTCCGATAATTTTGGTTTACGATGAGCTCTCAGGAACGGATTAATATCGTGAACTGGGGGTCCACTGTATAGACATTTCCATTAATCCATCTATGACATTTTTTCAAAATTATACAATAAATGCACTATGTAACATATAAACATGATAAATACACCCCACAGTAGAATAAATTAACATAAATATGAGATGTGGTAGCCAGGCAACTTCTAGGAGTGACGGCAAAAATAACGTTTTCTTTAGTCCAGCATTAGAGAAAATGTGTACGCTATAATATTGCTGGGGGTAACTAGAAAATTATTCCTTTCATATGCCTTCACTCAGAGCTTCATTTCTTTTAAAAGTGGTGTTTCATGAGAATTGGAGTGTTCCTCTTTATTTATTCTACTGTATCAACATGGAAATAACTTGTACACAATGTAAAGTGTTTGTATTATGGTATAAGATTCACTGACATAGGAATGAACATGTATCAACCAAAAGCAGATGCATCTGTTTGTTTACATTACATGTGGGTGGGATGGGGTGGGCTGCCCTGGCTGGCTACCATACATCCCACACCTGACTTTCTACAAATAAATACGACTTGCCCCTCACCTTACATTAACCCTTTAAGGGTCAAGAGCCTTGATCCTGAACTCCCACTGGGGGTCGAAAAATATTCGGGAAAAAAATTATTTTTCTTACCAAAATCTTAACCCTTTCAGGGTCCGTGCTGTAGATCTATGCCAAAATTCTAGCGGCATCAAATTTAGCGCAAGAAAGCTGGTAGGCCTACATCTGAGAGAATGGGTCTGGGTGGTCAGTGTTCACACTATAGAAAAAATCTGGATGCCTGCATGGCATTGTGGGAATGCCACAATTTCCATTAGGGAAATTGTGGACCCTATTTCCATTAGGGTCCCTGTACAGGGTACAGGGACACTAATGGAAATAAGTCTGTCTGACTTTTTTGGGTTATCCTAGGTTCTCCAAACATATCCTGCTATGTATGATAATCTATGTAACTGTATTTGTGTATACATACCTAAATAAACTTACTTACGATGCCACATGCACTTGAGTAAGTTTATTCAGGTGTACACAAATACAGTTGCATAGATTATCATACATAGCAGCATATGTATAAAATCCTAGGATAACCCAGAAAAGTCATGGTGACTTATTTCCATAGGGATCACTGTATCTGTACCATATGGTGTCCTGTACTGTATGGTACCCTGTACCATATGGTACCCTGTACCATATGGTACCCTGTACCACATGGTACCCTGTACCATATGGTACCCTGCACCTTATGGTACCCTGTAACATATGATACCATGTACCATATGGTCAGTTGGAAGTGTTGATGCCACGAGGCACCAGCGAAGACTGAGTGAGTGGCGACGCAAGCTAGCTAGTGACTCGGCAGTTTCCAAGACAAAGTGCTTTGTCATCCACCTCAAGGAACATGTCGAGTGGCTGTACATTTGTAAATATATAATAGAACATTACTAATATACAACATTTTTGCATATTTTTTTTGTAAACAATTATTGTAAACAAAATAATGATGAAAATATTAGTGTGTTTATTGTGTTGAATACAACAGTACCATATTGTACCATATGGTACAGTGTACCATATGGTATAGTGTACCATATGGTATCATTGAACCATATGGTATCATTGTGCCATATGGTACAATGTACCATATGGTACCATTGCACCATATGGTACCATAAGGTACCATTGCACCATATGGTACTATTGTATCATATGGTACCATTGTACCAAATGGTGCCATTGTACCATATTCTACCATATAGTACCATTGTATCATATGGTGCCATTGTACCATATTGTACCATTGCACCCTATGGCACCATTGTACCATATGGTACTATATGGTACTGTTGTATTCAACACAATAACCACACTAATATTTTCATCATTTTGTTTTCAATAAACTTGTCAACAAGTTTTGTAAGCAATATAATGATAAATTAGTGCAGTTATCGTGTTGAATACAATGAGTGTACACTTATACAATATACATTATATTGGCCTCACAGGCCACAGATGTTACTAGAAAAAGAAAAAAATTAGAAAAGAAAAGAAAAAAATATAAAAAAACAAAATAAAAAAATTGCTATTTTGCGGAAGTTGCTGATGTTGCCACCACCCGGTCATTTTGGGTCAACTTCCCGCCGCTGTATCTCAGTAAGTACTGATCAGAATTTTTTTTTATTACCTTCACAAAAATATCTTTAATTGTGTAATTTTTTTTTTTTTTTTTTTTTTTTTTTTTAATTTCTTGGACACTGGGGCACCCCTTCAGATTTTGGCCTTGGACCCTGAAAGGGTTAAGATTATTTTTGTTAGTGTTTTAATAATAAAAAAACTGCGATCAATACTCCAAGATATAGAGGCGTGAAGTTGACAAAGTGAGCTGCTTACAGCAACATCTCTGACTGCCGGTCACGCAGTAATCGTTTTATTTTTTCTACTTTTTTCTTTTATTTTTTAACATTTATTTTTTCAAGTAACTTTTATGGCCTGTGAGACCAATATAAGGTATATTGTATATGAATTCACTCGTATGCTACACAATAACTGCACAAACATTGTTGTCATTATGTTGTTTACAGAACATGTTTACACAAATGAACAATAGAAAATGTTGTTTATTACTATTTTTCTATATTATATATACACATAGTCACTGGACATGTTCCTAGAAGTGCTGCAGCTTGTGGAATTCTTTGAAACATGGTGTCATGCACAGTGGTGTTTTACACTCCTCACACATGAAACGAGTGTCTCTGCATTTTTGTGGGCATTTTGTTGTATGTGCACAGACACCTCTTCTGAGCAGTTTTTTTCAAAGTAGTAGGAGGCATTTGTATCAGGTAGTCTTCACCAGGCCTCAGACAAGAGGGTAGTTATTGATCAGTTTGCAGGCGGTGTTCTGTTGCAGGTGTTGTTACTTGGTAGTAGAATAATATTTGTCTGATGACAGACAAACAGAATTGACTATATTGTGGTTTGGTTTTGGTCTTCAACTTATATGTATTACATGTATAAGCATTGAGCATGGAAATGTCCAAAAGATGAAAAAGGAGTTTTATGTACCACTTATAACTCTTGCGAACACAATCAGCAAACCCAATTTGCATATCACACTTGTCCACTGAGCACATATTGAGGGTGTAGTCCATCACAGCTGCAGGTTTTAGAATGGGTTCATTGGCCTCTTTATTCTGCCTGTCACTGTCTGTCATTTCGTTTTAGTAAACTGATGTCAGCAGTGTGACATTTTGTTTGTCATGCCACCGAAAAACCATGATGTCATTGGCAGCAAACGCCTGCACCTCACCTCTACGAGTGCTAAACCTGAACCTAGGCATATGCTTATGATTTGCACACGCTGTGCCACACACGTCTGTCATGTTCACTCGCAAGAAATTACTGAGTAAGGGGCTTGTGTTCCAGTTATCAGTATGTAATGTATGCCCCTTACCAAGATATGGTTCCATCATTGTTCTAACCACATCACCAGAGATACCCAATAACTTTCTGGTATTCTACAATGCATTACATCTAGTGTACACAGTAATATCCAATACAAGACCACTGTAGCAATCACAAAGTACAAACAACTTTATACCAAAGCATTTCCTCTTGCTTGGTATATACAGTGGACCCCCAGTTAACGATATTTTTTTCTCTCCAGAAGTATGTTCAGGTGCCAGTACTGACCGAATTTGTTCCCATAAGGAATATTGTGAAGTAGATTAGTCCATTTCAGACCCCCAAACATACACGTACAAACGCACTTATATAAATACACTTACATAATTGGTCGCATTCGGAGGTGATCGTTATGCGGGGGTCCACTGTACTGCTTGAACGACAGTCTACCTTTGAACAAAATCAAAGACTTATCAGTAATAAGCTTCCTGAAGAGATAAAAATATATATTGAATTTCTGTTTCAGATACATTAACACATTTCTAATCTTGTATAACCTGTCTTTTTTGTCAGGCTTGGTTTTATCTGGTTTTATCTGGTTTTATCTGGGGTTGCAGTCAGGTAGTCTGTCAACCAGTATGATTTGACACTGTGCTTATACACATGTGGCATAAGCATTATTGTGGGAAAGAAAAGATGCATCTCAGCTACAGTTGTCTCCTTTCACTGGTGTAGGAGTGATCTTGGTGAAAGTATTGTGTTTGCCATGGTGTAATTGAAGTATGTATTGCTTTCCCTGACAATAATTTCCATCAGGGGTTCGTCAAAGAATAACTAAAAACATTCCAGTTCAGTGGCATTGTTCCCAAGTGTACAAGATGGCCATATTCCATTTTGACTTTCATTAAAGTGATGGGGATTGGGAACAAAATTGGCACCTTCTTGCCAATCCCAGGTGCAGTCTGCTGGTGGGTACTGGATATTGACAGGTGGTTGTGGTTGTGGAGGTTGTTGTGAAGCTTGGTGTGGTGGGTGGGTGGGTGATGGTGGGCTTTGTTGTAGCTCAGCTGAGTCAGCAGCATGGGTACCAGCATGGGCCACTGCTGGTGCCTCATGGCGCATGACACCACCGCCATCTGATGATGAACACACATTAATCGTCCCAATTGTAATAATATCATCTTCATTTTCACTATCTGTTCCTGTTGTATGGCCACGGGATGTACTCTGAGATGTATGTACCCCTTCCCCTTGGAATAGTATATGGCACACTACCAGAGCGCAGGTAGCATCGTATGTACTGATGCTCCACTGGGGAATATTCCACTTCACTCTCGCTACTGGAAATGTTTTCAAGAGCTCAGATATCATATTCACTATCACTGTCATCAGCATTGCTCACATGTGAGTCCTGGACACGGGAAAATACCAGTTTCCTCTTTTGTTCTGGTACAACTGAATGTGAACAAGACAGCCCAGCACCAGAGGTGGAAGATTGAGGGTCGTGTGGGTTTTCTGCACTATTACCAGTATTATGTTCATTATTTTTTGATCATTAACTCCTCAAAACCATGAAATTCTTCTTCACCGACACTTTCCTTGGTATTTGAACTATCACTTGGGAACAAAAGAATCCCAATTCTCCATGAGAGGAGTTTCTTACCCCGAGGCATGGTGAACAAGGCGTACCCAAATGGCGTTCACACAATGCAATGCGGGTGCCTCGATTTTTTTCCTGCTGCGCACACTCACCACGCAGACCCATTCTCTCACATGTCGGCCTTCCAGCTTTCTCCCACTCAATTTGAAGGCGCTAGAATTTATGCATATAAGTATGTAACCGACTCTGGCAGTTAAGACACATGTACGTGACCAACTCTCGAATGGTTACTATAAATATTTTAAGGTAATAAATGTACTGTATATGTATTTTATCGCTCTGGGGTGCTTTAAATGTCTTAGTATATTATGTGTGGGTGGGGTGCGGTGGGCTCACCTGGATGGCTACCATACCTCTCACACCTGACATCCTACAAATAAATATGACTCGCCTCTCGCCCTACATTAAGACTACAAATATTTTAAGGTAAGTAATGGGTGTACTTTGTGTGTATTTTACTTTTTATTGTTTTTAATGCCTAGTTCTGTTGCTGACTTAATATATGTTGGTGTAAACTTGTTACGTGGCAGTTATATGATTTCTTACTAAATCTATTGGTGTTGGTGGTATTCTTTGATTACAGCGCAGCAGCATCATTGCTAAAATTTATCACAGGCTGCAAGCTGTGTCCGACAACACTGCCATACGCGACACTGTAACAGGATCCTATATGAAGGTGAGTATTTCAAGATAAGTATTTCTTATCTCTATATCTTCGTACATATTGTATAGGTATAGTTAACTTCAAGGGATGAACATGGGGAATATATAATAGCTAAATTCAAATCCAAATACCTACAAAAACCTCTCACAGTGATAAACATCTACAGAGTACCACAGTCAAACATTAGCCGTTTTAGTGAAAACCTAGGAAGTATGATAACTGATGCACGCATGAATAAAGATCACTTACTACTCTCAGGTGACTTCAATATAAATCTCCTGCAAGACCAGAATCCACACGTTACTGAATTCACAAACACTATGAGTAACTGCTTGTTGCTACTAACAGTAACAAAACCTACAAGAATTACAGAGATTAGTGTTTCCCTACTAGACCACATCTGGACCAACACCATATCCCCTTTAAAATCAGGCATAATCACAGATAATACCACAGACCACTACCCTACCTTCCTCATAACCAATCTAGGCAAATTACCCCAAGACACTACTAAAGTCACTTTCAGACTTCACAATGAGGCAGCCATTAATAACTTCACAACAGTAGTGACAAACATTGACTGGCACACTGAGCTAGAAATCTATACAGATATTGATGAAAGTACGTATTAATAATTTTCTAAAAAAGACCCAATACCTCTATAACAAGCACTGCCCTAAAAAAACTAAACAGATGACAGCTAAGAGACTGAACAGTTCTTGGCTAACACCCAGCATCCTCAAATCCATAAATACAAAGCACCTTTACAAAAAACAGTACAGAGTGGGTCACATAACCAGAGGCCAAACAAAACGTTACTCGTCAATCCTAACCAGCCTGATAAGAAGAGCAAAAAAATTGTATTATGAGAACAGATTATCCAACTTAAAAGGTGATATAAAAAAGACCTGGAAAACCCTATCAGAAATTCTAGGAACAAAAAAGATATCACAAAACAGCACAATTGAAGTAACAAAGCCAGATGAACCCCAACTCCCACCAACAGAAACAGCAAACAGACTCAATAATTTCTTCTCCACCATAGGAAAAAACCTTGCCAATAAAATCCCAAGCTCAAATACCCCACCCAGTGACTACCTCACTGGCAACTTCCCGAACACACTGTTCCTAGCTCCGACTAACCCAACAGAAGTCTCCCTTATTATGAACACACTAAAAAACAAGACAGGTGATGTAAATACCTTACCACCCTTTATATACAAAAAAGTGTCGCAAGTTTTTTTTTTTTTTTTTTTCAACAAGTCGGCCGTCTCCCACCGAGGCAGGGTGACCCCAAAAAAAAAAAGAAAGAAAATCCCCAAAAAGAAAATACTTCCATCATCATTCAACACTTTCACCACACTCGCACATTATCACTGTTTTTGCAGAGGTGCTCAGAATACAACAGTTTATAAGCATACACATATAAAGATACACAACATATCCCTCCAAACTGCCAATATCCCAAACCCCTCCTTTAAAGTGCAGGCATTGTACTTCCCATTTCCAGGACTCAAGTCCGACTATATGAACATAACCGGTTTCCCTGAATCCCTTCACTAAATATTACCCTGCTCACACTCTAACAGATCGTCAGGTCCCAAGTACCATTCGTCTCCATTCACTCCTATCTAACACGCTCATGCACGCTTGCTGGAAGTCCAAGCCCCTTGCCCACAAAACCTCCTTTACCCCCTCTCTCCAACACTTTCGAGGACGACCCCTACCCCGCCTTCCTTCCCCTATAGATTTATATGATTTCCATGTCATTCTACTTTGATCCATTCTCTAAATGACCAAACCACCTCAACAACCCCTCTTCTGCCCTCTGACTAATACTTTTATTAACTCCACACCTTTTCCTAATTTCCACACTCCGAATTTTCTGCATAATATTTACACCACACATTGCCCTTAAACAGGACATCTCCACTGCCTCCAACCGTCTCCTCGCTGCTGCATTTACCACCCAAGCTTCACACCCATATAAGAGTGTTGGTACTACTATACTTTCATACATTCCCTTCTTTGCCTCCATAGATAACATTTTTTGACTCAACATATACCTCAACGCACCACTCACCTTTTTTCCCTCATCAATTCTATGATTAACCTCATCCTTCATAAATCCATCCGCCGACACGTCAACTCCCAAGTATCTGAAAACATTCACTTCTTCCATACTCCTCCTCCCCAATTTGATATCCAATTTTACTTTATCTAAATCATTTGACACCCTCATCACCTTACTCTTTTCTATGTTCACTTTCAACTTTCTACCTTTACACACATTCCCAAACTCATCCACTAACCTTTGCAATTTTTCTTTAGAATCTCCCATAAGCACAGTATCATCAGCAAAAAGTAACTGTGTCAATTCCCATTTTGAATTTGATTCCCCATAATTTAATCCCACCCCTCTCCCGAACACCCTAGCATTTACTTCCTTTACAACCCCATCTATAAACATATTAAACAACCATGGTGACATTACACATCCCTGTCTAAGACCTACTTTTACTGGGAAGTAGTCTCCCTCTCTTCTACACACCCTAACCTGAGCCTCACTATCCTCATAAAAACTCTTTACAGCATTTAATAACTTACCACCTATTCCATATACTTGCAACATCTGCCACATTGCTCCTCTATCCACTATCATATGCCTTTTCTAAATCCATAAGTGCAATAAAAACTTCCCTACCTTTATCTAAATACTGTTCACATATATGCTTCAATGTAAACACTTGATCTACACATCCCCTACCCACTCTGAAACCTCCTTGCTCATCCGCAATCCTACATTCTGTCTTACCTCTAATTCTTTCAATTATAACCCTACCGTACACTTTTCCTGGTATACTCAGTAAACTTATTCCTCTATAATTTTTACAGTCTCTTTTGTCCCCTTTTCCTTTATATAAAGGGACTATACATGCTCTCCGCCAATCCCTAGGTACCTGACCCTCTTTCATGCATTTATTAAACAAAATTACCAACCACTCCAACACTATATCCCCCCCTGCTTTTAACATTTCTGTCATGATCCCATCAGTTCCAGCTGCTTTACCCCCTTTCATTTTACGTAATGCCTCACGTACCTCCCCCACACTTACATTCTGCTCTTCTTCACTCCTAAAAGATGGTATACCTCCCTGACCAGTGCATGAAATTACTGCCTCTGTTTCTTCCTTAACATTTAAAAGTTCCTCAAAATATTCTCGCCATCTACCTAATACCTCCATCTCCCCATCTACTAACTCCCCTACTCTGTTTTTAACTGACAAATCCGTACTTTCCCTAGGCTTTCTTAACTTGTTTAACTCACTCCAAAATTTTTTCTTATTTTCATTAAAATTTCTTGACAGTGCCTCTCCCACTCTATCATGTGCTCTCCTTTTGCACTCTCTCACCACTCTCTTTACCTTTCTTTTACTCTCCATATACTCTGCTCTTCTTATAACACTTCTGCTTTGTAAAAACCTCTCATAAGCTACCTTTTTCTCTTTTATCACACCCTTTACTTCATCATTCCACCAATCACTCCTCTTTCCTCCTGCCCCCACCCTCCTATAACCACAAACTTCTGCCCCACATTCTAATACTGCATTTTTAAAACTATTCCAACCCTCTTCAACCCCCCACTACTCATCTTTGCACTAGCCCACCTTTCTGCCAATAGTCGCTTATATCTCACCCGAGCTTCCTCCTCCCTTAGTTTATACACTTTCACCTCCCTCTTACTTGTTGTTGCCACCTTCCTCTTTTCCCATCTACCTCTTACTCTAACTGTAGCTACAACTAAATAATGATCCGATATATCAGTTGCCCCTCTATAAACATGTACATCCTGGAGCCTACCCATCAACCTTTTATCCACCAATACATATTCTAATAAACTACTTTCATTACGTGCTACATCATACCTTGTATATTTATTTATCCTCTTTTTCATAAAATATGTATTACTTATTACCAAATCTCTTTCTACACAAGGCTCACCATTTACATTTACCCCTGGCACCCCAAATTTACCTACTACTCCCTCCATAACATTTTTACCCACTTTAGCACTGAAATCCCCAACCACCATTACTCTCACACTTGATTCAAAACTCCCCACACATTCACTCAACATTTCCCAAAATCTCTCTCTCTCCTCTACACTTCTCTGTTCTCCAGGTGCATACACGCTTATTATAACCCACTTTTCACATCCAATCTTTATTTTACTCCACATAATCCTTGAATTAATACATTTATAGTACCTCTTTTCCTGCCATAGCTTATCCTTCAACATTATTGCTACTCCTTCTTTAGCTCTAACTCTATTTGAAACCCCTGACCTAATCCCATTTATTCCTCTCCACTGAAACTCTCCCACCCCCTTCAGCTTTGTTTCACTTAAAGCCAGGACATCCAGCTTCTTCTCATTCATAACATCCACAATCATCTCTTTCTTATCATCTGCACAACATCCACGCACATTCAGACTTCCCACTTTGACAATTTTCTTCTTATTCTTTTTAGTAATCTTTACAGGAAAAGGGGTTACTAGCCCATTGTTCTCGGCATTTTAGTTGACTTTTACAACATGCATGGCTTACGGAGTAAAGATTCTTATTCCACTTCCCCATGGAAGTGCTGTCACCAATCATTGCAACACTTTTTAACAAATCCATCGAATCCTCTACCTTCCCTACAGTTCTCAAAATAGCGAGGATCACCCCGATCCATAAAGGAGGAGACCAAACAGATTTGAATAACTATAGGCCAATATCCAACTTACACCCTCTCTCTAAAATCTTCGAAAAATTAATTCATAAGTAAATCTATTCCTATCTCATCTCCCACAACATACTCAACCCCTGTCAGTTTGGGTTCAGGCCTAATAAAAATACGAATGATGCTATTATACACATGCTACAACAAATATACACTGCATTAGAGAAAAGGAAGTCCCACTGGGAATCTTCATTGATTTACGTTAAGCTTTTGATACAGTTGACCACGACTTGCTCCACATAAAATTGTCGCACTATGGTATAAGAGGGCACTCCCTCAACTACCTAAAGTCATGCCTCAGCAACAGAAGCCAATATGTGTACACAAATGGAGCAAACTCTTCTGCACAGCCATTTACAGTTGGTGTCTTACAGGGAAGTGTCCTTGGCCCTCTTCTCTTTCTCGTTTACATAAATGACCTACCAAATGCATCGCAACTACTCAAACCCACAATATTTGCAGATGACACTACATACGTCTTGTCTCACCCAAGCCCAGTCATGCTAGCCAATACTGTGAATACCGAATTACAGAAAATATCTACCTGGATAAGGACTAACAAACTTACTCTCAACATTGACAAAACCTACTTCATTCAGTTTGGTAACAGAGCTACAGATGTCCCTTTAACATAATGATAAATGGATCACCTATCACAAAGCTCACAGAGGGAAAATTCCTAGGAATCCACCTTGATAATAGACTCAAATTTCAAACACATATACAACAAATTTCCAAAAAAATTTCCAAGACCGTAGGCATACTATAGAAGATACGGTACTATGTTCCACAGTCAGCCCTCCTGGTCCTATATAACTCACTTATTTACCCATATCTCACCTATGGAATTTGTGCATTGGGCTCAACAACAATGAACCATCTCAGACCATTAATTACCCAACAAAAGGCTGCAGTCAGAATCATAACAAATTCCCACTACAGGCAGCACACTCCACCAATATTCAAAACTCTAAACTTACTCACCATACAAAACATCCATACCTGTTTTTGTACCTACTACATACATAGAACACTTAACTCGGATATAAACCCTCCCTCAAATGTCTCCTTACCAACCTCAACAGAACACATGACCATAACACAAGGCACAGATCACTCTTTGATATTCCTTGTGTCCATCTCACAGTATGCAAAAACTCAATGCACATAAAAGGCCCAAAAATCTGAAATTCACTACCTGTGAATATAAAAGAAACACTCTGTTTATAAATTCAAGCCTCTTCTTAAAAATCACTTACTCACCCACAACTAAATAAATACTGAATAATTGTATCTCATAAATGTTTAACCTGTGACTCAATCAAACTTTGTTATTTTTAATTACATTATCTAACAGAATACTCCAGTCTACTGAATGGTCAGCAACACAGTAAATGACCATATGACCTGTCTTTGAAATACTCATTTGTGCTTAATTGTTAACTGTTTACAACAATGTTTACCACTGAATATATCATTGCTTAGTTAATCTTAAGTTAATTTTAAGCCTGCCCATAATGCTCTGCATACAAGGGGCTTTGGCATGTATTTCCTTGTACTGCAATGTATTATGTTCAAATTAATAAATAAATAAATAAATGGTGCATTTACATAGTATATTTGTCATAATTTGAGCTCCAAAATTTAATTGATATCTGTTAATGGTGCAAAAACTTGTTTAAAAGTCATTTCTTTCGACAAACTGGCCATATCTACAGACTTAAACAACTATAGGCCAATATCAAACTTACCATTGCTATCCAAAATCTTTGAGAAACTCGTGCACAGGAGACTATATTCATTTATAACAGCACAAAACATACTCAACCCCTGCCAATTTGGATTTAGGAAAAATAAAAGCACTAATGATGCAATCATAAAAATGCTAGATCTGCTTTACACAGCATTGGAAAATAAGGAATATCCACTAGGAATTTTTATTGACCTAAGAAAAGCTTTTGACACAGTAGACCACGACATCCTACTCCACAAACTTGACCATTACGGTATAAGAGGCCATGCGCTTGCTTATTTCAAATCTTACCTTACTAATAGGTATCAGTATGTTACCATTAAAGACACAGCATCAACAACACGGCCACTTGATACTGGAGTTCCGCAGGGAAGTGTCCTTGGTCCCCTGCTCTTCCTCATATACATCAATGATCTTCCAAACGTATCCCAACACCTGAAATCCATTCTCTTTGCTGACGACACGACTTATGTCATCTCTCGCCCTAATCTTGCCACCCTCAACACCATTGTTAACGAGGAGCTGATCAAAATATCGACTTGGATGACAGCCAATAAACTTACGCTTAACTCTGACGAAACCTACTATATTATGTTTGGTAGCAGAGCAGGAGATGCACAAATTAACATTAAGATCGACAACACTCTAATTACCAGACATAATGAGGGCAAATTCCTAGGCCTATACCTTGACAACAACCTGAATTTCAACACCCATATCCAACACATAACCAAAAAAGTATCCAAAAAAGTTGGGATCCTCTCCAAGATACGATACTACGTGCCGCAAAATGCCCTTCTCACACTATACCACTCACTTATTTATCCATACCTCACCTATGCTATTTGTGCTTGGGGATCAACTCCAGCAACACACCTAAAGCCAATAATAACCCAACAAAAAGCTGCAGTAAGAATAATCACTAAATCCCATCCCTGGCAACACCCCCCCCCCCACTCTTCATAGATCTAAACTTACTCCCTGTTCAGTACATCCACACTTACTACTGTGCAATCTACATCTACAGGACCTTAAACTCCAATATCAACCTTGACCTAAAACGCTTTCTTGATAGTTGTGACAGAACCCACAGGCATAACACCAGACACAAACATCTCTACGACATTCCCCATGTCCGACTAAACCTTTACAAAAATTCAATGTATGTCAAAGGCCCTAAAATCTGGAACACCCTACCTGAGAACTCTAGAACAGCAGACACATTCATCACCTTCAAAACTACCATTAGAAAACATCTTATCTCCCTGATAAACCCCGTCAACTAACTACACGAATACCACCTGGTGGTTCACACTTGCACTCACTCATCCATTTGACCATAAACAGAAATATTAATCTCAATCTTAAAATAATGAATCCTATGATACTCCAATACTGAAACTATGTACTGTGCCAAAACAAAAGCATTCACATTGCTAAACTCACAAACTAGTATTTAGTCACTTAGCCATAATACCAACTTACCTCATAATTTGTAATATTTTAAAATAAAGAATTAAACTAAGTCTGCCCGAAATGCCTAGCCATGCTAGGCGTTCTAGTGGTACACTCTGTAATCATTATTTAACTACATGTAAACCACACAACAACCAAAATCTGTAAATTCGACATTGTAATCTTTATAGAGAATAAACTTTGAATTTGAATTTGAATTTGAATATCCCACCAAAGCAGGGTGGCCCAAAAATGACCAAACCACCTCAACAACCCCTCTTCAGCCCTCTAACTAATACTTTTATTAACTCCACACCTTCTCCTAATTTCCACACTCCGAATTTTCTGAATAATATTTACACCACACATTGCCCTTAGACAGGACATCTCCACTGCCTCCAACTGCCTCCTCACTGCTGCATTCACAACCCAAGCTTCACGCCCATATAAGAGTGTTGGTACTACTATACTTTCATACATTCCCTTCTTTGCCTCCATAGATAACATTTTTTGTCTCCACATATACCTCAATGCACCACTCACCTTTTCTCCCTCATCAATTCTATGATTAACCTCATCCTTCATAAATCCATCCGCCGACACGTCAATTCCCAAATATCTGAAAACATTCACTTCTTCCATACTCCTTCCCAATTTGATATCCAATTTGTCTTTATCTAAATCATTTGATACCCTCATCACCTTACTCTTTTCTATGTTCACTTTCAACTTTCTACCTTTACACACACTCCCAAACTCATCCACTAACCTTTGCAATTTTTCTTTAGAATCTCCCATAAGCACAGTATCATCAGCAAAAAGCAACTGTGTCAATTCCCATTTTGTATTTGATTCCCCATAATTTAATCCCACCCCTCTCCTGAACACCCTAGCATTTACTTCTTTTACAACCCCATCTATAAATATATTAAACAACCATGGTGACATTATACATCCCTGTCTAAGACCCACCTTTACCGGGAAGTAGTCTCCCTCTCTTCTACACACTTTAACCTGAGCCTCACTATCCTCATAAAAACTTTACAGCATTTAGTAACTTACTATCTATTCCATATACTTGCAACATCTGCCACATTGCTCCCCTATCTACTCTATCATATGCCTTTTCTAAATCCACAAATGCAATAAAAACTTCCCTACCTTTATCTAAATACTGTTCACATATATGCTTCAATGTAAACACTTGATCTACACATCCCCTACCCACTCTGAAACCTCCTTGCTCATCCGCAATCCTACATTCTGTCTTACCTCTAATTCTTTCAATTATAACCCTACCGTACACTTTTCCTGGTATACTCAGTAAACTTATTCCTCTATAATTTTTACAATCTCTTTTGTCCCCCTTCCCTTTATATAAAAGGACTATACATGCTCTCTGCCAATCCCTAGGTACCTTCCCCTCTTTCATACATTTATTAAACAAAAATACCAACCACTCCAACACTATATACCCCCCCTGCTTTTAACATTTCTGTCATGATCCCATCAGTTCCAGCTGCTTTACCCCCTTTCATTCTACGTAATGCCACACGCACCTCCCCCTCACTCACATCCTGTTAGGGAGTTAGGAAAGGAAGCAATGTTGAGTTCTGGGATGACTGTTTGCTGTCAGGTGAATAGGGGCAGCAGGTGTAGATAGACTTGCCAATACATCCTTCCAGGTGCATATAGATAAGTGTGGTTTACACCTGCTGCCCCTTGTTCACCTATCCAGGTGTCATTGCTTTCACACCTATGTGATGGGTTTCTGTACTGAGTGACTGGTACACATCGGGATATTTAATATGCAAGCCCATGCATTAATATTTGTCTGGGTGCAGCTGATCCTTTGAATGGTCATTTAATGTCTGGTATAAATTTTGCAAGCAGAGTCTGTACATCTCACTTCTGATATCAAGTTCTATCATCTTGCCATATTTTCTGATGGTGCAGTTAATAATAATCACTGAACTGGACTATGTTTATTAATGAGTGGCTGATGTGTGAGTGTGATGGTGTTTATTTATAAAGCAACTGGTTGTCTTCTTTCAGCAAGCATATGTTGGTGAGGGGATGTTCGATCCAGAAAATGGAGCTAACCTCTCCTTCCTCAGTCCTGATTAACCCCCCACTCTCTCTCATTTTCCAGGTGCTATGTGGCCCTCATGGTTTAGTTCTTCCCCATGAATATTGTTTTTTTTTTTCTCAACAAACCAGCCGTATCCCACCAAGGCAGGGTGGCCCAAAACAAAAAACGAAAGTTTCTCTTTTTAAATTTAGTAATTTATACGGGAGAAGGGGTTACTAGCCCCTTGCTCCTGGCATTTTAGTCACCCCTTACAACACGCATGGCTTACGGAGGAAGAATTCTGTTCCACTTCCCCATGGAGATAAGAGGAAATAAACAAGAACAAGAACTAGAAAGAAAATAGAAGAAAACCCAGAGGGGTGTGTATATATATATATATGCTTGTACATGTATGTGTAGTGTGACCTAAGTGTAAGTAGAAGTAGCAAGACGTACCTGAAATCTTGCATGTTTATGAGACAAAAAAGGACACCAGCAATCCTACCATCATGTAAAACAATTACAGGCTTTCATTTTACACTCACTTGGCAGGACGGTAGTACCTCCCTGGGCAGTTGCTGTCTACCAACCTACTACCTAGAATGAATATTATTACAATGATAATATTAGAACATGAATAATAATGTATATTGGGCATTACAGATTTAAATGCTGTAGTGTTGATAGTTTATTGTACCATGTAACATTCTCTCTTATTTTGTTTAGATTGGAAAACGAATATGCCAGCAATACCTTCAATATCGAGGCTTGCTGGAAGGATCTTCAGAGCTGTGGATAAAAGATTGGCTTAATGAAACAGATTGGATAGATTCTGTGGATTTTTGGACCAGACTGCCCCCTCTACAAATCTTAAGTTCACCCACCTACTTTGCCACACTGTATGCTGGAGTGAGGGCGCTCTGGTATATAAGCTGCTCCAGTGACTTCAATAAAAAGAACTGTATGGATTTTGTATTGATTTTGCAGTATGTATATAATATAAATTAATCACTGCATATTTTGTCACTATCAGTATGTATTTAATAATCTTCACTGCTATACCACAGGATGGTATTTGATGCAGTATATCTTTCATTACCAGTCATAGTCTGTTTCTGTATACAAACTCATTCACATAAATTAGAGCCTCATTACTATTGATTAGTTGAATTTTCTCACATTATTGTTTATACTCTCCCTCTATTACACATGTACTACTGCATATCTGTTAAGACCCATATTTACTCAGCCTCAGGCATGTCTATTAAAACTCATAGTTATTCAGCCTTAAGTATTTTGATTGGGAGTTTTGGAAAAGTAAAATTTAATTTATTTTTCAGGCTAGAACCCTGAGAATACTACCATGTAGATTCTTTGTTCTTAGTTATTTACCAGGGCCAGGGGACCATTTCAATTTTTTGACATGGTGAATTATAATTAAATTTTATTCCTTATTAAAAGTAAACTAAAAGTGAAATACAGAATTCAGAGTTTTAAGAATGAAGTCAAAAATCACAGAATAGGAGGAAGAAATGTGTGTTACTAATTATTAAGTTCAATAGTGTGTTTATGAATTTGCATATTTAAACCCCAAACAACTACAAAAATAAGAAAAAAAAAAGGACATTGAAATATCTGAAGAAAGGTTAAGTTATTACTGGATTTTTTTTAATATGTCTCCCACTGAGGCAGGGTGACCGGATGTAAACAAAAAAAAACTAAAGACCAAACCAGATAGCATTATGGGTCGTAAATTAATGTACAAGCAAAGTTATCCTCTGAAAAACTTTCATATTTCACTGTAAAATGGTAATCTGGCAGACAGATGGAAAGTGAAGCACAGTGTGCTCATAAATTAAAAAAAAAAAACAACAGAGAGGATCTACTTAACTTCATGTCTGTCTTGCTGTCAGATTCTTTGAAACAGAGATGTGAATGAAATACTTGGATAGTGTAAAGAGTGCTGAAAACTGATCCAGCAACCTCACTTATATTCATGCAGGCATTTTTTCACGTGTTGAAAGAATTCAGCTGTTTTATAAATAATTTTAGACATTGTAGCTTCTGTGGCCAAATCCAAGCTGACTGATCCACAGTACAGTGGACCCCCGCATAACGATCACCTCCGAATGCGACCAATTATGTAAGTGTATTTATGTAAGTGTGTTTGTACGTGTATGTTTGGGGGTCTGAAATGGACTAATCTACTTCACAATATTCCTTATGGGAACAAATTCGGTCAGTACTGGCACCTGAACATACTTCTGGAGTGAAAAAATATCGTTAACCGGGGGTCCACTGTATATGAACACAGCGGGAACCATACATAGTTTTAAGGCGAGGTATGATAAAGCTCATGGGGCAGGGAGAGAGAGGACCTAGTAGCAATCAGCGAAGAGGCGGGGCCAGGAGCTATGAATCGACCCCTGCAACTACAAATAGGTGAGTACAAATAGGTGAGTACAGGTAGGCACCACTTGGAGGGGAAGTATTTTTCTTATTAAATAATTGTTCTGTTATGGCTTTTTTTTTTTTTTAACTCTGATCTGGTAATGACTTAAATAGTTGTTCTATTACAGCTTTTCTTGACTATGATCTGGCAATGACTCTTAAACAAGTTGTTGATGAAAAAGATGATTATGTAACTCCACTTGCACTCAAGATTATTGCAAATGTTATAGCTATGAAAAAAGATCTCCATTTTCTGCATGAAACAGGTAGAGTATTTATATAATAGTTTCAGCTGTAGCTCTCTTTCCAGGTTTACAACCACACATTTTGATAGTATTGTATTTTATTTTGAATAGATTGTAGATAGTACTGTTTTCTTTATTTCCATTACATAAGGTCTCCCAGTATACAAATGCTCCAACTTGCGTACATCCACGCTTAGAAGTGTAGCACTTTGGAATCATTTACATCTTCCTGCACAATGTACTATTGTTTTCTTTTTGAACTGAAAGACTTGGAACACAACTTGCTTGTAAATTAAGACATGCCATGTTTTGCTTCAGTCTTTTTTTTTCTGGCCTATTGAACATGGATTAAAGAAGTAGATGTCCTAGGAATGTTAAGAGGAAATGAGATAGGATAAGAGTTTGTTAAGATTTTTAGCCACCTAGGAAAATCCAATGAAGTTGGTACATTATCAGGGACTCTGGCTTATTTTCATTGGGATCCTTTTAATCCTGTCCCCCAGGATGCGACCTGTTGGCTAACACCCAGGTACCTACTTACTGTTAGTTGAAGAGCAGCAGTGGGTGTAAGGAAAATGCCGATTTCACCCATATTGGGGATCCATCCTGGACCCTCAGTGTGCAAGGTGATTCTACGAACCATGAGTGTTAGATCAGGGTGTAGACAATTTTTTTTTTTTTTGATATGCCATTGGAATGCAAGCAGGGCAACTTTTATGAAGAGGCTCAAGGAAAACTGGTTAATTGGACTTGAATTCTGGAGGTGAGAGGTACAGTTATTCCATGCTGGAAGATGGGTGGGGATGTTATGATTTGGTTGGCCATTTGAACTGTGATTTCCATGCACCTCTGGCAATACAGCTATTGAATGAATGATAGTGAATGTGTTTTCTTTTTTTGAGATACCATACCTTATTTCTATACTGGCTGTCTGTTGGAAGGGAAGAACGAGATTGGCATCACCACTTCCTGAAGACAGTTTGAAGGGTCAATGACCCCAAGACCTGGTTCCAAAACAAACCTCGTGGTGGGTAGCCTGGCCAAACAGGCCATTGGTGTTAGCTACACAAAGGCCAGTATAAGCACCAGTCATGCTAATCAGGAATTGAATGGAGGAACTTATCAAGCTCCATCTTAAAGACAGTCAAGGGTCTGTCATTAATTGTCCTTATGTATAAGCCTTTACACTTATTATGTGATCTTGGAGTAATCAAGGCAACCCTTCTTTAATCTGAAGGTATTTTGCAGTGTCTGTTGAGTCTCATACTTTCATAAGAAGTTATTTCTGTGTGCAGATTTGGGACCAAACCCTCTAAAAAATTTGTCTCTCTCTCTAGCCTGCTTTCCAAGGAACCTTGGTGTGAAATGGCTGTTATGGTAAAAAAAAAAATTAAGTGTATATTATACAATGCAGTTGTTATAGATTTTTATTAAAAATGATTATTCACAAACATAATGATTAACACATTAGCTGTCTTCCACTGAGGGGTAGGGTGACCCAGAAAAAGAGGAAACTTTTTTTTTTTTTTTTTTAACAAGTGGGCCGTCTCCCACCGAGGCAGGGTGACCCAAAAAGAAAGAAAGTCCCCCAAAAGAAAATATTTTCATCATCATTCAACACCTTCACCTCACTCACACATAATCACACATACAACAGTTTAGAAGCGTATACATATAAAGATACATAACATATCCCTCCAAACCGCCAATATCCTGAACCCCTCCTTTAGAGTACAGGCATTGTACTTCCCATTTCCAGGACTCAAGTCTGGCTATATAAAAATAACCGGTTTCCCTGAATCCCTTCACTAAATATTACCCTGCTCACACTCCAACAGCTCGTCAGGTCCCAAATACCATTCGTCTCCATTCACTCCTATTGAGCATGCTCACCCATGATTGCTGGAAGTCCAAGCCCCTTGCCCACAAAACCGCCTTTACCCCTTCCTTCCAACCTTTTCGAGGACGACCCCTACCCCGCCTTCCTTCCCCTACAGATTTATACGCTCTCCATGTCATTCTACTTTGATCCATTCACTCTAAATGACCAAACCACCTCAACAACCCCTCTTCAGCCCTCTGACTAATACTTTTATTAACTCCACACCTTCTCCTAATTTCCACACTCCGAATTTTCTGCATAATATTTACACCACACATTGCCCTTAGACAGGACATCTCCACTGCCTCCAACCGCCTCCTCGCTGTTGCATTTACACTCATATAAGAGTGTTGGTACTACTATACTTTCATACATTCCCTTCTTTGCCTCCTTAAATAACGTTTTTTTGTCTCCACATATACCTCAACGCACCACTCACCTTTTTTCCCTCATCAATTCTATGATTAACCTCATCCTTCATAAATCCATCTGCTGACACGTCAATTCCCAAATATCTGAAAACATTCACTTATTTCATACTCCTCCTTTCTAATTTGATATCCAATTTTTCTTTATCTAAATCATTTGATGCCCTCATCACCTTATTCTTTTCTGTGTTCACTTTCAACTTTCTACCTTTACACACACTCCCAAACTCGTCCATTAACCTTTGTAATTTTTCTTTAGAATCTCCCATAAGCACAGTATCAGCAGAAAGCAACTGTGTCAATTCCCATTTTGTATTTAATTCCCCATAATTTAATCCCACCCCTCTCCCGAACACCCTAGCATTTACTTCTTTCACAACCCCATCTATAAATACAGTGGACCCCCGCCGTACGAACGCATCGTGTTACGTTAAATCCGCCATATGAAGCATTTGAATGCAAAAATTTTGCTTCGCCTCACGATAAAAAACTCGCCTTACGTGATTCATCCGGGACGCGTCCCACGGGTGGCCTCAGCGCCAGTGTATACAAGCCAGCCAGTGCAGTCGCATCTACGCATACATTCGGTACATTTCACATTATCCCAGTGTTATTAGTGCTTTTTTTTTTTTTTTTTTTTTTTCAACAAACTGGCCGTATCCCACCAAGGCAGGGTGGCCCAAAAAGAAAAACGAAAGTTTCTCTTTTTAAATTTAGTAATTTATACGGGAGAAGGGGTTACTAGCCCCTTGCTCCTGGCATTTTAGTCGCCTCTTACAACACGCATGGCTTACGGAGGAAGAATTCTGTTCCACTTCCCCATGGAGATAAGAGGAAATAAACAACAACAAGAACTAGAAAGAAAATAGAAGAAAACCCAGAGGGATGTGTATATATACATATATATGCTTGTACATGCATGTGTAGTGTGACCTAAGTGTAAGTAGAAGTAGCAAGACGTACCTGAAATCTTGCATGTTTATGAGACAGAAAAAAAGGACACCAGCAATCCTACCATCATGTAAAACAATTACAGGCTTTCGTTTTACACTCACTTGGCAGGACGGTAGTACCTCCCTGGGCGGTTGCTGTCTACCAACCTACTACCTAGTTATTAGTGCTTGTAACTGCAAAATAAGTCGCCATGGACCCCAAGAAATCATCTAGCGCCATCCCTGTGGTAAAAAGGGCGAGAATTAGTATGGAATTGAAAAAAGAGATTAAGGAAATGTGTGCAAAGTGGGTTGAACTGCAAACCTTTATAGATGAAAATCACCCTGACACAGCTACTGCAAGCCCTGTTGGCAACCTGCACAATGACAATGTTATGACCCATTTTAGGAAAGTCTTAAAGGAACGGGAGGTACAGAGCTCTATGGACAGATTTGTTGTGCGACAGAGGTCCAGTGACTCTCAAGCTGGTCCTAGTGGCATTAAAAGAAGAAGGGAAGTAACCCCAGAAAAGAACTTGCTACCTCAAGTCCTAATGGAAGGGGATTCCCCTTCTAAACAATAACTTCAACACACTCCCCTCCTCTCATCCCATCAATCATCACCAGATCTTCAATAAAGGTAAGTGTCATGTATTCTATTCTTAGTAGAGTAGTAACTGTGCATGTCTTCTTCAGTTTGTGTGTATTAAAATTAATATTTCACGGGGTAAAAAATTTTTTTTTTCATACTTTGGGGTGTCAGAAACGGATTAATTTGATTTCCATTATTTCTTCTGGGGAAAATTAATTCAGCTAACGATAATTTCGGCTTACGATGAGCTCTCAAGAACTGATCAATATCGTAAGGTGGGGGTCCACTGTATATTAAATAGCCACGGTGACATTACACATCCCGGGAAGTAGGTTCCCTTTCTTCTACACACCCTAACCTGAGCCTCACTATCCTCATAAAAACTCTTTACAGCATTTAGTAACTTACCACCTATTTCATATACTTGCAACATCTGCCACATTGCTCCTCTATCCACTCTATCATATGCCCTTTCTAAATCCATAAATGCAATAAAAACTTCTCTACCTTTATCTAAATATTGTTCCCATATATGCTTCAATGTAAATACTTGATCTACACATCCCCTACCCACTCTAAAACCTCCTTGCTCATCCGCAATCCTACATTCTGTCTTGCCTCTAATTCTTTCAATTATAACCCTACCGTCCACTTTTCCTGGTATACTCAGTAAACTTATTCCTCTATAATTTTACAATCTCTTTTGTCCCCCTTCCCTTTATATAAAGAGACTATACATGCTCTCCGCCAGTCCCTAGGTACATTCCCCTCTTTCATACATTTATTAAACAAAAATACCAACCACTCTGACACTATATCCCCCCCTGCTTTTAACATTTCTGTCATGATCCCATCAGTTCCAGCTGCTTTGCCTCCTTTCATTCTACATAATGCCTCGCGCACCTCCCCAAAACTCGCATCCTGTTCTTCTTCACTCCTAAAAGATGATATACCTCCCTGGCCAGTGCATGAAATTACTGCCTTCCTTTCTTCATCGACATTTAAGTTCCTCAAAATATTCTTGCCATCTACCCAATACCTCCAGCTCCCCATCTGCTAACCCCTACTGTTTTTAACTGACAAATCCATTCGTTCCCTAGGCTTTCTTAACTTGTTTAACTCACTCCAAAATTTTTTTCTTATTTTCATTAAAATTTTTTGACAGTGCCTCTCCCACTCTATCATCTGCTCTCCTTTTGCACTTTCTCACCACTCTCTTCACCTTTCTTTTACTCTCCATATACTCTACTCTTCTTATAACACTTCTGCTTTATAAAAACCTCTCATAAGCTAACTTTTTCTATTTTATCATGCCCTTTACTTCATCATTCCACCAATCGCTCCTCTTTCCTCCTGCACCCACCCTCCTTTAACCACAAACTTCTGTCCCACATTCTAATACTGCATTTTTAAAACTATTCCAACACTCTTCAATCCCCACCTCCCCCCACTACTCATACTTGCACCAGCCCACCTTTATGCCAATAGTTGCTTGTATCTCACCCGAACTTCCTCCTCCCTTAGCTTATACACTTTCACCTCCCTCTTACTTGTTGTTGTCATTTTCCTCTTTTCCCGTCTACCTTTTACTCTAGCTGTAGCTACAACTAAATAATGATTCGATATATCAGTTGCCCCTCTACATCCTGGAGCCTACCCATCAACCTTTTATCCACCAATACATAATCTAACAAACTACTTTCATTACGAGCTATATCATACCTTGTATACTTATTTATCATCTCCTTCATAAAATATGTATTACTTATTACCGAACCTCTTTCTACACATAGCTCAATTAACCCTTTGAGGGTCGACAGGCCCTCTCCGAAACTCGTTCTCAGGATCGGCCAAATTTAAAAAAAAAAAAAAATTATTTTCTCCTATGAAAAGATAGAGAATCTTTTCCCGATCATAAAGACACCAAAAGTTTGAAATTTGATAGAAAACTTACGAAATTATGCTCTCGCAAAATTAGCGGTCTCGGCGATGTTTACGCATCGGCGATTTTGCCCACTTTGAGCCCCATTTTCGGCCAATTTCGCTGTACTAGTCGACAAAAAACATGAATATTTCGCTAGAACTCCATTTTTTCTATCGAATGGGTGCAAGAAACCACCCATTTATGAAATTCAACTATCCAGTACAGTGGTCAGAATTTAGCAATTTTGCCAATTTCACACAAATTTCAAAAGATGCCAATTTCCGAATAGGGTCCAGAATAAACAAGAAAGACATTCCTGGCACTAAAATGACATTTCCTCTAGTCATTAGTCACGTCTCAAGGCCCCTCTTATATTCTTTTGCTTTCCATTTTGAATTTTTATTCTCACAAGAAATATAAGATTTACTGTTATGCAGACTACTGCATTAGTGTAAAAAATGGTATAAATATTATTGGTGCACTTGTGAAAGAATATTAGACTCACCAGTTGACGTGTATTGCACGCTTGGCACGATTTGTTTACTTTTGAAGTTTGGTAAAAATCGAACATTTCTGCTACTTTGAGCTCAATTTCAAGGCACCTTTCTTTGTAAAACCAGCCAAAATCATCTCAATTTCTGTAATATGTCTTCCATTCTATAAAATGAGACCAAGAAAACTAGAATACAACAATAAATACCATATGAAAATACACTGCAAAGTCGCTGATTTATTCCAAAAAAATGGTCAAAGTTTTTTTTTTCTCATTATGCACTGTGTGCTGCAGGATTTTTTTTAGACTGTGCACACTGACCACATAGACCCATTCTTTCATATGAAGGCCTACCAGCTTTCTCCCACTAGATTTGAGGCCGCTAGAATTTATGCGTACTAGTACGTCAAAAACCCCTACGCGTAAAACGTACTAGTGCGACGAAAACCCTCAAAGGGTTAAAGGCTCCCCATTTTCATTTACCCTGGCACCCTAAATTTACCTACTATTCCCTCCACAACATTTTTGCCTACTTTAGCATTGAAACATGTTTACCATCATTTATTCAATTGCTTATTTGAGAGAAGTGTGCTGAAATCACAGATGACCCTCCAACCTGCAACATACTAACCCTTTCCTTTAGTGATAGTGGCCAAAAAATTAACAAGTACCTTAGTTACTATGGCTCATCAATATACTGTGAACTTGTTTAGGGCTTTTGTTACAGTATTTCTCTGTGGTTTTCAATATCAAAGATTGTAAAACATTTATTTTCTTCCAGGTTTGCTGGACACCCTTACACATTGTGCTAATGACAAAGAATCCCAAATTTTTCTACCTGCATGGCGGGCTCTGCACAATCTTAAAGTAACAAATGAAACTAAATCAGCTTGTAAGAATTTGTACTTAGAAGGGGTTTACCCCTTTGTTTTGCCAGATGATAATAAGGTATAGTGATATTTATATCAGTTTAATCAATTAAGGTTTGCTTCTCATTTTTCAAGGATATTTTTTTTCCTCTCTCCATGTGTTTTATCAATTCTTAACCCTTTCAGGGTCCAGACCCCCAATCTGAAACTTGTCCACAGGGTCCAAGAATTTAAAAAAAAAAATTATTTTCTTATGAAACGGTAGAGAATCTTTTTCTTAACGTAATAAAACAAAAGGTATGAAATTTGATGGAAAATTGACAAAAATTATGCTATCACAAATTTTGTTGTGTCGGCAGTATTTACACTTTGGCAATGTTGCCCATTTTGATGCCTATTTTAGCCCAATTACATTGTTCCAGTCAACAGATTCTTAGCTATCTTGTTAGTATGACTTCTAGTTTATTGATTAAGAATAAGAAACTGCCCAGTCAACTATTTCAACTACCCAATAAAGTAATCAGAAATTGTTAATTTGGCCAGTTTCACACAAATTTCAAAATATTCCAATTTCAAAATAGGGTCCAGAATTAACAATGCAGACGTTCCTGGCACTAAAAAACATTTCTTCTCTTCATTAGTTACGTTTCCAGGCTTTACACAAAAATTCCATGTAGATTTTTTATTCACAATGAATTTTTATTCACACCAAAAAACTAGAAGATTTACTGTAATGCAATATTGTAATAATTGTATAAATAACATCAGTGCATTTGTGAACGCACATTAGATTTACCAGTTGACATATATTGGACACACGCTGTGATTTGTTTACTCTTGAACATCGGCAAAAATTGAATATTTCCATTACTTTGAGCTCAATTTCAAGCTATTTTCTGTCCTAAAACCAATCAAAATCATCTCTATTTCTGTAACATATCTTTCATTCTATCAAATGAGACCAAGAAACTGTGAATACAACCATAAAAACCATACAGAAATACACTGCGAATTTGCTGGCTTAAACCAAAAACAGAGTTGCAGTTTTCTGCATGCTGAAGTATATTTTTTATACGGTGCACACTTACCACATAGACCCATTCTCTTGAATCTAGGCCCAAATTTGCCGCTCACAGCTTATCCGAGTGAGCTGAGCTCATCACATAGTACTGCTGCATGGACCCTGGCTTTAAACCTGTAAAACAATGGCATGGACCCTCCAAGGGTTAAGATTAACATGTGCAAAAATTGTCTACCACCTTAACTGGTTTTCTCATTGGTCTGTCCACTGAGAAAACAGTTGACTTTTATTTAACACAAGGGTTACCTTCCTGAAAAATGGTGCATAAAATGATGGGATGGTTGTAATGAGAAATATCCAAATGAGGTAAATACATATTGCTATTGGTAACACTATTCAAATTACTTGTGCTCTGTTGCCTAGTGTCCTGTTTAGTGTTTGTGGCTATTCTGGGCAGGAGAGACATCAGATCTGGAACAGATATAGACTGCTTTGATTATCGAATATAGAGACTGTTTTGATTATTGAATATAAAATAGTAGTGATAAGATTTTCATTTATATTGTTTGGTATCTTATTTAGGCACCTTTGCTAGACATCATACTGGTTCATGGGATTAAAGGTGGAGCAGCATGGACATGGCGTCAGCATGATCAACAGAGATACAGGCCACTCTTATCACAAGAAAAACGTAGAAATATTCTCAAGGGACAGAACATAGAAGGTAAGGGTGTCTTCATAACTATTAAATTATATCTTTTTGTTTCCTTCATTATCATCATTGTCATTATATTTGAAAATCACAAAGCTGTGAGACTACTAAAATAGACTTTGTCATCATCATAGTATGTACAGAAGTTTAATATCATGGCACCTTTGCATGTACAAGTGATGAGAAACAGACAGTGAACTGGTTAAGAGTATTGCTTGTCTGTCAGCATGCAAGGACTGGGTATGAGTGTGCCAGAATAGACTTGAAGTGCTAATACAATAGTAAGTTATTACCATAAATCATTTGAGTAGATTATAAATTGTAATAAAAATAAGAGAAAGTAAAGAATACACAGGGAAATAGGTGTTATCTGTCAATAAAAAACTGTTTAAAAATAGCTAGACAAGGCAGTCTAACTAATGAACACTATTTCATTATAGAGCACGGTGTTCTTTGTGAATGTATGACAGGTGGCACTACCACCCACATTCCTCTCTGAACTGTCATTACACTTATCACTATTACCATCATCATAGACACCACTACCCTCATCATTATATTCACTATAATTATCAACACCACTATTGACATGGAAATTTACGGAGACCAAGAAATTCCACCGACTGGGTTTGTTTGTAAATAAATTGATGTGGCAGTTGCAGGAACCCTTAACCCACCCAAACAATGATACTAGCATGGAGATCATAAGAATTCAGAGTGAAATCGTAAGATTAAACATACTAATTGATAGATATACATTTAAGAATGAATTAGGTAAGTTTAAATTGTTAGTAAATAATATCAGGATTAATATTGTAGCCTTAGACCATAATATTAGGTAATATTAAGTTGTATTAAGTAATGAGGTTAGGTAAATTGTGGTAGTTAGCATCTCGTACAAACAAGTTGAATTCAGGGCTTGCTGGATGCTAGCTCATTCTTCTGGACAAAGTCAGCATGAAGTCTAGATCTCTTGGAGTTGCCAGCTCAGGGACTGTGCTATCTCCAAAATACCACCTGGAGATCATCTAAGAGGCTTCCATGTGTCTCTTCCCAGGCCCCTGTAGTAAGACAATACTCAACATTTCTCTTAGTATTAGTTGGCCAATGGTATTTTGAGGAACATGGGTTATTTGAATTCCAGGCAAAAGTCTAATACAAAGTGAGTTGGAGTTCTGAATACAGTGGAACCTCAAATATCGAACTTTCTTTGTTCCAGACAGCTGTTCGAGTGCTGTTACCGAACGAATTTATTCCCATCAGGAATAATGTAAATTAGATTAGTTCATTTTAGACCCTCAAAAATACACTTATAAAAGCACTTACAAAAATACACTTACATAATTGGTTGAGTTGGGAGAGTTCGATATTTGAAGTTCCACTGTAATTGCCTCATTAAATATCAGTCCAGAAGCTAGTATCCCACTGTGTACATGAATAATGATTAGGGAAGACCCATTGAATTCAGGGACCCCACAAGGTGTAGATTTGGGGATACTAATACTATTTGAATATTTGCAGTCCTATGCACATGCCTTCTTGAAGTGAGAGACAGGTCATAGAAACTTAGATTAGCCTGAGGGGAAGCAGGGAGTTTCTAACTAGATAGACTCCACAATCAAGTCTATTCTAGTTTGTGCATGCAGATAAGAATTTCCTGCAAGTTAGATTAATTCTCAACAGGAAGTGTACTCTAAGGGCTACTTGTGAGAACAGAACTCTAAGAGTCTTGTGTTATTTGTGTCAACAGTGATTGCCAGAGTAGGGCATCTCACAAGTTTCCACAATTACATTCAATATTATTGTCAACCTAGTCATCATCTCCACACTCAACATCACCACTTACATTACACTCATCATTATTGCTATTGTCATAGACACCACTACCCTCATCACTGTGTTCACTGCAATTATCACACCACTATTACATTCAACATTATCATTAACTGGTCATCATCTCCACACTCAACACCACCACTTACATTGCACTCATCACTATTACTATCATCATAGACACAGAAAAAAACTGAAATCCAAGGATTTGGTTTCTCTGGTTTCAGTTATCCACGGTTTACCGTGGCCTAAAAATTACCCTTAATTTTGCATAATAATGGTCTCAGAGCACAAAAGTAGTGATGGTGACCATTCTTCAAAGCCTAAGAGATGCCATGAAGTGCTTCCCATCAGTGAAAAATTGCTAATTCATGACTTAATACAAGGGCAAAAATCATACAATGAGGTCACTCAGATATACAGCAAGAATAAATTTTCCATTCATGAGGTATAATAATGGAAAATGTATTTTATTATTTAGTGTTGGTACTGTTTTATTGTGCATAATTTATCACTAAACTTTATCATACCAGCCATATCCCACCAAGGCAGAGTGACCTAGAAACAAAAACAAAAGTTTCTCTCTTTAACCCGTTAACTGTCCAAACGTAGATCTACGTTCTTACTGCTAGTGCTCCAAACGTAGATCTACGTTTTATTTTTCCTGCCTCCAAATTTGGCACGATTGGCCTAAGATGCTTGGTCAGTATAGAATGGGTCTTAACCCTCGTTGTGTGCAGTATTAAAAAGATCTGGGACTTAGCACCTTGTGGGAGCACCAGCTCAGTTGAGCGCCAGCTAGAGCAAACAGAGCGGCAAATTCCAAGGATTTACTGATGTCATATCGTATGGAAGAAGTGAATGTTTTCAGATACTTGGGAGTTGACGTGTCGGCGGATGGATTTATGAAGGATGAGGTTAATCATAGAATTGATGAGGGAAAAAAGGTGAGTGGTGCGTTGAGGTATATGTGGAGTCAAAAAACGTTATCTATGGAGGCAAAGAAGGGAATGTATGAAAGTATAGTAGTACCAACACTCTTATATGGATGTGAAGCTTGGGTGGTAAATGCAGCAGCGAGGAGACGGTTGGAGGCAGTGGAGATGTCCTGTCTAAGGGCAATGTGTGGTGTAAATATTATGCAGAAAATTCGGAGTGTGGAAGTTAGGAGAAGGTGTGGAGTTAATAAAAGCATTAGTCAGAGGGCAGAAGAGGGGTTGTTGAGGTGGTTTGGTCATTTAGAGAGAATGGATCAAAGTAGAATGACATGGAAAGCATATAAATCTATAGGGGAAGGAAGGCGGGGTAGGGGTCATCCTCGAAAGGGTTGGAAAGAGGGGGTAAAGGAGGTTTTGTGGGCTAGGGGCTTGGACTTCCAGCAAGCGTGCATGAGCGTGTTAGATAGGAGTGAATGGAGGTGAATGATACTTGGGACCTGATTATCTGTTGGAGTGTGAGCAGGGTAATATTTAGTGAAGGGATTCAGGGAAACCGGTTATGTTCATATAGTTGGACTTGAGTCCTGGAAATGGGAAGTACAATGCCTGCACTTTAAAGGAGGGGTTTGGGATATTGGCAGTTTGGAGGGATATGTTGTGTATCTTTATACGTATATGCTTCTAAGCTGTTGTATTCTGAGCACCTCTGCAAAAGCAGTGATAATGTGTGAGTGTGGTGAAAGTGTTGAATGATGATGAAAGTATTTTCTTTTTGGGGATTTTCTTTCTTTTTTGGGTCACCCTGCCTCGGTGGGAGACGGCCGACTTGTTGAAAAAAAAAAAAAAATCGTATTAACACTCCCCTTTCAAGAGGAAAGTCTCATCCTGCCAGAATGTCCTATGACCTATGCCCTAAGTAAAAAGAAACAATTCTGGAACTGTAATTTCAGCAGGCTGGCAGCTGCCTGGCCACCTGGCTGGCTGGTGGCTGGCTGGCTACCTGGCTGGCCAACTGACTGGCTGATTGGCTGTTTCTATCTCCATCTGTCTGTCTGTATCTATCTCTGTCTCTATCTGTCTCTATCTCAGAGGAACACATATGTAAACACAATTATACATAGTGTAAATTACCTAGGATAACCCAAGAAATCAAGACAAATTGCTATACTGTGCTTGTAGATAGTGATCGTTTGTAATACCAGTTGGTTCATGAGCAACTCTGAGACAAGAGAGACAAGCAGACAGAAACACACAGGCAGACAGAAAGGCAGACACACAGACAGACAGACAGAGAGCTAGATACAGAGAGCTAGACAGACAGACAAAGCTAGACAGATAGAGAGCTAGACAGAGGGACAGAGAGCTAGACAGACAGAAAGCTAGACAGATAGACAGAGAGCTAGACAGACAGACATGTTTATGTGTAACAGTGAAAACAAATAAAGGGAAGGCTCATCAAATGTCACCACGGTCATTAGTGGGGGTGATAAGATAAGACCATGCTCATCAAATGTCACCATTATCAGCAGTGGAGTGATAAGACAAGTGACACATTCTTACATGATGCTTCAAGGGAAATTATTATTATTATTATTATTATTATTATTATTATTATTACTATTATTATTACTATTATTATTACTATTATTATTACAGTGGACCCTCGGTTATTGGCCGTAATCTGTTCCAGAAGCTCGGCCTAAAACCAAAATGGCCGAAAACCGAAATAATATTTCCCATAAGAATTAATGTAAATACAATTAATCCGTTCCAGACAAAAATATTCACACACAAAAAAATATTTTTTTTAAAAATTAAATCAATATTACATACCTTTATTGAAGCCTAATGCTGGCTTCTGGAATGCCTGCTACACTTCCTGCATGCCTGCTACACTCCCTGCATGCCTGCTACACTCCCTGCATGCCTTCTACACTCCCTGCATGCCTGCTACACTCCCTGCATGCCTGCTACACTCCCTGCATGCCTGCTAAACTTCTTGCATACCTGCTACACTCCCTGCATGCCTTCTACACTCCCTGCATGTCTGCTATACTCGCTGCATGCCTGCTACACTTCTTGCATGCCTGCTACACTCCCTGCATGCCTTCTACACTCCCTGCATGCCTGCTACACTCCCTGCATACCTGCTACACTTCTTGCATGCCTGCTACACTCCCTGCATGCCTGCTACACTCCCTGCATGCCTGCTACACTTCTTGCATGCCTGCTACACTCCCTGCATGCCTGCTACACTTCCTGCATGCCTGCTACATTCCTTGCCTCTATGCCTGCCTGCCTTGAATTTTATAGTGTTTCTCACTTTCTTTACGAAAGTAACTTCACTAAGAACTTTCTTTGAGGCCGTGGTGACTTATTTCGCAGTTGCACTTGATAAATAACCACCAAAAACAACGGATTATAGCAAAATGTTTGGATGAAAGAGCAGAAGCTTCCTCACTTGCCCAGAGACACAGCCAGACTTATCTATATTCACTTTCAACTTTCTACCTTTACACACCCTCCCAGTCTCGTCCACTAACCTTTCCTACTTTTCTTTAGATTCCCCCAAAAGCACAGTATCATCAGCATAAAGTAACTGTGTCAACTCCCATTTTGTATTTGATTCCCCATAATTTAATCCCACCCCTCTCCTCAACACCCTAGCATTTACTTCTTTTACAACCCCATCTATAAATATGTTAAACAACCATGGTGACATTACACATCCCTGTCTAAGACCTACTTTTATTGGGAAATAATCTCCTTCTCTCCTACACACCCTAACTTGAGCCTCACTACCCTCATAAAAACTCTTTACAGCATTTACTAAGTAACTTACTACCTATTCCATACACTTGCAGCATCTGCCACATTGCTTCCATTGGTTCCAGAAGGCTGTTGGAGTACAGAATGAATTTTTCCTAACCAATTTTCTTTTTTGGTTGGCTGTTATCACTAACCCTCTTAGGCCCCATGGTGACTTATTTATACAAATAATATAAAAAAACACCAGAAGGTGTAATTACAATTTTAGTTTGCTAAGTACAAAGAAAGCCACTATCATGCTGGGGCATTTTGGGCATAATAACTACTTAAATCCTGACAAGATTAGAGTGGTTAACTTTTTTTAAAATCTTTATTTAACCTTAATACTAATGCGAGATAGTCAAGGTGAATGTTTACAAGACCTCAAGAGGTGTTGACAGCATGTGCATTAATCACTATAGATCCTAAGAGGGCTGTGGACTCTAGTGATCACATAATCTGAGCATTGTCGGTCGACAACCAAGAGCACACATGAAAACCAGGACATTTGTTTCTTGAATTCATTGTTCAAAAGCCAATTTGTTCGACACCAAGGTTCCACTGTATAATTTTTTCTTAATAGAGTAGTATCGATAACTTATTTTCTGGAGTCACAATGTGTAGGCAAATGCCCTTGGTCCATCCCTTGAATCTAACCATCAGAATTATCTAGCTAATAACATTATTTATCTAAAATATTGCTACTATATTCTTTTATGAGCTTTTTTTTTTTTGCACTTGCAGTAAGTTTCAAAGATTTTTTCTTGAAACATGGAGGATAAGTTAACAATGACAGTAATTCACTCTTGTTTCAGATGTAGACGAATTTTACACTTGTTGTTGGCCGTTGGATTGGTTAGTTCCAACACTTAAATTGCCAGTGAGAGTAATTGCTGTCAACTTTAAGTGTGGGTGGTGGAGATGGGAGAGCGAGTGTTCAACAGAAGGAACTGGGTAAGAGTCAGCAGAAGTTATTTATTCATTATTGCTGTTAGAAAAATGTACACATTAATGACTAATGCCACTTGAATGATCTTCTTTCAACTGACTGGCTATATCCCACCAAAGCAGGGTGGCCCAAAAAGAAAAACAAAAGTTTCTCTTTTTAACTTTAGTAATGTATACAGGAGAAGGGGTTACTAACCCCTTGCTCTCGGCATGTTAGTTGCCTCTTACGACGTGCATGGCTTATGGAGGAAGAATTCTGTTCCACTTCCCCATGGAGATAAGTGGAAATAAACAAGAACAAGAACTAGTAAGATGATAGAAGAAAACCCAGAAGGGTGTGTGTGTGTGTGTGTGTGTGTATATACAGTAGACTGTCATTTAACACGAGTTTATTTGGCACATTTTTTTTTTTTTTTTTTTTCTCTCTCCAACTTGCCAGTACCAAGCTGCTGGAATAAATTTAGCATTGCAGATGCCATCAGCTATACTAGAAGTGCATGGAATGAAGTGCCTCAATCAACATTAACCCTTAAACGGTCCAAACATATATATACGTTCACTCGCGCAGCGCCCCGAATATTTTGAAAAATAAAAAAATCTTTTTTTTTTTTTTTTGTTGATAAAAAGAGCACATTTTTCTAAGTGTTATAGGATAAAAAAAAAAAATTTACGGTCAGTATTTACCGAGGTATGAGGCCCAGAAGTTGGCACTGGATGCTCACTTGACAGCAACAGCAAGTCCTGCCGATTGCAGAAGTGTTGCCGAAGTGGAACAGAATTCTTCCTCCGTAAGCCATGCGTGTTGTAAGAGGCGACTAAAATGCCGGGAGCAAGGGGCTAGTAACCTCTTCTCCTGTATATATTACTAAATGTAAAAGGAGAAACTTTCGTTTTTCCTTTTGGGCCACCCCGCCTGGGTGGGATACAGCCGGTGTGTTGAAAGAATAATAATAATAGTAATGATAATAATAGTAATAATAATAATACGTAATAATATGTTCACTTGAAGCATGAAAAACAAAGTCCACCCCTGACAGTGACATGATAAGGGGAGATAACATCTGATAAGAGCTGACATTTGATGAGCATACACGAGGGTGGGGAAGAGTGCAGCTGATAAGAAAAGATTAGATGACCATCCCCCCCCTTTGTTTTTGCTGGTACACAAACATTTCTGTCTGTCTGTCTGTCAAGCTCCCTGTCTGTCTGTCTATCCGTCTAGCTCTCTGTCTCAGAGAGAGCGACAAGACTGCATCATCACCTTTGCTCATATCTTCGAGCAGAGTATAGCACTTTGTCTGGATTTTTGGGTTATCCTAGGTAATTTATACTACATATACTTGTATTTATGTGTACATGTGAGACAGACAAAGATTGAAAGAGATAGACAGAGACAGATAGACATAGCCAGAGACAGACAGACACAGATAGACAGAGACAGATAGAGACAGAGATCGACAGACCCTAAACTTGGGGTTAACATCACTTTCCTCTTAAAAGAGAAGTGTTAATATGACATTACATCAGTGAATCCTTGGTGTTTGCTGCACTGTTTGCTCTAGTTGGCGCTCAATTTAACTGGCGCTCCCACAAGGTACTGAGTGGTCCCAGATTTTTTAATACTGCGCACACCGAGTGTTAAGACCAATTTTATGCTGACCAAGCATCTCAGACCAATCGTGCCAAATTTGGAGGCAGGAAAAATAAAATGTATACAGTGGACCCCCGACATTCGAAGGCATCGACATTTGGCAAATTCGACATTCGATGCATTTTAACGCAAAAATTTCGCCTCAACATTCAATGGAAAACCCAACATTTGATACGATTCGTACGAGACGTGTCCACGTGTGGCCTGAACTGCCCCGTGTGTGCCAGTGTTTGCAAGCCAGCCTGTGTGCGCGCATCTAAGGATACATTCGGTACATTCCATATTATCACTGTTTTTGGTGCTTGTTTCTGCAAAATAAGTAACCATGGGCCCCAAGAAAGCTTCTAGTGCCAAGCCTTCGAGAAAAAAGGCGCTAATGACTATTGAAATGAAGAAGGAGTTAATTGCAAAGTTCGAAAGTGGAGTGCGTGTGCCGGAGCTGGCCAGGTTGTATAGTAAACCCCAATCAACCATCTCTACTATAGTGAGCAGGAAAACGGCAATCAAGGAAGCTGTTGTTGCAAAAGGTGCAACTTTGTTTTCGAAACAAAGATCGCTAGTGTTAGAAGGTGTTGAGAGACTGTTATTGGTGTAGATAAATGAAAAACAGATAGCAGGAGATAGCATCTCTCAAGCGATCATTTGTGAAAAAGCTAGGCAGTTGCATGATGATTTGGTAAAGAAATTACCTGCAACTAGTGGTGATGTGAGTGAATTTAAGGCCAGCAAAGGTTGGTTTGAAAGATTTAAGAATCGTAGTGGCATACACATTGTGGTAAGGCATGGTGAGGCTGCCAGTTCAAGTCCTAATGGAAGGGGATTTCCCTTCTAAACACTAACACCATCCACACTCTCCCCTCCTCCCATCCCATCAATCATCACCAGATTTTTCATTAAAGGTAAGTGTCAATTATTCTATTGTTATTAATCTATTGTTATTGTTGTTATTGTAATTATTCTAGTGCATTAAACTTAATATTTCATGTGGTAAAAAAAATTTTTCATACTTTTGGGTGTCTTGCATGGATTAATTTGGTTTCCATTATTTCTTATGGGGAAAATTAATTTGACTTTCGATATTTTCGACATTCAATGGCTCTCAGGAACGGATTAGTATCGAATGTTGGGGGTCCACTGTATATACGTTTGGGGCGCTACGCGTAAGAATGTATATATATGTTTGGACCGTTTAGGGGTTAAATACAAGCTGGGGAAAGTTATGGCCTTCTGTAGTTAGTTCTTTGACTGGTTTTTCTCTTGCTTGAGAGTAAGGTTCAGCTGGCAGGGAGATTACCAGATACAAGGGAGCCAGATAAGATGAAGAACCTGAAGAAAAACAGTTAACATTGCAGCAGTTACATGAGCAGTTCTGTAATATTGGTAAAGTTACAGACTTTTTCACTGAAGAAGACCCTGACAAATCTAGAAGCAGTGCTTTGAAACGGGGTCTAGACCAGCTGATGATGCCTTACCATCAGCTATATAATGTACTGCAGGGTAAAAGAGCTCAGAGGTTCATTACAGAATTTATGCCCACTCCAATACAATCATCGACTTTAGTACCAGAACCTCTACCATCCACTTCTGCCGACAACCAACAACCATCCACCTCAGCCCAGTAAGGCCACACCATCCATATCCACTTTCTTTGCAATCATCCACAAATACCATTACCCACAATTTAAGGTAAGAAATACTATTGTTTTTGTTGCATTTGTAGTCTTAAGCAGTAATATATCACGACAATGGACTACAATTACAAATGCACTTTTATTTTTGTAAGATCTGTTGGTCTAAAAAAAAGTTGTTTGGCTTTTTGGGGTGCTCCTAGGAACATAACTCTGTTTTTCCCATAAGTTCTTCAGTTCATCTAACACAGTTTTACCTAACACAGCATTTTCAGGAACATAACTACCGTGTTAAATAATGATCTACTATACATAAAAAAATATGCTTGTACATGCACGTGTAGTGTGACCTAAGTGTAAGTAGATGTAATAAGACGTATCTGAAACCTTGCATGTTTATGAGACAGAAAAAAGACACCAGCAATCTTACCATCATGTAAAACAATTACAGTGGACCCTCAGCTAACGATATTAATCCGTTCCTGAAAGCTCATCGTATGCTGAAATTATCGTTAGCTGAATTAATTTTCCCCTTAAGAAATAATGGAAATCAAATTAATCTGTGCAAGACACCACAAAGTATGAAAAAAAAAAATTTTTACCACATGAAATATTAATTTTAATACACACAAACTGACACTTACCTTTATTGAAGATCTGGTGATGATTTATGGGATGGGAGGAGGGGAGAGTATGGAAGTTGTTAATGTTTAGAAGAGGAATCCCCTTCCATTAGGACTTTAGGTAGCACGTCCTTTTCTGGGGTTACTTCCCTTCTTCTTTTAATGCTACTAGGACCAGCTGACCGTGGTGCAGCAACAGATGATGGTGGTGTAGCAGCAGCTGACTGTGGTGCAGCAGCAGCTGACTGTGGTGCAGCAGCAGCTGACTGTGGTGCAACAGCAGCTCACTGTGGTTCAGCAACAGCTGACTGGTGCAACAACAGCTGACCATGGTCCAGCAACAGCTGTTGGTGGTATAGCAGCAACTGACTGTGGTGCAGCAGCAGCTGACCATGGTGCAGCAGCAGCTGACCATGGTGCAGCAGCAGCTGACCGTGGTGCAGCAGCAGCTGACTGTGGTGCAGCAGCAGCTGACCGTGGTGCAACAGCAGCTGACCGTGGTTCAGCAATAGCTGACTGGTGCAGCAACAGCTGACCGTGGTGCAGCAACAGCTGACCGTGGTGCAGCAACAGCCGACTGTGGTGCAGCAACAGCTGATGGTGATGCAGCAGCAGCTGACCGTGGTATGACAGTACATATTTCTCACCCTTTTTACCACAGGGTTGGCACTAGAAGCTTTCTTTGGGCCCATGGTGGCTTATTTAGCAGTTACAAGCACTATAAACAATGGAATAATACAAAATGCATCGAATGTATGCATGCAACCGGCCACCCTGGCGTGTAAACAATGATGGCAGGCCTGGATGGACAGGTTTGGGACGAGTCATGTTGGTCAGAAACAGCTGATGGTGGTGCAGCAGCAGCTGACTGTGGTGCAGCAGCAGCTGACCGTGGTGCAGCAGCAGCTCACCGTGGTTCAGCAACAGCTGACTGGTGCAGCAACAGCTGACTGTAGTGCAGCAACAGCTGATGGTGGTGTAGCAGCAGCTGACTGTGGTGCAGCAGCAGCTCACCATGGTGCAACAGCAGCTGACCGTGGTTCAGCAACAGCTGACTGGTGCAGCAACAGCTGGCTGTGGTTCAGCAACAGCTGACTATGGTGCAGCAGCAGCTGACCATGGTGCAGCAGCCGCTGACTGTGGTGCAGCAGCAGCTGATCGTGGTTCAGCAACAGCTGACTGTGGTGCAGCAGCAGCTGACTGTGGTGCAGCAGCAGCTGACTGTGGTGCAGCAACAGCTGACGGTGGTGCAGCAACAGCTGACCGTGGTGCAGCAGCAGCTGACCGTGGTACGATAGTACGTATTTCCCACCCTTTTTACATATGATCACTTGAGAGATGGTATCTCCTGCTATCTGTTTTTCATTTATCCACACCAATAACAGTCTCTCAACATCTTCGAGTACTTGCGATCTCTGTTTCGAAAACAAACTTGCACCTTTTGCAAGAACAGCTTCCTTGATTGCCGTTTTGTTGGCCACAATAGTAGCGATGGTTGATTGGGGTTTGGTATACAACCTGGCCAGCTCAGAGACACTCACTCCACTTTCGTACTTAGCAATTATCGCTTTCTTCATTTCCATAGTAATTTTCGCCTTTTTTACCGCACGTTTGGCACTAGAAGCTTTCTTGGGGCCCATGGTGACTTATTTTGCAGGTACAATCACTAAAAACGCTGTGATAATATGAAATCTTCCAATTGTATGCATGGATGCGACCGCACTGGCTGGCTTGTAAACACTGGCACCCATGGGACAGCTGAGGCGTGCTCAGGCTACACGTGGATGCATCTCAAACGAATTGTGTAGGGTGAGTTTTTTAGCATTAGCTGAGGCAAAATTTTTGTGTTAAAATGTATCGTATGCTGGATTTAACGTTAGGTGATGCCATCGTTAGCTCAGGGTCCACTGTACAGGCTTCCATTTTATACTCACATAGCAAGATAGTAGTATTTCTCTGGACAGTTGCTATCTACCAACCTACTACAGGTCTCCCTCAACATTCGCGAGGGTTAGGGGATCAAGAGCCTCGTGAATGTTGAAAAACCATGAATGTTTGGTGCCCCAATATATTGTAGGGAAATATAATACAAATATAACTTGTCCAACCATGAACAATCATAAAGTACATGAAAACGTCGTAAATTGTACTAAATACATATGTAATGCCTTAATAACATGTATGTTATTAAATACCACTGCCTCAACCAATGCGAGTCCCTACTACCCTCCCTCCGACCCCCCACAACTGGCAGCCAGTCCTCCCACCACTGTGTTTACCTGGAGTTTACCTGGAGAGACTTCCGGGGGTCAACGCCCCCGCGGCCCGGTCTGTGACCAGGCCTCCTGGTGGATCAGAGCCTGATCAACCAGGCTGTTGCTGCTGGCTGCACGCAAACCAACGTACGAGCCACAGCCCGGCTGATCAGGAGCTGACTTTAGGTGCTTGTCCAGTGCCAGCTTGAAGACTGCCAGGGGTCTGTGTGGTGAGTGTTTTGTTTGTTCATTATTTGCTATTAAACTACAGTATAAATAATGTAAACCGATCCATGACTGCATACTAGAATGGCTATTCGGACAGGTATCGAAGGTGACATCATGTGTTTACTCTTGAACACAGCAAAGAATCAAACATTTGTGCTACTGCTAATAATAATAATAATAATAATAATATAATAATAATAATATAATAATAATAATAATAATAATAATAATAATAATAATAATATAATAATATAATAATAATAATATAATAATAATATAATAATTATAATATAATAATATAATAATAATAATATAATAATAATAATAATAATAATAATATAATAATAATAATATAATAATAATAATAAATATGATAGAATTGAAGAAGGAAATTGTACAAAAATACGAGGGCTGAAGCAGTGGTGGAGGAAGTGGTTGACGCATCGTCAGTGTGGCTTTGTTTATGCTGGAGTGAGTATTAGTCTCCGTGCTCTTCCAAACATTTCACAATAATTCATTGTATTTGGTGCTTGTAGATTGAGTGTGACTGGAGTGGTTGAGGCAGTGGTAGAGGCACTGCCTCTATAACTGCCTCTACCACTGCCTCTATCACTGCCTCTATCACTGCCTCTATCACTGCCTCTACCACTGCCTCTATAACTGCCTCTACCACTGCCTCTATCACTGCCTCTACCACTGCCTCTATAACTGCCTCTACCACTACCTCTATCACTGCCTCTACCACTGCCTCTATAACTGCCTCTACCACTGCCTCTATCACTGATTCTACCACTGCCTCTATAACTGCCTCTACCACTGCCTCTATCACTGCCTCTACCACTGCCTCTATAACTGTCTCTACCACTGCCTCAACCACTCCAGTCACACTCAATCTACAAGCACCAAATACAATGAATTATTGTGAAATGTTTGGAAGAGCACGGAGACTAATACTCACTCCAGCATAAACAAAGCCACACTGACGATGCGTCAACCGCTTCCTCCACCACTGCTTCAGCCCTCGTATTTTTGTACAATTTCCTTCTTCAATTCTATCATATTTATTATTATTATTATTATTATTATTATTATTATTATTATTATTATTATTATTATTATTATTATTTTTATATTATTATTATTATTATTATTATTATTATTATTATTATTATTATTATTATTATTATTATTAGCAGTAGCAGAAATGTTTGATTCTTTGCTGTGTTCAAGAGTAAACACATGATGTCACCTTCAATACCTGTCTGAATAGCCATTCTAGTATGCAGTCATGAATGGGTTTACATTATTTATACTGTAGTTTAATAGCAAATAATGAACAAACAAAACACTCACCACACAGTGGTGGGAGGGCTGGCTGCCAGTTGCAGGGATCGGAGGGAGGGTAGAAAGGACTCGTGGTGGTAAACTTAAATATGATTTGGAGGCTGGGAATTTGGCGGTTGGGAATTCGCGAATGTGTGAAGCCCGCGAAAGTTGAAAACGTGAATGTTGAGGGAGACCTGTACTTAGACTTGAATAATATATGTAAAAGTGTTCAGTCGTAGTTTATGTAGTACGTATTGTAATTTGTACTGCATTTGAAGGTGAGGAATAGTAGTACAGTGGACCCCCACATACCGTTGGCATCACATAACGTTAAATCTGCATACCGATACATTTTATCGCTAAGATTTTGCCTCGCATACTGCTAAAAAACCCGCTCAAAGCTATTCGTCCGAGACACGTCTAATGTGCGGCCTGAACCAGCCTCACATGTTCCGCTGGTGGCATTGTTTACAAGCCAGCCTCCACGGTAACATCCAAGCATACAATCGGAACATTTCGTATTATTACAGCGTTTTTGGTGATTTTATCTGCAAAAAAAGTGACCATAGGCCCCAAGAAAGCTTCTAGTGCCAACCCTGTGGTAAAAAGGGTGAGAAATATTATCGAAATACTGTGGTACAATGGTCAACTGCTGATGCTGCTGCTGCTGCTGCTGTAGCACCATCAGCTTCTGCTGCTGCTGTACCACCGTCAGCTGCTGCTGCTGTAGTACCATCTGCTGCTGCTGTAGCACCGTCTGCTGCTGCTGTAGCACTGTCAGCTGCTGCTGCTGCTGCACTGTCAGCTGCTGCTGCTGCTGCACTGTCAGCTGCTGCTGCTGCACTGTCAGCTGCTGCTGCTGCTGCACTGTCAGCTGCTGCTGCTGCTGCTGCACTGTTAGCTGCTGCTGCTGCTGCTGTAGCACTGTCAGCTGCTGCTGCTGCTGCTGTAGCACTGTCAGCTGCTGCTGCTGCTGCTGCTGCTGCTGTAGCACCATCAGCTACTGCTGCTGCTGTACCACCATCAGCTGCTGCTGCTGTACCACCGTCAGCTGCTGCTGCTGCTGTAGTACCGTCTGCTGCTGCTGTAGCACCGTCTGCTGTTGCTGTAGCACTGTCAGCTGCTGCTGCTGCTGCTGCTGCTGCTGCTGCTGCTGCTGCTGTAGCACCATTGTTGGTGTGGCTTATTGAGAATACCAATAAACAATTAGCCCCAGAGGGTTAGCCACCCAGGATAACCCAAAAAAGTCAGTGTCATCGAAGACTATCTAACTTATTTCCATTGGGGTCCTTAATCTTGTCTCCCAGGATGCAACCCACACCAGTCGACTAACACCCAGGTGAACAGGGAAAAATGCCTGGAACTAGTGCTCATATTGGTGAATTTAAAGCCAGCAAAGGTTGGTTTGAGAGATTTAAGAATCGTAGTGGCATACACAGTGTGATAAGGCCTGTTCTGGAAGAAAATGCCAAACAGGACCTACAGTACTCAGGAGGAAAAGGCACTCCCAGGACACAGTGTCTCATCAGTCATTGCTGCATCTTCAATAACGGTAAGTGTCATTTTTTCTTCATTTAGTAGAGTAGGTCATGCACAATATATATTGTGCATGTACTACTTTACTATTGTGCATGTATCCTTCTCTTTGTGTGTAGGAAAATGTATATTTCATGTGGTAAATTTTTTTTTTTCATACTTTTGGGTGTCTTGCACGGATTAATTTGATTTCCATTATTTCTTATGGGGAAAATTCATTCGCATAACGATAATTTTGCATAACAATGAGCTCTCAGGAACGGATTAATATTGTTATGCGGGGGTCCACTGTACATGTACATGTATATGTGTATCTATGACATTAATCCTGTTGCTTATTGAGGTCCTTCCTTCCTTGCTTTACCTAAGGGTAAAGATGTAACCATCCTGTGGTCAGTGATCACTTGTGGTCGTACCTGTCCTAAGCTGTCTGGGATTAGCGTGGGGTGTTATCTAGCACCATGGCTTGTAAGGACTACAGTATATATGCCACGTCTATGGCCCTATGCTGTACATTCTACAAGATTGATGGACTGAACACATCGACTCCAGGCTGAGGGACTGATTACCTCAAACTCCTCCTCTCCTTACACCTTCTGCTTTGAATTGGACTGATGAAGCCACTGTGTGGAGAAACATTTCCTAAATAAAGATTCCCATATGTTGCACAAATGTATCAATCTTCAACTTGTCGGGTTTTCAAACCATTCATCACAACTGTCAGACACTGCAGCATCATGGGATCTTGTTACAAAGAATTCTTCAACACTTGTCCAACCTTTGGACGAAGACCTACTTCAACTAGTGGATAGTACCACTATGACCCTGCCTCCTCCTGCTTCGCCTCACCTGGCTACATTATATAAGCCACGTCTACGGCCCTATGCTGTACATTCTACAAGATTCATGGACTGAACACATCGACTCCAGGCTGAGGGACTGATTACCTCAAACTCCTCCTCTCCTTACACCTTCTGCTTTGTATTGGACTGATGAAGCCACTGTATGGCAAAACGTTTCCTAAATAAAGATTCCCATATGTTGCATAAGTGCCTCAATCTTCAAAATGACAGTAGCAAACTAGTACAGGAGGGCCCCACATATACAGCACCCTTTTCTCAGTGTTCTACAATGGGCTAGTAACCCCTCTTCCTGTACAGATTACTAAAAATAAGAAGATGAAGAAAATTGTCAAAGTGGGATGTTGAAGGGGGTGGGAGAGTTTCAGTGGAGAGAAGTAAATGGGATTAGGTCAGGGGCTTCAAATAGAGTTAGAGCTAAAGAAGGAGTAGTAGTAATGTTGAAGGATAAGTTATGGCAGGAAAAGAGGGAGTATAAATGTATTAATTCAAGGATTATGTGGAGTAAAATAAAGGTTGGATGTGAAAAGTGGGTTATAGTAAGCATATATGCAACTGGAGAAGATAGAAGTGTAGAGGAGAGAGAGAGATTTTGCGAAATGTTGAGTGAGTGTGTGGAGAGTTTTGAACCAAGTGTGAGAGTACTTGTGGTTGGGGATTTCAATGCTAAAGTGGGTAAAAATGTTTTGGAGGGAGTAGTAGGTAAAGTTGGGGTGCCAGGGGTAAATGAAAATGGAAAGCCTTTAACCCTTTGACTGTTTCGGTCATATATATGCGTCTTACGAGCCATGTTTGACATATTAAAACGCATAAATTCTAGCGGCTTCAAATCAAGCAGGAGAAAGCTGGTAGGCCCACATATGAGAGAATGGGTCTCCATGGTCAGTGTGCACCATATAAAAAAAATCGGGGAGCCAGTGGTGCATTGTGGGAATGCCATTTCAGTAGTCCTTGTTCAGCATGCCCAGCAGTAAGAAATATGTGACTCTCCAGCAAATCTGGGACTCTACTCTTCCCAAGTGATGCTCTAACACAGATGGAAATGTCAGTGAAGATCAAATTCATGGTTTTGAGGAGTTTGTGACCAAAAGCAATGCCCAGGATACCAGAAGAATGGAGAATGAAGATTGAAGGAGAATGAAGAATGAAGGAGAAGGAAGAATGAAGGAGAAAGAGAGAGAATGAAGGAGAAAGATAATTAGATAGGATGGAGGGGAAGGGAGCATCCCACCTCATTGTTTTGACAGGCAGTAGGGAGAGTGAGTATGAGACAATATGTCATTTTGACAGCTGCCGACCCTGACTCAAAACAATTAGAAGCAAAGAATGAAGGAGAATGAAGAATGAAGGAGAAGGAAGAATGAAGGAGAAGGAAGAATGAAGGAGAAAGAGAGAGAATGAGGGAGAAAGATAATTAGATAGGATGGAGGGGAAGCGAGCATCCCACCCTATTGTTTTGACAGGCAGTAGGTGGAGTGAGTAATGAGACAGTATGTCTTTTTGACAGCTGACTCAAAACAATTAGAAGCCACACACTTACACACAAGACAGGCTTGCTGAATGAAGATAATAGCAGTCATATGAAAGTATCTAGTGACTATATATGTGTATATAGTATATTATAGAAACCAGAAGGAAGGAAGAAGGGAAGGCAGGAAGGAAGGACAAGATGAAAGGAAGGAAGGAAGGAAAAAAGTAAGGAAGGAAGGAAGGTAGGAAAGGAATGCAGGAAGGTAGGAAGGAAGGAAAGATGACACACGACCATTTACCTAGGATAACTACGTAACACAACTGCCTGCTAATGCCCACAAAAATGCAGACACACTCGTTTTATGTGTAAGGAGTGTAAAACACCTTTGTGTATGAAACCATGTTTCAAAGTGTTCCACAAGCTGCAGAACTTCTAGGAACATGTCCAGTGACTGTACATTTATATATACAGTGGACCCCCGCTTAACGATCACCTCCAAATGCGACCAATTATGTAAGTGTATTTATGTAAGTGCGTTTGTACGTGTATGTTTGGGGGTCTGAAATGGACTAATCTACTTCACAATATTCCTTATGGGAAAAAATTCGGTCAGTACTGGCACCTGAACATACTACTGGAATGAAAAAACTTCGTTAACCGGGGGTCCACTGTATTATAAAACAATAGTAATAAAAAATTTTTTGTATTGTTTGTGTAAACAAGTTTTGTAAACAATATATTGATAATTATGTTTGTGCGCTTATTGTGTTGTATACAATGAGTGTATATACACATACCATCTGACTTACGACCTGCTCAACATACGTCCACTCGACTTACGACCGTGCATCTGGCAGCTGGGCTGGGCCTGCTGATGCACACCACTGTACAATATTTGACATACTCGCAGCGGCAATGCGTCATGCAGGCAGCATCAGTTTGAGTAACCCTGCCCTATCAGCAGCATCATACTATATTAACTGTACTAACTGGACAGTAAATTCACCATGGCTCCTAAGATGAAGTCTGCATCTTGCACTGGAGATTGTGGCAAGAAAGGCTCTTACTCTCAAACTCTCTATTTGTTTTCACTGTTGCACATAAACCTGTCTGTATCCATCTGCCTGTATATCTGTGTATCTGTTTATCTGTCTGTCTACCTGTGTGTCTGTCTTTCTGTCTACCTGTGTGTCTGTCTTTCTGTCTGCTTGTGTGTCTGTCTTTGTCTGCCTGTGTCTGTCTACCTGTGGTGTCTTTCTGTCTACCTGTGTGTCTTTCTGTCTACCTGTGTCTGTCTCTGTCTACCTGTGTGTGTCTGTCTACCTGTGTGTCTGTCTCTCTGTCTGCTTGTCTGTCTCAGAGCCACTCATTAAGAGTGTAATTGGTCTTGAAGACGCCATATTAATAATGATAACAATAATAATCACTGAGGCGCATTAAATGTGTATAAAACGTTGATATAGACATTTTGCTTAATCCATCTATGATTTCTTTTTCAAAATTATATAATAAACATGCTACTTAACATATAAACATATAAATTAACAAATATGAGATGTGTTTCTGGTCGGCTTGACAGAGTGAACAGAAACCATTCGTGTCCGGGCTGGTAACAACCACAACAATGTTTGTTTACATAACTCGCCAACCTTCTACACTCTCATTCGTTTATTCATTTAATCTTGTTTACTCACCTCTTACTCTACATTAAGACTACAGATATTTTAAGGTAAGTAATGAGTAGTAGTAGGGCACTGGAGCACAGATCCACTGTATAGCACTTTGTCTGGAATTTTTTGGGTTATCCTAGGTAATTTATACTATGTAAGATAACTTTATTTACATGTACCTGTGAGAGAGAGAGAGAGAGAGAAATACAGAGAGAGAGAGAGGCAGCCACATTCAGTCAGCTAACCACCCACCCAGCCACCCAAACACCCACCCACCCACCCGGCCACCCACCCACCTGCCCACCCGGTCACCCACCCACCCACCCGGCCACCCACTCACCTGGCCAGCCAGCCAGCCAGCTACATATTACACATGTTCCAGAGTTGTTTCTATTTACTTAGGGCATAGGTTATACTACATTCTGGCAGGATGACACTACCAGTGGTATTCTCCCATTGACTGTGTCAACAGTACATAAAGATAACAGTAACATATGATACTGTATGCGATGTAAAATTTACAATACAGTTCTCTACCATGTATACATTATATACAGTACATAAATAATTAAAATATAACAATAGAAGTAAATTATGGTAAAAAGAATGAAATAATGATTGTACATTACATTACAGTACTATGTAGGTAGTTTATATAGGAAAAGTTTGACATTATGCCCTACCCAGTATGTCGGCAATTTTCAAAGGTTCGACTTACATCCATTTTGACTTACGACCGGTTGGTCAGAACCAACCTTGGTCGTAAGTTGGATGGCAGGTGTATGTACATTGCACCTTACTTGGGACTCACAGGCCACATAAGTTACGTGAAAAAATAAAATAGTGAAAAAAACAAGAAACCTTTGAATACAAGTAAACCAAAATTTACCAGGTGAGCGGCAGTCACCGCTGTTGCCATACGCAGTTCATTTTCTGCCAACTTCATGCCTCTATATCTCGGTAAGTACTGATGGCAAAATATTTTTTTTGGGGCTAAAACAACCAGAAAAATAATCTTAGCATTTTCATAAGAAAAAAAAAATTTTTTTTTTTCGAATATTTCTCGACACCAGGAGACACTTCAGGATTGGGGCTTGCGACAGTCAAAGGGTTAATTGAGCTATGTGTAGAAAGAGGTTTGGTAATAAGTAATACATATTTTATGAAAAAGAGGATAAATAAATATACAGTGGACCCCCGCATAACGATGGCATCGCATAGCGATTTTTCCGCATAACGATTACTTTTATCGCAAAATTTTTGCCCCGCATACCGATTAAAAACCCGCATACCGATTTTCGTCCGAGACGCGTCCAATGTGCCCTCACATGTGCCGGCCGTCCCATTGTTTACCAGCCAGCCTCCGCGGTAACATCCAAGCATACACTCGGAATATTTCGTATTATTACAGTGTTTTCGGTGGTGTTTCTGGAAAATAAGTGACCATGGGCCCCAAGAAAGCTTCTAGTGCCAACCCTGTGGTAAAAAGGGTGAGAATTAGTATGGAAATTAAGAAAGATTTTGAAGGGTTTGGGGCTAACCCTGAGAAGCCTATGCCAGTTGTGGAATCCATTGTGCCTACTTCAAAGATTAAGGAAATGTGTGCAGAGTGGTTTGAACTGCAAACCTTTATAGATGAAAATCACCCTGACACAGCTGTTGCAAGCCGTGCTTGTGACTATTTCAATGACAATGTTATGGCCCATTTTAGGAAAGTCTTGAAGAAACGGGAGGTACAGAGCTCTATGGACAGATTTGTTGTGCGACAGAGGTCCAGTGACTCTGAAGCTGGTCCTAGTGGCATTAAAAGAAGAAGGGAAGTAACCCCAGAAAAGGACTTGCTACCTCAAGTCCTAATGGAAGGGGATTCCCCTTCTAAACAGTAAGAAGATAATGCTCTCCCCTCCTCCCATCCCATCAATCATCACCAGATCTTCAATAAAAGTAAGTGTCATGTAATTGTGCATGCCTTTTTCAGTTTGTGTGTATTAAAATTAACATTTCATGTGGTAAAAAAAATTTTTTTTCATACTTTTGGGCGTCTTGCACGGATTAATTTTATTTCCATTATTTCTTATGGGGAAAATTAATTCGCATAACGATTATTTCGCATAACGATGAGCCCTCTTGCACGGATTAAAATCGTTAACCGGGGGTCCACTGTACAAGGTATGATACAGCACGTAATGAAAGTATTTTGTTAGATTATATATTGGTGGATTAATGGTTGATGGTTAGGCTTCAGGAAGTACATGTTTATAAAGGGGCAACTGATACATCGGATCATTATTAAGTTGTAGCTACAGTTAGAGTAAGAGATAGATGGGAATGTCATGCACAGGTCAGGGAGAGATAGATGGGAATGTCATGCACAGGTCAGGAAGGTATACCATCTTTTAGGAGTGAAGAAGAGCAGGATGTGAGTGTGGGGGAGGTGCGTGAGGCATTACGTAGAATGAAAGGGGGTAAAGCAGCTGGAACTGACGGGATCATGACAGAAATGTTAAAAGCAGGGGGGGATATAGTGTTGGAGTGGTTGGTACTTTTGTTTAAAAAATGTATGAAAGAGGGGAAGGTACCTAGGGATTGGCAGAGAGCATGTATAATTCCTTTATATAAAGGGAAGGGGGACAAAAGAGATTGTAAAAATTATAGAGGAATAAGTTTACAAAGTATACCAGGAAAAATGTATGGTAGGGTTATTATTAAAAGAATTAGAGGTAAGACAGAATGTAGGATTGTGGATGAGCAAGGAGGTATTAGAGTGGGTAGGGGATATGTAGATCAAGTGTTTACACTGAAGCACATATGTGAACAATATTTAGATAAAGGTAGGGAAGTTTTCATTGCATTTATGGATTTAGAAAAGGCATATGATAGAGTGGATAGGGGAGCAATGTGGCAGATGTTGCAAGTATATGGAATAGGTAGTAAGTTACTAAATGCTGTAAAGAGTTTGTATGAGGATAGTGAGGCTCAGGTTAGGGTGTGTGGAAGAGAGAGATTACTTCCCAGTAGACAGAGATGTGTAATGTCACCATGGTTGTTTAATATATTTATAGATAGGGTTGCAAAAGAAGTAAATGCTAGGGTGTTGGGGAGAGGGGTGGGATTAAATTATGGGGAATCAAATACAAAAATGGGAACTGACACAGTTACTTTTTGCTGATGATACTGTGCTTATGGGAGATTCTAAAGAAAAGTTACAAAGGTTAATGGAGGAGTTTGAGAGTGTGTGTAAAGGTAGAAAGTTGAAAGTGAACATAGAAAAGAGTAAGGTGATGAGGGTATCAAATGATTTAGATAAAGAAAAATTGGATATCAAATTGGGGAGGAGGAGTATGGAAGAAGTGAATGTTTTTAGATATTTCCGAGTTGACGTGTCAGTGGATGGATGTATGAAGGATGAGGTTAACCATGGAATTGATGAAGGAAAAAAGGTGAGTGGTGCATTGAGGTATATGTGGAGACTAAAAACATAATCTTTTGAGGCACAGAAGGGAATGTATGACAGTATAGTGTTACCAACACTCTTATATGGGTGTGAAGCTTGGGTTGTAAATGCTGCAGCAAGGAGGCGGTTGGAGGTGGTGGAGATATCCTGTCTAAGGGCAATGTATGGTGTAAATATTATGCAGAGTATTCGGATTGTGGAAATTAGGAGAAAGTGTGGAGTTAGTAAAAGTTAATCTTAAGTTAATTTTAAGCCTGCCCGCAATGCTCTGCATACAAGGATCACCTATCACAAAGCTAACAGAGGGAAAATTCTTAGGAATCCACCTTGATAATAGACTCAAATTTCATACACATATACAACAAATTTCTAAGAAAATTTCCAAGACCGTAGGCATACTATCGAAGATACAGTACTATGTTCCACAGTCAGCCCTCCTGGCCCTATATCACTCTCTTATTTACCCCTATCTCACCTATGGAATTTGTGCATGGGGCTCAACAACAATTAACCATCTCAGACCACTAATTACCCAACAAAAGGCTGCAGTCAGAATGATGATAAATTCCCACTACAGGCAGCACACTCCACCAATATTCAAAACACTGAACCTACTCACCATACAAAACATCCATACTTATTACTGCACCTATTACATACATAGAACACTTAACTCTGATATTAACCCTCCCCTCAAACATGACCATAACACAAGACACAGATGTTCCTCGTGTCCTTCTCACGCTATGCAAAAACTCAATGCACATGAAAGGCCCTAAAATCTGGAATTCATTACCTGTAAATATAAAAGAAACACTACCTGTTTATAAATTCAAGTCTCTTCTCAAAGATCACTTACTCACCCAAAACCAAATAAATACTGAATAACTGAACCTTATAAATTGTATATCTTAAATGTTTCTCACAATTATATCACATAAATGTTAAGCCTAAGACCCAATCTAACTTTGTTATTTTTTAAATACACTACCTAACAGAATACTCCATTCTACTGAATGTACAGCAATGCATGCAACCATATGACCTGTCTTTGTAATACTCATTTGTGCTTTATTGTTATCTGTTTACAATAATGTTTTATCACTGATTACATCATTGCTTAGTTAATCTTAAGTTAATTTTAAGCCAGCCCATAATGCTATGCATACAAGTGGCTTTGGCATGCTGCTCTTACCTGTATTTTTTTGTACCTCTGTATGTATGCTCAAATTACTAAATAAATAAATAAATAAATAAATAAGGGGCTTTTGGCATGTACACTCAACCACTGTATTTCTTTTGTACAACTATGTATCATGTCCAAATAATAATAAATAAATAAATAAATAAATAAATAAATAAATAAATTAGTCAGAGGGCTGAAGAGGGGTTGTTGAGGTGGTTTGATCATTTAAAGAGAATGGATGAAAGTAGAATGACATGGAGAGTGTATAAATCTGTAGGGGAAGGAAGGAGGGGTAGGGGTCGTCCTCGAAAAGGTTGGAGGGAGGAGGTAAAGGAGGTTTTGTGGGCGAGGGGCTTGGACTTCCAGCAAGCGTGCATGAGCGTGTTAGGAGTGAATGGAGACAAATGGTATTTGGGACCTGACAAGCTGTTGGAGTGTGAGCAGGGTAATATTTAGTGAAGGGATTCTGGGAAACTGGTTAATTTTATATAGCTGGACTTGAGTCCTGGAAATGGGAAGTACAATGCCTGCACTTTAAAGGATGGGTATGGGATATTTTCATTTTGGAGGGATATGTTGTGTATATGCTTCTAAACTGTTGTGTTCTGAGCACCTCTGAAAAAACTGTGATTATGTATGAGTGAGGTGAAAGTGTTGAATGATAATGAAAGTATTTTCTTTTTGGGGATTTTCTTTCTTTTTGGGTCACCCTGCCTCGGTGGGAGACGGCCAACTTGTTAAAAGAAAAAAAATTGTTTGTTGGCTTTCAATTGAGCCATTGTCCATTATGTTCAGTGTTTTATCTTTTTTTATTGAGCAATTAATATATGATAGTGTAAACACACTATCAGGCATTTTAGATGCATTTGATAATGAAAAAAATGCTCTTTTCCACCCTCCAGTGATTTTCACTTGCTGTAAAGGGTCGGAAACCTAAGAGCCCTCCTGTATGGGTGACTATTAGGAAATGTTTGTTAAGTAAGTTAGATGTGGATCACCTAGCTGCTGTACAAGTACAGTGGACCCCCGACATTTGATGGCATCGACATTCGATAAATCCGACATTCGATGCATTTTAACGCAAAAATTTCGCCTCAACATTCGTTGGAAAACCCGACATTCGATACGATTCGTATGAGACATGTCCACATGTGGCCTGAACTGCCCCGTGTGTGCCAGTGTTTACAAGCCAGCCAGTGTGCGCACATCTAAGGATACATTCAGTACATTCCATATTTAAAGTAAAAGGACACAAGTGCAACTAATGTGACATTTATTGTGGCAACGTTTCGCTCTCCAGGAGCTTTATCAAGCCATTATCAAGCTTGATAAAGCTCCTGGAGAGCGAAACGTTGCCACAATAAATGTCACATTAGTTGCACTTGTGTCCTTTTACTTTACATATTGTCGGTAATTCTACCAACTTTATTACATTCCATACTATCCATATTATCACTGTTTTTGGTGCTTGTTTCTGCAAAATAAGTAACCATGGGCCCCAAGAAAGCTTCTAGTGCCAACCCTTCGAGAAAAAAGGTGCTAATGACTATCGAAATGAAGCAAGAGATAATTGCAAAGTACGAAAGTGGAGTGCGTGTGTCGGAGTGCATGATGATTTGGTAAAGAAATTGCCTGGAACTAGTGGTGATGTGAGTGAAGTTAAGGCCAGCAAAGGTTGATTTGAAAGATTAAGAATCGTAGTGGCATACACAGTGTGGTAAGGCATGGTGAGGCTGCCAGTTCAAGTCCTAATGGGAGGGGATTCCCCTTCTAAACACTAACACCATCCACACACTCCCCTCCTCCCATCCCATCAATCATCACTAGATCTTCATTAAAGGTAAGTGTCATTTATTCTATTGTTATTGTTGCTATTGTAATTATTCTATTGCATTAAACTTAATATTTCATGTGGTAAATTTTTTTTTTCATACTTTTGGGTGTCTTGCATGGATTAATTTGATTTCCATTATTTCTTATGGGGAAAATTAATTCGACTTTAGATATTTTTGACATTCGATAGCTCTCAGGAACGAATTAGTATCGAATGTCGAGGGTCCACTGTATTGGATAAGTTATCTCTTCATTACATTACACAGGTGGCCCGGTGGCCTGGTGGCTAAACCTCCCGCTTCACACACGGTGGGCCCGGGTTCGTTTCCCGGCAGGTGGAAACATTTTGACACGTTTCCTTACACCTGTTGTCCTGTTCACCTAGCAGCAAAATAGGTACCTGGGTGTTAGTCGACTGGTGTGGGTCGCATCCTGGGGGACAAGATTAAGGACCCCAATGGAAATAAGTTAGACAGTCCTCGATGACGCACTGACTTTCTTGGGTTATCCTGGGTGGCTAACCCTCCGGGGTTAAAAATCCGAACAAATCTTCAAGTTATATTTCAATTAAAATATAGGTGGTTTGTAACAAAGTTGTAAAAAGTTTCTCTTTCTTTCAGAAAATCTGTTATTGAGCGCAGCAGAGACATGGCACATGCATTAGCAGCAGCAGGGGTTGGTGAACGACCAATTATATGGATTTCCCATTCCATGGGTGGTCTTCTAGTTAAAAACATGCTGGTAGAATTAAAAAGCAAATCATCTGGAGATAATGATGTCTTTGCTAAAGAATATAGCAAAGAAGAGTTTTTCTCACAAGTAAAGGCAAGTAAATCATTCAAATTTGAGTGTCATCTTCTCTTTTGATACCTGAAAAACTAAGTTTCTGGTTATTGTTACCTGGCTTACTCCACATTTTAGTGTCAAAGTTAGATTGCTTGTCTGGCAAAGAAAGCTATTAAATCTGTGATATTAAATGTGTTTTTTTTTTTTTATGGATTACTCTGCCTTGGAGGGTAATAAATTCCCTCCTCAGTTCAACAAATGCCTTATGTGCATATTATATATACAAAGTGTACTACTGAAATGGCGTTCCCATAATGCACCACTGCCTCCTCGATTTTTTTTTTTACTGCACACACTGACCACACAGACCCATTCTCTCACATGTAGGTCTACCAGGTCTCTCACTAGATTTGAAGCTGCTAGAATTTTTGTGTAATACTACAGCACCAACACTGCCTTGCAGGCCAAAATATTACGGCACCAATAGTGAAAGGGTTAAATGACCACTTAAATGCTCACACAACAAAAGAGTGAGTCTGTCCTTCATTGGCTTGTGTCCTGGCAGTGACCTCTCCTCTCGAGTGATATAGGTTCTGTTTGGCATTTTTTCCAAAAATAAATTTGTCTCATCACAATTGAACACTTGTTGGGGAATAAAACCCTCAGCCTCCACGTAGTCACTAAACTCCTAACGTATTCCTCGGTAGCATGTCGTGTTTGTTTGGTTGAGTGCCGAGCAAACAGTCAACTATTGAGCGATTTTTTTTATGGAACAAAGTGTTCGAATACCGAATTATTCGAGTTGGGAGCTGTTCGAGTACCAAGGTACTATTACTGTATCTAACCACTTTGCTTTTTCACAAATTGTTTCAAAAACTCTATAATTGGCCAGTTGCTTTTTGTTAATCCACACTAACCAAAGCTTTTTCATTTCTTCAGTTATCTGTGACATTTTCACAGCAAGAATTTTCACTTCTTTTGCCACATCAGCCCCTTTTATTGCCTCTTTATTTTTCAGTATGGACGATAAAGGGGATTTTGCCATAACATATTGAATGGCCAGGTCTGATATACGTGTTCCACTTTCCCACTTCACAATGAGTTCTTTTTTCACTTTAATTGTTGTTCTCATTGCTTTCCTTTTAGGCTTGTTTGGATCACTACTTTTTTGGAGGCCATGATTACTTATTTTCAATGAAAATATTTAAAAAACACCACAGAATAACAATGAAGTACCAAAAAACTTTCATGAATCTTGTACAACAAAATGGTATACAATACCGACAGGTTGTTAGGTAAGACACATACAAACACGTACAAACTATACTTAATAAATGAATGCTGACGAGAAACTGAGCACGTGATGCTTTGTTTTTGTTGAGCTTCATCCAGATGGACCATTTTGTTTAGATCAAATATCAAGGCAATGTCTGAATACCAAGTCAAATTTTTCTCGAAAAAGGTGAGTGAATATTGAGTTGTACAAATATTGAGGTCCCACTGTACTGTATTTGGTGTGAATGTATGACATTCCAAATGGGCTCAAAGGGCTGCTATGCATTCATGCATTTTTCATTATCCCAAGCATGATAATCTGTAATAAAGTCGGTAGAATTACCGACAATATGTAAAGTAAAAGGACACAAGTGCAACTAATGTGACATTTTTATTGTGGGAACATTTCGCTCTCCAGGAGCTTTGTCAAGAGCTTGACAAAGCTCCTGGAGAGCGAAACGTTGCCACAATAAAAATAGCACATTAGTTGCACTCGTGTCCTTTTACTTTACATGATAATCTGTTTAAGATATATGCATGTCACCTGTTTTGAACTTGGAAGAATTTTATATACAGTGGACCCCCGACTTACGATATTAATCCGTTCCTGAGAGCACATCGTAAGACGAAATTATCGTAAGTCGGATAATTTTCCCCATAAGAAATAATGGAAATGAAATTAATCCATTCAAGACACCCAAAAGTATGAAAAAAAAACTTTTTACCACATAAAATATACATTTTCCTACACACAAAAAAGAGGATACATGCACAATATATATTGTGCATGTGCTAGTGTACTAAATGAAGAATAAATGACACTTACCTTTATTGAAGATGTAGTGATGAGTTGTGAGACTGTGTCCTGGGAGTGCCTTTTTCTCCTGAGTAATGTAGGTCCTGTTTGGCATCTTCTTCCAGAACAGACCTTATCACACTGTGTATGCCACTACGATTCTTAAATCTCTCAAACCAACCTTTGCTGGCCTTAAATTCACCAATATGAGCACTAGTTCCAGGCATTTTTTCCTGTTCACCTGGGTGTTAGTCGACTGGTGTGAGTCGCATCCTGGGGGACGAGATTAAGGACCCCAATGAAAATAAGTTAGACAGTCCTCGATGACACACTGACTTTCTTGGGTTATCCTGGGTGGATAATCAGTGGTAAACAATGTCACACTAGCTCAGCTGAGGCGCTCAGGCCAGACAGACGTGGACGTGTACGGACGAATGATGTAGGTTGAGTTTTTCAATGTGTGTCGGGGTCAGATTTTTACGCTGACAAGCATCGTAAGTCGGTTTTAATGTAGGTTCAGGACATCATAAGTCGGGGGTTCACTGTATTATGTTTTATATACATATTATATTTTATATAGTATTATATTTTATATATTAAAGATGTGGATATTTTTACAGCATAACCAGTGGGAAGCTAACAGTTTTGCCAAGCAGACCATGGCTATAGTCTTCTTCAGTGTCCCTCACCAGGGGTCTCCATTGGCCACATCTGTTACACAGGGAGTGCTCCGCCAGGTGTTACAACCAGCAACAGAACTATGTGAAATGAGGACGGGTAAATTCGTATTTTTCGTGATAAAGAGACTTGCTGTTTTTTGTATGTGCAGATCCTTTACTTATTTAAAAATGGGACAGTAAATGGTTAGTAGACAACACATTATCGATACACCTCGGGAAAACAGAATGCCATACTCTTTGACATGAAACATAAACTGAGAAGGGTAAATAATTTTAATGTCACTTCAGTTTCCTCAGTAAAATATCTGGGAATCCCCTTTGACCCATGCATGTCAGGAGAACTGATAGGGAACAGTGTAGTAAAGAAAGTGAATGCCAGACTGAAGTTTATCTACTGACAAGCTCAGTGTCTACCTACTAAGGCTCGCAGGACCCTACGTCTAGCCCTTAATCAGTGTCATATGGACTATGCTTGCTCTTCATGGCACTCTGCCTTGACAAAAAGCTGAATGATGAACTGCAAATCACATAGAACAAAATGGTAAGATTCATCTTGGACCTGGGTCCAAGAGAACATGTAGGCCAGGATGAATTACAACAGTTGGATATGTGGAATGTTGAAGACAGTAAAACAACTGAAGTTAAATCAGGTTTATAAAACTGCTCACAAATAGTGTCCAAAATACCTTGCTGCCAATTTTGTCAAGGCTGGGAACCAAAGCAGTCATAGTACTAGGGGGAGAGAGCACAACTTTGTCGTAACCACATACAGTGGCCAGGCTTCAAACACCCTTTATTGTACAGCAGTAAAGGAATGGAACAGATTGCCTGCACATGTCAAAGCCAGTCATAGCATGAGCCAGTTCAAGAAGAGAGCCAAAAGGTGCCTAATGAATGTAGCAACAGAAAAGGAGAAGAATGATTTTTTATTTTTTTAGCTAACACATGTAAATGTAAATAATTCTTTTTACCTTGTTCTTAGTATATATATCCTTTATAGTATAATAATAAGATATTATCTCCTTTATAGTATAATAATAAGGTATTAAGTACAAAGAAAGTCTCTATCATGATGGGGCATTTCAAGCAAACTAATCCTAGTACATAATAATTACTTAAGTCTAGACAAGATAAGAATAGTTAACTTTTTAACAAATCTTTATTTTATCTTAATACTAATGTGAGTAGTAGTAGGTTGGTAGACAGCAACCACCCAGGGAGGTACTACCATCCTGCCAAGTGAGTGTAAAATGAGAGCCTGTAATTGTTTTACATAATGGTAGGATTGCTGGTGTCTTTTGTCTGTCTCATAAATATGCAAGATTACAGGTATGTCTTGCTGCTTCTACTTACACTTAGCTCACACTACACTTACATATACACGTTTATTTATACACACTCATCTGAGTTTTCTTTGATTTTATCTTAATAGTTCTTGTTCTTATTACTTTTTCTTTTATATCCATGGGGAAGTGGAATAAGAATCTTTCCTACGTAAGTCATGCGTGTTGCAAAAGTCAACTAAAATGCTGGGAACAATGGGTTAGTAAACCCCTTTTCCTGTAAAGATTACCAAAAAGAAGAAGAAGAAAATTGTCAAAGTGGGATGTCTGAATGTGCGTGGATGTTTTGCGAATGATAACAAAAGAGACGATTGTGGATGCTATGAATGAGAAGAAGCTGGATGTCCTGGCTTTAAGTACAACAAAGCTGAAGGGGGTGGGAGAGTTTCAGTGGAGAGAAGTAAATAGGATTAGTTCAGAGTTAGAGCTAGCTAAAGAAGGAGTAGCAATAATGTTGAAGGATAAGCTATGACAGGAAAAGAGCGAGTATAAATGTATTAATTCTAGGATTATGTGGAGTAAAATAAAGGTTGGATGTGAAAAGTGGGTTATAGTAAGCATATATGCACCTGGAGAAGAGAGAAGTGTAGAGGAGAGAGAGAGAGGTTTTGGGAATTGTTGAGTGAGTGTATGGGGAGTTTTGAACTAAATGTGAGAGTACTTGTGGTTGGGGATTTCAATGCTAAAGTGGGTAAAAATGTTGTGAAGGGAGTAGTAGGTAAATTTGGGGTGCCTTTAATTGAGCTATGTGTAAAAAGAGGTTTGGTAATAAGTAATACATATTTTATGAAAAAAAAGGATAAATAAATATACAAGGTATGATGTAGCATGTAATGAAAGTAGTTTCTTAGATTGTATACTGGTGGATAAAAAATTGATGGATAGGCTTCAGGATGTACATGTTTATACAGGGGCAACTGATATATCGGATCATTATTAAGTTGTAGCTACAGTTAGAGTAAGAGGTAGATGGGACAAAAGGAAAATGGCAACAACAAGTAAGAGAGGGGTGAAAGTGTATAAACTAAGGGAGGAAGAAGTTGGAGTGAGGGTTGGAATAATTTTAAAAATGCAGTATTAGAATATGGGGGCAGAAGTTTGTGGCTATAGGAGGGTGGGTGCAGGAGGAAAGAGGAGTGATTGGTGAAATGATGAAGTAAAGGGTGTGATAAAAGAGAAAAAGGTAGGTTACGAGAGGTTTTTACAAAGCAGAAGTGTTATAAGAAGTGCAGAGTATATGGAGAGTAAAAGAAAGGTGAAGAGAGTGGTGAGAAAGTGTAAAAGGAGAGCAGATAATAGAGTGGGAGAGGTACTGTCAAGAAATTTTGATGAAAATAAGAAATAATTTTGGAGTGAGATGAACAAGTTAAGAAAGCCTAGGGAACGAATGGATTTGTCAGTTAAAAACAGAGTAGAGGAGTTAGTAGATGGCGAGAAGGAGGTATTGGGTAGATGGCGGGAATATTTTGAGGATCTTTTAAATGTTGAAGAAGAAAGGGAGGTGGTAATTTCATGTACTGGCCAGGGAGGTGTACCATCTTTTAGGAGCGAAGAAGAGCAGGATGTGAGTATGGGGGAGGTGCGTGAGGCATTACGTAGAATGAAAGGGGGTAAAGCAGCTGGAGCTGATAGGATCATGACAGAAATGTTAAAAGCAGGGGGGATATAGTGTTGGAGTGATTGGTATTTTTAAGATAAGATAAGATAAGATTTCGTTCGGATTTTTAACCCCGGAGGGTTAGCCACCCAGGATAACCCAAGAAAGTCAGTGCGTCATCGAGGACTGTCTAACTTATTTCCATTGGGGTCCTTAATCTTGTCCCCCAGGATGCGACCCACACCAGTCGACTAACACCCAGGTACCTATTTGCTGCTAGGTGAACAGGACAACAGGTGTAAGGAAACATGTCGAATGTTTCCACCCGCCGGGAATCGAACCCGGGCCCTCCTTGTGTGAAGCGGGAGCTTTAGCCACCAGGCCACCGGGCCTGGGGAAGGTACCTAGGGATTGACAGAGAGCATGTATAAATTCCTTTATATAAAGAGAAAGGGGACAAAAGAGATTCTAAAAATTATAGAGGAATAAGTTTACTGAGTATACCAGGAAAAGTTTATGGTAGGGTTATTATTGAAAGAATTAGAGGCAAGACAGAATGTAGGATTTTTGATGAGCAAGGAAGTTTTAGAGTGGGTAGGGGATGTGTAGATCAAGTGTTTACATTGAAGCATATATGTGAACAGTATTTAGATAAAGGTAGGGAAGTTTTCATTGCATTTATGGATTTACAAAAGACATATGATAAAGTGGATAGGGGAGCAATGTGGCAGATGTTGCAAGTATATGAAATAGGTGGTAAGTTACTAAATGCTGTAAAGTTTTTATGAGGATAGTGAGGCTCAGGTTAGGGTGTGTAGAAGAGAGGGAGACTACTTCCCAGTAAAAGTAGGTCTTAGACATGGATGTGTAATGTCACCATGGTTGTTTAATATATTTATAGATGGGGTTGTAAAAGAAGTAAATGCTAGGGTATTGGGGAGAGGGGTGGGATTAAATTATGGGGAATCAAATACAAAATGGGAATTGACACAGTTACTTTTTGCTGATGATGCTGTGCTTATGGGAGGTTCTAAAGAATAGTTGCAAAGGTTAGTGGACGAGTTTGGGAGTGTGTGTAAAGGTAGAAAGTTGAAAGTGAACATAGAAAAGAGTAAGGTGATGAGGGTATCAAATGATTTAGATAAAGAAAAATTGGATATCAAATTGGGGAGGAGGAGTATGGAAGAAGTGAATGTTTTCAGATATTTGGGAGTTGATGTGTCAATGGATGGATGTATGAAGGATGAGGTTAACCATAGAATTGATGAAGAAAAAAAGGTGAGTGGTGCATTGAGGTATATGTGGAGACAAAAAACATTATCTATGGCGACAAAGAAGGGAATGTATGAACGTATAGTGGTACCAACACTCTTATATGGGTGTGAAGTGAGACTTCAGTAGAATTAGCTGGAGCTAGATATAGAGTATTTGGGTAGGTGCCAGTGAGGTATTCTTTCAGCTGAGTATTTGAGCTAGGAATTTTGCTTGCTAGCTTTGATCCTACAGTAGAGAAGAAGACATTAAGTTTGTTGACCATATCTATAGCCTGTATGTGAGGTTCATCTGGTTTAGCTAAGTTTATCTTTCTGTTTCTAGACAGTTTTTTAGAGCCCAAAATTTTGGAGAGGGTTTGCCAGGTCATTTTCATATCACCTTTTATTTCAATAAATCTATTTCCATAATACATTTGCTTTGATTTTCGTATTAGTTTTGTGAGTATTGACGTGTATTGTTTTACCAGTTCTTTAGTAATCAGGCCTGATCTGAACAGTTTTTCAAATCAAATAGTATCCTCAAATCAATGGATTGGAGGATACTATTTGTTAGCTATGGGCTGTTTAGTCTCTCTGCTGTGACCTGCTTCATTTTGATCAGACAATGCATGTTATGGAGGTTTTGGGTTTTATGTAAAAAAGTTTCAACATCTTTGTTAATATTGCTGTCAGCTAGCTCTCTCTGCCAATCAGTGTCACCTAGTGCTAATATTAAATTTTTTACTGATAACTCATCATGCAGGAGAATTAGATCTTTCTAGAGTCTTGAAGTAATTTACATTGTTGGTTATGAGAAAGGTAGGATAGGGGTCTGTAGTGTTGCCTGTGATTATACCTGCTTGTAGTGGAGATATAGTGTTGGTCCGGATTTGGTCAAGTAATGAGGCACTTGTCTCAGAGATTCTTATTGGCTTAGTTATAGACGGTAGTAGCAAGCAATCGTTCATAGTGTTTGTGAAATCAGCTACTGGAGGATCAGTTGCTTGGATGAGGTTTATGTTGAAATCTGTAAGTATCAGATGGTGTTTATTCAACTCTGAGTCAGTTATCATGTTTCTAAAGTTACCACTAAAAGTATAAGCATTTGTGTGTGATAATCTGTAGACTGCTCCAACTGTTAGTTTTTTTTTAGGTTTTTTGATGCAAATTTAGCTATTATATATTCACCATTGCAAAAACAACCTACTCACCCTAAACTAAATACTCAATACTTAAATTTGCCAAAAGATCTCCCAATTACCTAAATATTAACACTTCAAAATTTAGTTACCCAAAGTTCATACATTACTTAATACTACATTGTTATTACATTGTAGTATAAATACCTGCCCAGAACTGTACTGCCTTACACCAAATTGTAGCATTCTCATACTGTAAACTACTTTCAACAATCCTCAATATTATATTCCCATAATATAATTTAAATATTTACTATTGATATACACAACCTACAAAATACTTTCAACTTGTCCCAATGTAACATCCCCAGATTATAATTTGAGTAAACTTACTGTCTGCTATAAATAAAAACAAATGTACAACTTAAACTATGATCAATTTCTCTAGTATTAACCCCTTGACTGTCGCAACCCCCAATCCTGAGGTGTCTCCTGGTGTCGCAAAATTTCAAAAAAAAACAAAATTATTTTTTCATATGAAATGATAGAGAATATTTTCCTGGTTGTAATGACACCAAAACAACGAAATTTGATGGAAAACTGACAGAATTACGCTCTCGTGAAGTTAGCGACCTCGGCGATTTCGCCCAATTTGAGCCCTATTTTCGGCTAATTCCATTGTTCTAGTCGACCAAACTCATAGGTAATTCTTTAGAACTCCATTTTTTCTATCGATTGAGTACAAGAAACTGCCCATTTACCGATTTCAACTACCCAATAACATTGCAATTTGGCCAATTTCACAAAAATTAAAAAATATGACAATTTCAAAATAAGGTCCAGAATGAACAATGCAGACATTTCTGGCTCTAAAATAACATTTCTTTGTTTATCAGTCACATCTCCTGGTCCCTCTGATATTATTCTTGCTTTCTATTTTGAAGTTTTATTCCAACAAAAAATAGAAGATTTACTGTTATGCAGACTTCTGCAATATTGTAATAGTTGTACAAATAATGTCAACCCATTCATGACTGCATATTAGAATGGCTAGTTGGACATTTATTGGACAATGACATCATTTGCTTACTTTTGAACATAGGCAAAAATCAAACATTTTTCCTACTTTGAGCTCCATTTCTAGGTTCTTTTATAGTAAAACCAACCAAAATCACATCTATTTCTATAATATGTTTTCCATTCTATCAAGTGAGACCAAGAAAACGAGAATACTGTACAACTATAAATACTATATGAAAATAGACCACAAAGTCAGCATTTTAATTAAAAAAAAAACGGTTCGAGTTTTTTTTTTTTCATTATGCACTGCGTGCTCCAGGATTTTTTTTATATGGTGCACACTTACCACACAGACCCATTCTCTCACATGTGGGCCTACCAGCTTTTTCCTGCTTGATTTGAAGCCGCTAGAATTTATGAGTATATATACGTCAAACACAGTACCTCGTAAGACGTATATATACGACCAAAACAGTCAAAGGGTAAAGTAGTCTATAAGCCATTAAATTTAGTCTGCCCAGAATGCCATGGCATGATAGTGACTCTCTTTGCACTGCAACTCATTACTGTAATTACATAATCTCAATGTAAACTTGGAAAGAAATAAAAATTTGTATTGTAACCCCAGTGCAAGTAAATTTCATACATTCCGGTTCATCAGAGTAGTGGGATGGCAGTGCCTCCTCCTAGTTGGTCAGGCCTGCAGTTATGTGTGGCTGTGTAACCAGGTATGGTAAATATGTATGTCACATCTTGTTTGAGCCAGGTTTCAGTAATAATATTAGTAGAATTACTGACAGTTTGTTAAGTAAAAGGACACAAATGCAACTAATGTGACATATCACTCTCCAGGAGCTTTATCAAGCCGACTTGATAAAGCTCCTGGAGAGTGAAACGTTGCCACAATAAAATGTCACATGAGTTGCATTTGTTCTTTTACTTAACATGTTTCATTAAGAATAATGAAAGCATAATAGCATTTAGAGACTTCAGTAGTGCAAGGAGGTCATCATAATGTTTACTCAATGATCTAACATTATACTAGTTGAAAACTGTTATGTTCTTGCTGGCACTGAGTAGAGTTTTAGCCTGACTAGCAGTGTAGTAATGGCAATTACTGTTAGGATTATTTGTGCAGTTTAACCCTTTGACTGTCGCGGCCGTATATATACGTTTGCGAGGTACCGTGTTTGACGTATATATACTCATAAATTCTAGCGGCTTCAAATCAGGCAGGAGAAAGCTAGTAGGCCCACATGTGAGAGAATGGGTCTGTGTGGTCAGTGTGCACCACATAAAAAAAATCCTGGAGCACGCAGTGCATAATGAGAAAAAAAAAACTCCGACAGTTTTTTTTAATTAAAATGCCGACTTTGTGGTCTATTTTCGTATAGTATTTGTGGTTGTATTCTCGTTTTCTTGGTCTCATTTGATAGAATGGAAACTATATTATAGAAATGGAGGTGATTTTGATTAATTTTACTATAAAAAGAACCTGGAAATGGAGCACAAAGTACAGGAAATGTTTGATTTTTGCCGATGTTCAAAAGTGAACAAATGATGTCATTGTCCAATAAATGTCCAAATAGCCATTCTAATACGCAGTCATGAATGGGTTGATGTAATTTTTACAATTATTACAGTATTGCAGTAGTCTGCATAACAGTAAATCTTCTATTTTTTGTTTGAATAAAATTTCAAAATAAAAAGCAAGAGTAATATCACAGGGACCTGGAGACATGACTGATGAACAAAGAAAATGTTATTTTAGAGCCAGGAATGTCTGCATTGTTCATTCTGGACCTTATTTCGAAATTGTCGTATTTTTTAATTTTCGTGAAATTGGCCAAATTGCAAATTTCTGACCATGTTATTGGGTAGTTGAAATCGGTAAATGGGCAGTTTCTTGTACTCAATCGATAGAAAAAATAGAGTTCTGAAGAAATAGTTATGAGTTTGGTTGACTGGAATAACGGAATTAGCCGAAAATAGGGCTCAAAGTGGGCGAAATTGCCGATTTTTAAATATCGCCGAAGTCGCTAACTTCGCGAGAGCGTAATTCCGTCAGTTTTCCATCAAATTTCGTTTTTTTGGTGTCTTTACAATCGGGAAAAGATTCTCTATCATTTCATAAGAAAAAAATAATTTTTTTTTTTCGAATATTTTGCGACACCAGAAGCAACTTCAGGATTTGGCCCTTCGACAGTCAAAGGGTTAATAAGAGGTTGATATCAGGATCGATATTTTTATTTATAAGAGTAAAGGAAGATGTAAATAAGTATCTACAGAAGGCAAGTAGAGAAATAAGCTGTTGCAATTATCAAAAAATAAAAAAACATTTACTGTTAACGACTCACAAATATGAATATACGGACTAAGATAATTATCTTAAAGTTAAAAATGAAGGAGCTACTGAATATAATAAAATAAAACAAAGAAAAGATAACACTTTAGCACCTGATTTAGCACTTTTATTAGAATCTTATATTGCTAAGTAAATGAGAATCAATTACTGTTAATCAATAACAAATATGAATATACGGATTAAATTTATCATTAACCCTTTGAGGGTTGAGACCCCTGATCATTACACTCTCAGGGTCAAAAAAAAAAAAAAAATTTCTTATGAAATGATAGAGAATCTTTTTCCAATGGTAATGATACCAAAAGTACAAAATTTGATGGAAAACTTATGAAATTATGCTCTCCCAAAGTTAGCGATATTTACACATCGGCGATTTTGCCCACTTTAAGCCCTATTTTCAACCAATTCTATTGTTCCAATCAACTAAAATCATAGCTATTTCACTAGAACTCCATTTGTTCTTTCGATTGAGTACAAGAATCTGCCCATTTACCGATTTCAATTATTCAAGAAAGTAGTCAGAAATTGGCAATTTGGCCAATTTCATCCAAATTTCAAAAGATGCCAATTTCAAAATAGGGTCCAGAATAAACAAGACAGACAATCCTGGCACTAAAATAACATTTTCTCTGTTCATTAGTCATGTCTCCAGGCCTCTCTTATATTATTCTCGCTTTCCATTTTGAATTTTTATTCTCACAGAAAATAGAAGATTTACTGTTATGCAGACTACTGCATTATTGTAAAAATGGTATAAATAATATCAGCCCACTTGTGAAAGAATATTAGACTCACCAGTTGATGTGTATTGGACGCTTGGCATGATTTGTTTACTCTTGAACATCAGCAAAAATCGGACATTTCCGCTAATTTGAGCTCAATTTCAAGGTCGTTTTCATCATGAAACTAATCAAAATCATCTCTATTTCTGTAATATGTTTTTCATTCTATCAAGTGAGACCAAGAAAACAAGAATACAACCATAAATACCATACAAAAATACACTGCAAAGTTGCTGTTTTAAACCAAGAACAGTCAGTTTTTTTTTCCTCATTATGCACTGCTTGCTGCAGGATTTTTTTATATTGTACACACTGACCACAAAGACCCATTTTTTCATATGTAGGCCTACCAGCTTTCTTCCACCAGATTTGAAGGCGCTAGAATTTTGGTGTATAAATATGGGACCAACACTGGCTATCAAGCCATACACGTACAGGACCAACCCTGAAATTGTTAAAGCTAAAAAATGTATGAGGCACTGGGTATACTAAGATTCAATTAAAAAAAGTTAACACTTTAGCACCTGATATAGTACCTTTTCTAGCACCTGATGTTGCTTTTAACCCTTTCAGGGTCCAGAGGCCAAATTTCAAAGTGCACACCAGGGTCCAAGAATTTAAAAAAAAAATTTTTTTTATTTTTTCTTATGAAATGGTAGAGAATCTTCTTCTGAAGGTAATAAAACAAAACGTAAGAAATTTGATGGAAAATTGACGAAATTATGCTCTCGCGAATTTTGATGTGTCAGCGATATTTATGAATCTGCGATTTTGCCAACTTTGACTCCCATTTTAGGCCAATTACGGTATTCCAGTCGACCAAATTCTTAGCTATTTCACTAGTATTAATTCTATCGATTGAGCACAAGAAATCGCCAAGTCAACTGTTTCAACTACAAAATAAAGTGATCGGAAACTGGTAATTTGGCCAATTTAACACAAAGTTCAAAATATTCCAATTTCAAAATAGGGTCCAGAATAAACAATGTGGATATTCATGGCACTAAACTAACATTTCCTCTGTTCATTAGTTGTGTTTTGAGGCTTTACAAATGAATTCCATTTTGATTTTTTATTCACATAATGAATTTTTATTCAAACCAAAAAATAGAAGATTTACTGTTATTTAGTATTGTAATAATTGTATAAATATCATCACCAAATGAGACCAAGAAATCACAAATACAACCATAAAAAACATACGAAAAAACACTGCAAAGTCGCTGTTTTAATCGAAAATTACGGTCTCAGTTTTTTTTCTCTCATTATGCACTGTGTGCTGCAGGATTTGTTTTATGTGGTGCACACATACCACATAGATGTATTCTCTCATATCTAAGCCCAAATTTACCACTCACAGCTTATCAGAATGAGCTGAGCTTATGGCGTAGATCTACGGTTTGGACCCAGAATGTAAAGCCATAGATCTACGGCACGGACCCTGAAAGGGTTAAGTAACATGCACTTTTAATTATATAGTAAAATATACACTTATAACAGTAAGTAAGTAAGTTTATTCAGGTACACACAAATACAGTTACATAGAATTATCATACATAGCAGCATATGTGTAGAGAACCTGGGATAACCCAAAAAAGTCAGACTGAGTGACTTATTTCCATTGGAGTCCTTTTACCTTATTATTATAATATAAAGGTTATAATATTTTCTTATTGTTCTATAATGAAGATAACATCTTTTTTTTTTTTTTTTTTTTTTTTTCTCTCTCAACAAGTCGGTCGTCTCCCACCGAGGCAGGGTGACCCAAAAAAGAAAGAAAATCCCCAAAAAGAAAATACTTTCATCATCATTCAACACTTTCACCACACACATTATCACTGCTTTTGCAGAGGTGCTCAGAATACAACAGTTTAGAAGCCCCTTGCACACAAAACCTTTACCCCCCTCCCTCCATCCTTTCCTAGAACAACCCCTACCCCACCTTCCCTCCAGTACAGATTTATACACCTTCCAAGTCATCCTATTCTCCTCCATCCTCTCTAAATGACCAAACACCTCAACAACCCCTCCTCAGCCCTCTAAATAATTCTTTAGTAACTCTACACTTTCTAATTTCCACACTACAAAATCTCTGCATATATGCCACACATTGCTCTCGGACGTGACACCTCCACTGCCTCCAGCCTCCTTGCTGCAAGATTCACAACCCATGCTTCACACCCATATAAGAGTATTGGTACCACTATACTCTCCTTCCCTTCATTACCTCCATGGATAACATTCTTTATCTCAACATATACCTCATTGCACCATTCACCTTTTTACTTTCATCAACTAACCATACCCCCGGCCGGGATTGAACCTGCGGTCATAGAGTCTCAAAACTCCAGCCCGTCGTGTTAGCCACTAGACCAGCTAGCCACAATAAGATTCATCCAACTAGGTATATTTCTACACCATAGGAAGGTTAGCACAGGCACCACTGTGACCACAAATGCAAGTTTTTACAGACGAATCTCCAGCTAGCGTGGCCATGACGAACTCTAGCTCAAGTCCCTTCACTGCCATCAACATGACTCAAGAAATCGTAATGACACGATTGCAAACAAACCATACCCCCGGCCGGGATTGAACCCGCGGTCATAGAGTCTCAAAACTCCAGCCCGTCGCGTTAGCCACTAGACCAGCTAGCCACAATAAGATTCATCCAACTAGGTATGACCGCGGGTTCAATCCCGGCCGGGGGTATGGTTTGTTTGCAATCGTGTCATTACGATTTCTTGAGTCATTTCATCAACTCTATGGTTTACCTCGTCTTTCATGTCCACTCCCAAATATCTGAACACATTCACTTCTTCCATACTCTCTCCCTCCAATCTGATATTCAGTGTTTCCTTACCTAACTCGTTTGATACCCTCATCACCTTACTCTTATCTCTGTTCACCTTCAACCACCTTCTTTTACACACCCTCTCAAGCTCGTCCACTAACTTTTGCAACTCCTCTTCAGAATCTCCCAAGAGCACAGTATCATCAGCAAAAAGTAACCTTGTCAACTCCCATTTTGTATATGATTTTTTATCCTTTAATCCCACCCCTCTCCCCACCCTATCTAAATCATCCTGTAGTATCCTCATGCTCTTAGAAATTATTTGGCAGCCTATTCTTATGGCTTCTGAAAATTTACTTACGTCTCTATTTATTCCATCATCAATGACATATACATATGTAGACTGTGAGCAACTGACTCCTACGGATTACCACTTGTAACAGGTTCTCATTCTGATTTCTCCCTGCTTAAACACTGTTGCCTATCAGTCAGTCATGCCCAGGATAGAATTTCTCTTCTAATACCATGTGCATCTACCTTCTTTATCAATGTCCTGTGTGGAACTCTATCTAAAGCCTTACTGAATTTCATGTACACAATGTTGTATTCTCAATCATGCTATATCACCTCATATACAGTGTATGTTTGACTCTTCCTCACAAATTCTATGTGGATTTCTCACATACATCTGTGGTAAATTTCTTGCTTTATGTTATTTAGTTTAGGTTAAGTTGTCTCTAGCAGTAAAATAATAACTAATTATAATATACCAGAACACCAATAAATGAAACAAAATAAAGACAATAAAAAATTCTACTGTTTGACCAGAAAGTGAGCAACCAGTGCACACCAGAACAATCTGTGTCTCATATTCACTGTTTAAAATGCATTAAACAGTCTCCCATTTGACTGTCTTTGCAACAGTGGACTTCTTTCTGTTATCAAGATGATGGGCTATTAATGGTTCTGGATTATTTTCCTCATAGCCCAATCTCAGACTGGGCTTCCTAGGCTGGAAAGGAAATATTGCAGAATTAAGAAATATTATGAAGCACATAAAAAAGTAGAGGTATGTGTATACTAAATGTAAGTAGAAGTTTGAAAGATTTGCCTGTCACCTTACATACTGATGAGCCTGAAAGAAAAGATCAGCGGCCCTACCAGAGCGTAAAAACATTAACAGGTTTCCATTTCACACTCATAACAGGGTGGTAGTACCTCTCTAGATGACTGCTGTCTACCAACCTACTACTGTACCTTAGTGAAAAAAAAAAGGTTAGTAAATTTGTCATGCAAGAATGCCCCCTTGTAAAATGTGCTGAGATTCTCTGATCAACTTGCATCTGCAGTTAATGATTCCATCAACTTTCTCATAATTGAGGTCAAGCTGATTGATCTGTAATTAGCAGTTGAGGATCTGTCTCCTACTTTCTAAATAGGTATCACATATACCATTTTTCCACATATCCAGCACAGTATGTACTGTACCTATTTATAATGATACACATGTACTGGTTTACCAAATTCTCTTTACATTCTTTTAGAATCTTTGAAAACAGTTTATCAGGGCCTGTTTTAATCTGTCTACCTGTCTAAACACCATGACACTAGTGACTGTGAGCTTGGATAATTTATTTTCATCCCATCCTGCATAATTATTGATTACCAAGACTTCATTTGTATGTTGTATGATTACCAAGAAGAAATAAGTGTTATAAGTGGTATATATTTCTTTGTAATTACTAGTAAGTTGACCTGAGTTATAGGTAAGTGGGCCTATTATTTCCCTAATTTTATTCCTGTGTACCTGATTGCACCTTCTCCTGCATTATCCATTATGCATGCCATTTATCCCCTTTGCTATGTCATAATGTCTGTTGTAAATTTTTAGATGGTAATGATACTCCCAGTTATATAATATTATCATTTTGTTGAAACTGTCATGAATAAAATTAACTTTGGTTTGGTAAAATGATTTTTTTTTATACTTCAACAGACAACCCAGCCTTACACCACCTCAATCAATTATTTGTGAGTTTGGCAAAAGCACAGAGTATAGCTGTTCTGACATTAAATGAGTCAGAACCTGTACTACATAAAACTACTGGTTATCCTCTTCATTTTATTCCACCTGAGTTTGGAGGTAAGAAAACCTGTTCTCTGTTATTAGGATGCCATTTCCTACAGTAATAATTTTTCTAACAAGTTAGTAATATTACCACTTACAATCATCCCTACAAATTTGTGGGCTTCTGTACTTGTGACTTTTGACTACCATATGTTTTCACTGAAGAGCAGCCAGCAAAAAGATTTAATTTTCCTATGTTTTTTTCTGGCTCGAAAGTTTTTTCCTGATGCCAGTGAGGGGCTCTTGATCCATGAAATTGGACCTGGCCTCAATTTCCTTGGATCATACATGATTGTCTATCATTCTTCCAGACTCTATAACCCTTTCAAGTTTAGTGCTTCCTCTGTGAATGTATTAATAATCAGTCTCTCATGTCCAATCTTTTTTTTTCAGTGTGAATCATTATTTCTTTTGAGTGTCAGTATTAACTCGTTAACTGTCCAAATGTAGATCTATGTTTTCACTGCTAGTGCTCCAAACGTAGATCAAAGTTTTATTTTTCCTGCTTCCAAATTTGGCACAATTGGCCTGAGATGCCTGGTCTTAACCCTTGGTATGCACAGTATTAAAAAAATATGGGACCACTTAGTACTTTGTGGGAGCACCATTTCAATTGAGCTCCAGCTAGTGCAAACAGAGTGGCAACACCAGGGATTCACTGCTGCTATGTCGTATTAACACTCCCCTTTTAAGAGGAAAGTGATGTTGACCCCAAGTTTAGTGGCTTTGAGATGGATGTGGCCACAAGTGGTTCAGGAAATATCAAAAACCTTGATAATAACCCATGTGGAACATTTGTGCAACACCCTTTTAGTTTTGATACCACTGCTAGTGCCATCTGCCAGAATGTCCTACAACCTGTGCCCTAAGTAAAGAGAAACGATTCTGGAACACGTGTAATACATGTTCGGCAGGCCAGCTGATTGGCTGGCTAGCCAGATACATGATAATATACACCTGGAAAGTACTTGAGGGCCTGATCCCAAATCTGCACACTACCATAACAACATATTGGAGTGAGAGATACGGGAAGAAGTGCAAAATAAACCCAGTGAGGAGCAGGGGTGCAGTGGGGACAATAAAGGAACACTGTATCAACATTTGGGGTCCCAGAGTATTCAACAACTTACCAGAAGATATCAGAAACATGGCTGGAACAAGTGTAGAAGCCTTCAAGAAGAAACTAGACAAGTATCTTCACCAGGTGCCAGATCAACCAGGCTATGATGGATATGTGGGGCAGCGGGCCTCTAGCAGCAACAGCCTGGTTGACCAGGCAAGCACCAGATGAGCCTGGCCCATGGCCAGACTCTTCAAAGGTATATCAAGGGTATAAAGGTAGCTGATTGACTTTGGCTGTATCTATCTGTCTCTCAGGTACACATAAGTATAGTTATCATACATAGTGTAAATTACCTAGGATAACCCAAAAAATCCAGACAAAGTGCTATACTGTGCTTGTAGATATAAGACATAATAAGCATGACTGGCAAGTAATATGCATTTTTGCCTATTCAGAAATCAGACATGATGACTCTGCATCATGCATAATACCTGTTGGTTCATGAACGACTATCTCTGAGACAGAGACAGCAAGACAGAAACACAGGCAGACAGATAAGCAGAAAAAAGAGATAAACAGACAGGGTTAGACAGACAGACATGTTTGTGTAACAGTGAGAACAAATAAAGCCAAAGTTAAGTGGAGTAGTGCATGATCATCAGTATTAGTGCTGCACCGTCAACAGTGGAATGATACTCGTCTTATACCATGCTTCAAGGAGTTTCATATATACTCCAGCATGTCTAAAACATTGCTGGGACCTATAAATACTTTGTATATATTTCTAGACAATAGTATGTGACCATGGGAGGTGAAAATGTTCACCTCTCAGTGTGCTTGTGACTATTTGGTTACTATTTCAGTACCTAATATTAGTGTCAGAACAAAGATTGGCTATAAAATCACAAGAAAAACTATAAATTGTAATTATCAGAACATAAAAATTATATAAATTAAAAAAGAGAAAAAAAGATACATCAGCAACATTTCTGCAAGCAGCACGACTCCATGTTGCCATCAGGTGAGCATCCAGCGCCAACTTCGTAGCCTTATATCTCGGTAAATACTGACCCTAAAAATTTTTTTTAGTCTTACTGCACACAGAAAATTGCCCTCTTTATTCAGAGTGCTATCAGTAAAAATGTAGCTCTACATTTGGACAGTTAAAGGGTTAAGCAGTGTAGAGATTTATTAGAGAGATATGTTCTCTCAAACCTAAACTGAACCCAAATCCAAAACAAAATATATTATGTAGAATTAATCCTTAAGACCAAGAAGAGCAAGTGCTGTGTGTGTGGTGGAGGACAGCATATTTTGGGAAAAAAAATAAAAACAAATAGTCTTAACATTTTAAAAAGTTCATATTTCCAAATACAATAAAAAAAACACAAAATATGATGAAAACTTATGAATTTGTGGAAGATGATTACATGTTGGCAACTTCAGGAAAATGCCCAGAGCAATATTTGTTTTCCCATTTATTTATTTATTTATTTTATTTAACACATCGGCCATTTCCCACCAATGCAGGGTGGCCCAAAAAAGAAAAACTTTCATCATCATTCATTCCATCACTATCTTGCCAGAGGCATACTTACACTACAGTTATAAAACTGCAACATTAACACCTCTCGTTCAGAGTGCAGACACTGTACTTCCCATCTCCAGGACTCAAGTCTAGCCTGCTGGTTTCCCTGATTCCCTTCATAAATGTTACCTTGCTCACACTACAACAGCACGTCAAGTCCTAAAAACCATTTGTGTCCATTCGCTCTTATCTAACACACTCATGCACGCTTGCTGGAAGTCCAAGCCCCTCGCACACAAGACCGCCTTTACCCCCTCGCTCCAACCTTTCTAGGCTGACCCCTACCACGTCTTCCCTCCACTACTGATTTATACACTCTTGAAGTCATTCTATTTTGTTCCATCCTCTCTACATATCCAAACCACCTCAACAACCCCTCCTCAGCCCTCTGGGTAATAGTTTTGGTAATCCCACACCTCCTCTAAATTTCCAAACTATGGATTCTTTGCATTTTATTCACACCACACATTGCCCTCAGACATGACATCTCCACTGCCTCCAGCATTCTCCTTGTTCCAACATTCACCACCCATGCCTCACATCCATATAAGAGCATTGGTATTACTATACTCTCATACATCCCTCTCATTGCTTACAGACTCCTCAGTGCACCACTCACCTTTTTCCCTTCGTCAGTTCTATGATACACCTCATCTTTCATAGACCCATCTGCTGACACGTCCACACCCAGATATTTGAATAAATTCACCTCCTCCATACTCTTTCCCTCCAATCTGATATTCAATCTTTCGTTATCTAAATATTCTGTTTTCCTCATCACCTTACTCTTTCCTGTATTCACTTTTAATTTACTTCTTTCACACACTCTACCAAACTCATCCACCAACCTCTGCAACTTCTCTTCAGAATCTCCCAAAAGCACAGTGTCACAAGCAAAGAGCAACTGTGACAACTCCCATTTTGTGTTAGATTCTTTATCTTATAACCCCACACGTCTTGCCAACACCTGAGCATTCACTTCTTTTACAACCCCATTTGTAAATATATTGAACAACATCACACATCCCTGCATAAGACCTACTTTTACTGGGAAATTTATTTATGCAGTTTAAAAACTGTAGTGTAAAGCACCTTTCTGGCAAGACAGTGATGGAGTGAATGATGGTGAAAGTTTTTCTTTTTCGGGCCACCCTGCCTTGGTGGGAATCGGCCAGTGTGATAATAAAAAAAAAATAAAAATTATTTATGCCAAATTATGATAGGTTTGCAAAAACTTTTTTTCTGTTTTCAGTGTCTGACACTATGTACAACATTGTCTAATGATATTAGATGTTCAAGGAGTTTTAGTACAATATGAATTGTGTCTTTTAACACTGTTTACAAAAAAAAAAAAAGTCTTCTAACAATATTGACAAGAAAGTCTTATATTACAATTGATTGAGGTTGTGACACCCCTGGAAACATGGAAGTAAATCACATTGTAATTTTCATGAGTTATCTTAGATAAAGATATACATAATGTATTTTGTAATGTACTTTTTATGGGTCTGTCACTGTGTGTGCCCGCAAGACATTGTGTACAAAGAAATCTTATTACAACTGATACTCCTTTAACCCTTTCAGGGTCCGTGCCGTAGATCTACGGCTTTACGTTCAGGGTCCAAACCATAGATCTACGCCATGAGCTCGGCTCAGTCTGATAAGCTGTGAGTGGTAAATTTGGGCCTAGATATGAGAGAATACATCTATGTGGTATGTGTGCACCACATAAAACAAATCCCGCAGCACACAGTGTATAATGAGAGAAAAAAACAGACTGTGATTTTCGATTAAAACAGCGAATTTGTAGTGTTTTTTCGTATGTTTTTTATGGTTGTATTTGCGATTTCTTGGTCTCATTTGATAGAATGGAAGACATATTGCAGAAATAGAGATGATTTTGATTGGTTTTAGCAATGAAAATGGCTTGAAACTGAGCTCAAAGAAGCGGAAATGTTAAATTTTTGCCGATGTTCAAGAGTAAACAAACGACCACACGTGTCTAATACACACCAGCTGGTGGGTCTAATATACATTCACAAATGTGGTGATGATATTTATACAATTATTACAATATTGCATAACAGTAAATCTTCTCTTTTTTGGTTTGAATAAAAATTCATTATGTGAATAAAAAATCAAAATGGAATTCATTTGTAAAGCCTCAAAACACAACTAATGAACAGAAGAAATGTTAGTTTAGTGCCAGGAATACCCACATTGTTTATTCTGGACCCTATTTTGAAATTAGAATATTTTGAACTTGGTGTTAAATTGGCCAAATTACCAATTTCCGATCACTTTATATTGTAGTTGAAACAGTTGACTTGGCAATTTCTTGTGCTCAATCAATAGAATAGAAGTAATACTAGTGAAATAGCTAAGAATTTGGTCGACTGGAATAATGTAATTGGCCTAAAATGGGAGTCAAAGTCGGCAAAATCGCCGATTCGTAAATAACGCTGACACATCAAAATTTGCGAGAGCGTAATTTCGTCAATTTTCCATCAAATTTCATACTTTTTGTTTTATTACCTTCAGAAAAAGATTCTCTACCATTTCATAAGAAAAAATAACAAAATTTTTTTTTGAAAATTCTTGGACCCTGGTGTGCACTTTGAAATTTGTCCTCTGGACCCTGAAAGGGTTAACCCCTTGACTGTCGCAACCCCGAATCCTGAGGTGTCTCCTGGTGTCGCAAAATTTAAAAAAAAAAAAATTTCTTATGAAATGATAGAGAATCTTTTCCCGATTGTAATGGCACCAAAAAAAAACGAAATTTGATGGAAAACTGAGAGAATTATGCTCTTGCGAAGTTAGCAACCTCGGCGATATTTACAAATCAGCGATTTCGCCCACTTTGAGCCCTATTTTCGGCTAATTCCATTGTTCCAGTTGACCAAACTCGTAGCTATTTCTTTAGAACTCCATTTTTTTCTATCGTATGAGTACAAGAAACTGCCCATTTACCGATTTCAACTACCCAATAACATGGTCAGAAATTTGCAATTTGGCCAATTTCACGAAAATTTAAAAATATGACAATTTCAAAATAAGGTTCAGAATGAACAACGCAGACATTCCTGGCTCTAAAATAACATTTTCTTTGTTCATCAGTCATGTCTCCAGGCCCCTCTGATATTACTCTTGCTTTCTATTTTAAATTTTTATTCAAATAAAAAATAGAAGATTTACTGTTATGCAGACTACTGAAATATTGTAATAGTAATTGTACAAATAATGTCAACCCATTCATGACTGCATATTAGAATGGCTAGTTGGACATTTATTGGACAGTGACATCATTTGTTTACTTTTGAACATCGGCAAAAATCAAACTTTTCCCCTACTTTGAGCTCCATTTCCAGGTTCTTTTTATAGTAAAACCAATCAAAATCACCTCTATTCCTATAATATGTTTTCCATTCTATCAAATGAGACCAAGAAAACGAGAATACAACCATAAATACTATACGAAAATAGACCACAAAGTCGGCATTTTAATTAAAAAAGCAGTCAGAGATTTTTTTTTTTCTCATTATGCACTGCATGCTCCAGGATTTTTTTTATATGGTGCACACTTACCACACAGACCCATTCTCTCACATGTGGGCCTACCAGCTTTCTCCTGCTTGATTTGAAGCCTCTAGAATTTATGAGTGTATATATGTCAAGCGGTACCTCGTAAGACGTATATATGCGACCGAAACAGTCAAAGGGTTAAACATACAGCTAAATCATACTGTTTGACTTCGTTGAGTTTCCTTAGTAAAAAATGCACATACTCTCTAATGTACTTTTTGTGTGCCCATTATATGTGTCTTCTCTCATGACGATTGTAGAAAATAAATGTGTGCTATGTATATACAGTGGTCCCTCAATAATCATCCGGCCTGAAAGTCGTCCATTTCGGAAATAGTCCTGTTTTTTCGTCTAAATATTGGCTCACAAATGGTCCGGTAACTCGCTAATAGTCCTTCGTCCCGGACGCGTACTCACACTCTGAGCCGCCTGGGCCTTCCCTTCCCAGCCAGTGTGCCATTGTTTACCAGTGAGCGACGGTCCCCTCACGTGCTCCAGCGAAATATTTTATAATATTCCATTTATTTTAGTGCTTGCAAGTTATTTAAGTGCTAAATAAGCCACCATGGCTCCAAAGAAAGCTCCTAGTACCAAGCCTTTGGTAAAGAAGGTGAGAAATACGATTGAATTTAAGAAAAACATCATTGAACAATATGATAGTGGCGTACATGTGGGCGAACTGGCCAGGATGTATAACGAATCCCGTACAACCATATCTTCCATCATAGCCAAGAAAAAGGAAATCAAGGATGCTATTGTTGCAAAGGGGGTAAATATGCTGACAAAAATGAGATCACCAGTACTCGAAGATGTTGAGAAGTTATTATTGGTGTGGATAAATGAGAAACAATTAGCAGGAGATAGTCTTATGACGTCGCTTATTTGTGAAAAGGCTAGGCAGTTGCATGACGATTTGGTAAAGAAATTGCCTGCAACTAGTGGTGATGTGAGTGAATTTAAGGCCAGCAAAGGCAGGTTTGAGAGATTTAAGAAGCGTACTGGCATACACAGTGTGGTAAGGCATGGTGAGGCTGCCAGTTCGGACCACAAGGCGACTGAAAAATATGTGCATGAATTCAAGGAGTACATAAACAGTGAAGGACTGAAACCTGAACAAGTGTTCATTTGTGATGAAACAGGCCTCTTTTGGAAGAAAATGCCAAAGAGGACCTACATTACTCAGGAAGAAAAGGCGCTGCCAGGACACAAGCCTGTGAAAGACAGGCTACCGCTAATGTTCTGTGCTAGGGCTAGTGGGGATTTCAAAGTGAAGCCGTTACTAGTGTACCATTCTGAAAATCCCAGAGTTTTCAAGAAAAACAATGTCATGAAGAGTAAATTGTGTGTGTTTTGGAGATCTAATAGTAAGGCATGGGTCACAAGGGACAATTTTGTCGAGTGGTTCAATGAAGTGTTTGGCCCTAGTGTGAAGAATTACCTCTTGGAAAAGAAATTGGATCTCAAGTGCCTCCTAGTAATGGACACTGCACCTGCTCATCCTCTTAACTTGGATGACCTAATTCTGAAGGAGTTTGGGTTAATCACAGTAAAGTTCTTGCCCCCGAATACCATTCCTCTCCTCCAGCCCATGGACTAGCAGGTCATTTCAAACTTTAAAAAACTCTACACCAAAGCAATGTTTGAGAAGTGCTTGAATGTGACCTCAGACACTCACTTGACTCTACGAGATTTTTGGAAAGAACACTTCAGTATTCTCCATTGCGTAAGCCTTATAGGTAAGGCTTGGGAGGGAGTGACTACCAGGACTTTGAACTCTGCTTGGAGAAAATTGTGGCCAGATTGTGTCCACAAGAGGGATTTTGAAGGGTTTGGGGCTGACCCTGATGAGCCTATGTCAGTTGTTAAATCCATTGTGGCACTGGGGAGTTCCATGGGGTTGGATGTGAGTTTGGAGGATGTGGAAGAGTTGGTGGAGGACCACAACAAGGAGCTAACCACTGAGGAGCTGCAAGAGCTTCAGCAGGAAGAGCAACAGATCTCAGCTCAGAATCTTGCTGCAGAGGAGGAGGAAGAGAGATGGAGGAAGGTGCCTTCTTCAGAAATTAAGGAGATTTTTGGAATGTGGGGTAGGATGGAAAGATTTATGGAGAAACATCACCCAGAGAAGGATGTTGCAAGCCATATCGGCAACTTGTACAGTGACAGTGTCTTTGCCCATTTTAGGGAAGTTTTAAAGAGACCCCAGAAACAGAGCTCTCTGGACAGTTTTTTTTGCGCGACAGGACTCCAGTGACTCTCAAGGTGGTCCTAGTGGCATTAAGAAACAGAGAAGAGAAGTAACCCCAGAAAAGCAATTGATACCCGAGGTGTTGATGGAAGGGAATTCCCCTTCCAAACAGTAAATCATCCAATCTGTCTCCTTCTCCAGTCTTCCATACACAAAGAAGAATCACCAATAAAGGTAAGTGTTATTATGTTAATGTTTAATTCATCGTGTGCCACTGTATTGTTTATGTACTACATCTATATTTCACGTAAAAAAAATTTTTTGTTTTAATACTTCTGAGTGTCAGGAACAGATTAATTGAATTTACATTATTTCTTGTGGGGAAAATTGATTCGTAAATCGTCCATTTCGATAATAGTCCCACTTCCAGGAACGAATTATGGACGATAATTGAGGGACCACTGTATCTAAGGCATAAAATGTTCATTAATGTCAAACTTGAAGGCACGAAAATTATGCACAAATTAACAGGAGACGAAATAAGGTCCTCAGCACTAATTGTGGGAGACAGTAAGGTTCCTGGCATAAATTTATGGAAGACAGTACTGTGGTCCTCGGCATAAATTTACATGGCACAGTTTTAGCAATAATTTTTTTATTCACGGTTTCTAATTGCACAGGATCTCTAGGAAAATAACTTCTAATAAATTTGTAAGAATAACTTTACCTCTCCTGCATTTTACATAAATATGCCATTTAGCCCTTTCATCACACCATGTGAGCTTATATTTATTTATTTATTTATTTATTTATTTATTTAATGTCTTTGCAAACAGTACATTGAGATTGTGTGTGTACAATAGTGGGTTGCAATGCAAAGAGAGCCTCTATTATGCCTTGGCATTATGGGCCAACTTAACATTATTGGCTTACATTCTACTTAATACTAAGGAGTATATCATAGTCGTACAGTAGGAAAGTAATTATTTCATAGTTGTACAGTAGAACATTAATTATAAATGAATCAAAATTTTTATAATACAAAGATATACGTATTTACATTCTAAAAATGCTTTTGTGAAAAACAATGATTCAATTATATTCCTGTCAACAATTGATAAAAGGTTCAATGTGATTGTTTCAGTTATGATGTGGGAGTACATAAGTGAGTAAATGTATACTGAGTATTTAGCATTTAGTCTAGGGTGATTAAGTGGCTTTTGAGAAGAGTCTTAAATTGATTTTCAGACTGGGTTACTTTAATATCTTCTGGTAATGAATTCCATATTTTGGGGCCCTTTATGTGCATAGAGTTTTTACACAGTGTGGTATGGACACGAGGGATATCAAAAAGAGATCTGTGTCTTGTGTTGTGGTCATGTGTCCTGTTTAGGTTGGCGAGGAAAAGTTTGAGTGGGGGGTTTATATTTGCATGTATTGTTCTGTGTATGTAGTAGGCACATGAATAAGTATGGATGTTCTTAATGGTAAGCAGATTCAGACTTGAAAATTGGTGGAGTATACTGGCAGGAGTGAGAATTTGTTATCATTCTTACTGCTGCCTTTTGCTGGGTTATTAGGGGTTTTAGGTGATTGGATGTTGTTGATCCCCATGCACAAATTCCATATGTAAGATAAGGGTATATGAGTGAATGGTACAGTGCCAGGAGAGCTGATTGTGGAACGTAGTACCTTATCTTTGATAGTATGCCTACAGTCTTGGAGATTTTCTTGGTGATTTGTTGTATGCATGTCCTGAACTTAAGGCTACTGTCAAGGTGGATACCTAGGAATTTTCCCTCTGTGAGTCTTGTGACTGATGATCCATTTAGCGTAATGTTAATTAGATCATTTGCAGCTTTGTTTCCAAACTGAATGACATAGGTTTTATCAGTGTTCAGGGTAAGTTTGTTAGTCATCATCCAGGCAGATATTTTCTGTAATTCAGCATTAACTGTGTTTGCTAGTATGGCTGCGTTTGGGTGGGAAAATACATATGTAGTGTCATCTGCAAATAATATGGGTTTGAGTAGCTGTGATGCATTCGGTAGATTATTGATGTAGATGAGAAAGAGGAGTGGTCTAAGGACACTTCCTTGTGGGACTCCTACTGTGATTGGTTGGGTGGAGGAGTTTGCACCATTTGCATACACATATTGAGTTCTGTTACTAAGGTATGACTTTAGGTAGTTGAGGGAGTGGCCTCTGATACCATAGTGCATTAATTTGGAGTACAGTAGTTCATGGTCAACTGTATCGAAAGCTTTACGCAAATCAATGAAAATGCCCAGCGGGACTTCTTTCTTTTCAAGTGCGGTATATATTAGTTCTAGCATGTGTATGATAGCGTCATTTGTGCTTTTATTATTTCTGAATCCAAACTGACAAGGGTTTAATATGTTGTGTGAAACGAGGTAGGAATAGATCTGTTATCGAATTAACTTTTCAAAGATTTTAGAGAGCAGTGGTAAGTTAGATATTGGTCTATAGTTATTCAAGTCAGCTTGGTCACCTCCTTTATGGATTGGAGTGACCCTCACTATTTTGAGGATTGTTGGGAAGGTAGATGATTCAATGGATTTGTTAAAGAGCTTTACAATAATTGGTGACAATACTCAAGAAGCTTTTTTGTACATAAAAGCAGGCAAGTTGTTTATATCTCCTGCCTTGTTTTTAAGGGTGTTTATGATGAGCATAACTTCAGTGGGGTTGGTTGGAGCTAGGAATAGCGTATTTGGGTAGGTTCCTATGAGGTAGTCTGATGGACGGGCGTTTGTGCTTGGTATTTTGTTTGCTAGATTTTTTCCTATGGTGGAGAAGAAAACATTAAGTCTGTTTGCTGTTTCGGTTGGAGTGAGTAGGGGTTCATCTGATTTTGTTAGTTTGATTGCTTTGTTTTTGGATAACTTTTTAGTTCCAAGAATTTCAGATGGAGTTTTCCAGGTTTTTTTCATATCACCTTTGATGTTATGTAATCTATTTTCATAATACAATTTTTTTGACCTTCTTATCAGGCTGGTAAGTGCTGACGAGTAATTTCTCGACTGTTCTCTAGTTATTTGACCCATTCTATACTGTTTTTCATATTTGTGCTTTGTGTTAATGGATTTGAGGATGCTTGGTGTTAGCCAGGGATTATTCAGTCTCTTTGCTGTGATCTGTTTAGTTTTTCTGGGGCAATGTCTGTTGTAGAGGCATTGGGCTTTTGTTAGAAAATTATTTATACATTCATTCATATCTGTATATGTTTCAAGCTCATATTGCCAGTCGATGTTATTCGATGTTTGTTTTATACTTAATTCAAACTATAGATTCACTACAAATCTTATGATTACAAGCATTGATCCTGATACCAACCTCTTATTTAATGACTTAAATGAATCAAACAGTAACTGTAATTACTACACTGCAGAACAATCAAAGGCACTTCTCAGTGCCAACAACAACATAACTATATTTAACTACAATATCAGATCTTTAAGCAAGCATTACGATGACCTCATAGCATTACTAAATTCCTTACATGCCAATATGTCCATCATTACACTAACTGAAACCTGGCTAAAGCCTGATAGTACAGATGTCTATGCCATTCCTGGTTACACAGCCATACACAACTGTAGGCCAGATCAACAAGGGGGTGGCACAGCCATATACTACTCAGACCAACTAGAATGTATCACTAATACTTGCACAAGGGATGAACATGGGGAATATATAATAGCTAAATTCAAATCAAAGTACCTACAAAAACCTCTCACATTGATAAACATCTACAGAGTTCCACAGTCAAACATTAGCCAATTTAGTCAAAATCTAGGAAGTATGATAACTGATGCACGCATGAACAAAGATCACTTACTACTCTCAGGTGACTTCAATATAAATCTCCTGCAAGACCAGGACCCACACGTTACTGAATTCACAAACACAATGAGTAACTGTATGTTACTACCAACAGTAACAAAACCTAGAAGAGTTACAGAGACTAGTGTTTCCCTACTTGACCACATCTGGACCAACACCATATCCCCTTTAAAATCAGGCATAATTACAGATAATACCACAGACCACTACCCTACTTTCCTCATAACAACTCTTGGTAAACTACCCCAAGACACTACTAAAGTCACTTTCAGACTTCACAATGAGGCAGCCATTAATAACTTCACAACAGCAATAGCAAACATTGATTGGCACACTGAGCTAGAAACCTATACAGATATTGACGAATGTATTAATAATTTTCTAAAAAAAACCCAATACCTCTATAACAAGCACTGCCCTAAAAAAACTAAACAGATGACAGCAAAGAGACTGAACAGTCCCTGGCTAACACCCAGCATTCTCAAATCCATAAATACAAAACACCAATATGAAAAACAGTACAGAATGGGTCACATAACCAGAGACCAAACAAAACGTTACTCGTCAATCCTAACCAGCCTGATAAGAAGGGCAAAAAAATTGTATTATGAGAACAGATTATCCAACTTACGAGGTGATATAAAAAAGACCTGGAAAACCCTATCAGAAATTCTGGGAACAAAAAAGATATCACGAAATAGCGAAATAAAATTAGCAAAAACAGATGAACCCCAACTCCCACCAACAGAAACAGCAAACAGACTCAATGATTTCTTCTCCACTATAGGACAAAACCTTGCCAATAAAATCCCAAGCTCAGATACCCCACCAAATGACTACCTCACCGGCAACTACCCGAACACACTGTTCCTAGCTCCGACTAACCCATACGAAGTCTCCCTTATTATCAACGCACTAAAAAACAAGGCAGGAGATTTAAATACCTTACCACCCCTTATATACAAAAAAGTGTCACAAATGCTATCACCAATCATTGCAACACTCTTTAACAAATCCATTGAATCCTCCACCTTCCCTACAGTACTCAAAATAGCAAGGGTCACCCCGATCCACAAAGGAGGAGACCAAACAGAGTTGAATAACTATAGGCCAATATCCAACTTACACCCTCTCTCAAAAATCTTCGAAAAATTAATTCATAAACGAATCTACTCCTACCTTATCTCCCAAAACTTACTCAACCCCTGCCAATTTGGATTCAGGCCTAATAAAAATACTAATGATGCTATTATACACATGCTAGAACATATATACACTGCAATAGAGAAAAAAGAAGTCCCACTGGGGATCTTCATTGACTTACGTAAAGCTTTTGATACAGTTGACCATGACTTGCTCCACGTAAAATTGTCACACTATGGTATAAGAGGGCACTCCCTCAACTACCTCAAGTCTTACCTCAGCAACAGAAGCCAATATGTGTACGCAAATGGGGCAAACTCTTCTGCACAACCAATTACAGTTGGTGTCCCACAGGGAAGTGTCCTTGGCCCTCTTCTCTTTCTCCTATACATAAATGACCTTCCAAATGCTTCGCAATTACTCAAACCCACACTATTTGCAGATGACACTACATACGTCTTCTCTCACCCGAGCCCAGTCACGCTAGCCAATACTGTAAATACCGAATTACAGAAAATATCTACCTGGATGAGGACTAACAAACTTACACTAAACATTGACAAAACCTACTTCATTCAGTTTGGTAACAGAGCTACAGATGTCCCTCTTAACATAATGATAAATGGATCACCTATCACAAAACTAACAGAGGGAAAATTCTTAGGAATCCACCTTGATAATAGACTCAAATTTCATACACATATACATCAAATTTCTAAGAAAATTTCCAAGACTGTAGGCATACTATCGAAGATACGGTACTATGTTCCACAGTCAGCCCTCCTGGCCCTATATCACTCTCTTATTTACCCCTATCTCACCTATGGAATTTGTGCATGGGGCTCAACAACAATTAACCATCTCAGACCACTAATTACCCAACAAAAGGCTGCAGTTAGAATGATAACAAATTCTCACTACAGGCAGCACACTCCACCAATATTCAATACACTAAACCTACTCACCATACAAAACATCCATACTTATTACTGCACCTATTACATACATAGAACACTTAACTCTGATATTAACCCTCCCCTCAAACATCTCCTTGCCAACCTCAACAGAACACATGACCATAACACAAGGCACAGATCACTCTTTGATGTTCCTCGTGTCCATCTCACACTATGCAAAAACTCAATGCACATAAAAGGCCCTAAAATCTGGAATTCATTACCTGTAAATATAAAAGAAACACAACCTGTTTATAAATTCAAGTCTCTTCTCAAAAATTACTTACTCACCCAAAACCAAATAAATACTGAATAACTGAACATTATAAATTGTATATCTTAAATGTTTCTCACAATTATATCACATAAATGTTAAACCTAAAACCCAATCTAACTTTATTATTTTTTAAATACACTACCTAACAGAATCACTACCTAACTGAATGCAACCATATGACCTGTCTTTGTAATACTCACTTGTGCTTTATAGTTATCTGTTTACATTAATGTTTTATCACTGATTTCATCATTGCTTAGTAGCAGCGCTGTATAGTCCTTGTGGCTTAGCGCTTCTTTTTGATTATAATAATAATAATAATCATTGCTTAGTTAATCTTAAGTTAATTTTAAGCCAGCCCGTAATGCTATGCATAGTATAAGTGGCTTTGGCATACTGCTCTTATCTGTATTTTTTTTGTACCTCTGTATGTGTGCACAAATTGGAAATAAATAAATAAATAAATAAATAAATAGCTGCTATAAAGTTGTTAACCGCTGTCTCGTTATGTAGTCTGAAGGTTACTTTAGTAATGTCTTGTGGCAGTTTGCCCAGATTAGTAATGAGAAAGGTTGGGTAGTGGTCTGTAGTGTTGTCTGTGATTATGCCTGATTTTAAAGGGGATATGGTGTTTGTCCAGATGTGGTCTATTAACCCTTTGACTGTTTCAGGGCCCTCTCTGAAACTGTCATTCTAGCCAAATATTAAAAAAAAAATTATTTTTTTATGTTTAGGAATATTTTTATATTTTAACCAAAAAAATTTTTTATCATACTTAAAGATATAAAAAGTTTAAAAATTGCGAGAGGGAACAGGCGCTGCCGCCACCCGTATTCTTTTTTTTATCAATTTCAAAGGTTTTTGATTTTTAAATTTTTTTTTTCCGGTAACTTATGTCCGGAGAAAAATGAAGGTATTTTAAATATACACCCATTATTTCAAAAAAAAGAAAAAACTTATACTATTATTTTGTGTATACACTTTTTTTAAAAAAAAACAATACAAAAAATGTTTATTATATTGTTCCATAATATATAAAAATGAAGCACAACCATCCAGAACTGCGAGGTCCTTTTTGAAACATGGGATATGAGAGGGCATTCACACTCCCCACACAAAACGAGGTTCGGGGGGGGCGCTTTGTGGTTTTTAAAAACATAACACCTCTTTACTTTTTCTGGGGTAGGAGGGAGTTGTATGGGGGAGTGATACCCGGCCTCTAAAGGGTGACGCCTGGGGTTTTTTACGAGGGGTTGTCCCCTTCTTTTCAATTATTTGTCTGATTACTGACTGGCCCCCATTTTTGATGTTTTGTTGGTCTTCAACTTTATAAGATAAGATTTAAAAGATATCAAAAAAGGAAAAAAGTTTGATATACCCCTTATAACTTTTTGAAAAGCTGAAACCAATCTGATGTCACATTTGTCCCAAGGGATTTGAGGGGTCCATGACAGCCGCAGGCTTTAGAATGGGGTTATTTGGTCTCTGGTCCCGCCACGGGTACCATTTCGTTTGGGAACTGATGTCAACAATGAATCACGCTTTTATGCCACCAAATGCCATGATGTCATTGGCAGCAAGGCTTATTTTCCTGGGAGGCCCAACCTGGCAAGTTTAACCACCACGGGCCAAACCCCCTTTAAGTTCACCCAAGAAATCATGAGAAGGCGACAGAAAAACATATGCCCTTACCAAATATGGTTCCCTATTGTTCAATCATCACCAGAGAACCAAACCCCTTATTTGGATTCCTCAAAGTATTACTGCCAGTGTACACAATATTTAAAAAAAAACCCCTTCGCAATCACACAATAAATATTTATACCAAAAGGCCTTTTGGAATTGTTGAAGAGAGTCTTCGAATAAAACGGACCACCAAAAAAACTTCCTAAGGGGTAAAAATACGCAGACTTTTGTTTCAGGTAAAAAAACATTTTTATTTAATAACCGTCGCTTGTCAGGCCGGTTTTGTCTGGGGAAATACGCAAGATCAGGAAAAGAACACCTATAATGTCACTAAAAACCCGAGTTGAAATCAGGCATCTGTTGTCCAGATGTGGGACAGGGCTTTTTACACATGTGGCATGCATTTTTTTAAAAAACAGGACATCCTGCCCCGTTGTTCCTTTCCCCTTTTTAGCCTGATTTTGGTGGAGAATTGTATTTTCCCTGGGGAATCACAGATGTATTTGTTTCAAATGATGTCCACGTTGTTCACAAAATAACTCAAAAAGTCCAGTTCACGGGATTGTTCCCGGGACAAGATGGCTTTTCCACTTTGTGTCACAAAGCCCGGGGACAAAAACTTCATCCCCAACCCAGATGCGGTCTGCTGGGGGCATATTTACCCTTGGGTGCAGGGTTGCATTTGGAGGGAGGCTGGGTTTTGCTGAGTACCCCGTTAGTAAAGGGGGCCGGAGGGCCATCCGGATACTTCACACCACTGCCCCCTCCCCCACTGTCACCATTCATACCCATCTAAATATCCCCCTTATCAGCTGGGGTTAAAAATGCCCCAGAGTTTTCCTTCCCTGGGGAAAAACATATGAAACACTACCAGACCAACCCAAAACTGGGCCACTGGGGGAAATTACCACTGTCACAGAACTGCTTTAAAAAGACCTTGAAATCACTATACATCACTGCTATACAGGGTCACCAAAAATAGTTTTTCGCCCCGGTACAGGGGAACGAACGGAACGCCGCAAACCCGAGGCAAGGTTGTGGGGCATCTGGTTTTAATTTAAAATTTTCCCCACCGCAAACCACTTTAAAACCCAATTTACTGTCACGAATTCATCCAGAGCATCACTTGGGCAAAAAACTTCAATCCCAGGAGGAGGAATTTATGGAGGCAGGGAAATGGGCGACAACCGGGGCCCAAATAAAAGCTAGGCCCCATTTTTTTACAGGGGACAACCCCTGAACCCTTCTTTCCGAGGCCCAGGCCTTTTGGGGACAGTCCGGGGAAATTTTGCAAAACACGGAAAAATTTAAAATACCGGAAACAGTCAAAGGAAAATGTTGTTCGAGACTTTTGGTTTTATTGTTGCAACAGGCAGTTACTTATTGTGTTTTTTAATTTGGGGTTTTTTGGGGCCTGGGGGGAGTTTTTGGAAATCACCTGAGAGGGGTTTTTTTCGGGCATCGAACTGTTTTCCCCAATAAAATGATAAATGTTTTTCGGGGACCAGATGTTTTTAAATTGGGGGGGTTTTTTAGGGTTTTATTTTAACAGATAATTTCCTTTCATCCCTTTTTCAAGATTTAATAAAACTGAGGGTTTAATTAAAAGCGTTCCCCCCTGCTGGTCTGCCCAGTTTTGGGATCGAAACAGGAATGGATAGAAAAGAAATCAGGTGTTTGGTTTTTGTGAGGGTTTTATTATATTTAAAAGGGAAAGAGTAAGCATAGGTCATAAATGTTTTTTCAAGATCTGACATTGTAGTTTAGTTTTTAGGCAATGCATAAAAGAGTGATTTACCTTTAGAAAAAAAAAAGGATATTAGAAGCGTGGTATTTATAAAGTTTTAATTTGAAATTGAAAATTTTAAAAATTGATTGGTTTTTGGGGGGGTTTTAATTTTTTTAAGAGTGGATGGGGGGGATAGGTATAACAAATGCAGGGGAATAGAAAAGGGGAGGTTCATCCCCGAATGGTGCAAGAAGGGGGTAAAGAAAGGGTTTATATGAGGTTGGTACCATGTTGACAGGCATTAATTATTTGTGAGGAAAATTTTTTTATGGTTGGGAAATTTTTGGAGGAGAGGAAAACAGGGCCTTTTTTGGGGGGAATGGGAATTTTTTGTTAAAAGCATTAACGGATATAAAACAAAAAAAAAAAAAGGACAGACCTGATAACGACAAATAACCCAAATAGAAAAAAAGGAGCCAAACATGTTTGATCCGACACGGCCCCCCCACCCCATCATTGCTCGCTTTTCGCCCCCGCCCCCACCACCGCCACTACCAACCACCACCCTTCCTGCCCTTTTAAAGTCCTGTCCACTTTTGGTTAGGTGGGCTTGTAAATGGTCCAAGTCGGGTCAAACGCCGGAGCCCCTTTTTCAAAAGGGGTTATTTGTGTATCAACAGCACACTTATGGCAAGACATTGATTGATTGAATTATGATGAATACTAGAAAGTACTTCACAGAGTAACAGAACGGGAATGAGATGAAGTTAAACCACTGGAACTTTATAAAATTATATGGTAAATTACATACTTAAAACTGGATGCCATAACTTTACCATTTAGCTACAAAGGTAAATTAAATAAAACAGGGTAATAAAAGTAAGCATTGGTAACAAGAGAACTTTATTTAGCGCCTAGATCTACTGGCATGAACTCATAAAAAATCTGTTTTCAATTAAAACACAGTTTTAATATCTATTTTTTATTATAGATCCGGGAAATTTGGGAGTATTTCATAAAATTGATTAACCCCACCTGATATATGCAAACCGAAAGGTAAGTTTCATAGTATATTGTTAACTTCTTATCTCTGTCAAGATAATACAAAGCCTCCCCTTAGGGGTTGTGTATTTCAGGTTGATTTTAGACAATCCTTTGTCATCTAGAAGTAAAGACTTCTAACATTCTACATCAGAAGGCTGGCCATGTAATGTATCTTGTATCTCATAAGAACTTTGCTTTTTATTTTTATTTAAATTTTAGTATACCAGATATTTTTATTATAGTTGTTATTATCATCATCATGAGGGGGAAAAACAAACCCCTAGGAGCCCATACAGTGTCTGGGGAATGAGAGGCAATCAGGTTTGATCCAAGGAAGGGAAAGACCAGTTAAAATCCTTGCTCATGAGCCCTCACCTGCATCAAGGAACTTCCTGTGAAGGGTAGTAGATTTTTTGTTATGGTTAGACGAATCTGCCACCTTGGTATTATTATAGTGGAAAACTTTCATAGGGCATTTACATCTCTGAAACTTTCCCATCAGATTATTACTTTAATTCATGTGGAAGCACAAATTTGCAGGTGCTACAGCAACTGGGGAATGGAAGGTAATTGGATTGATCCAAAGGGAGAGAAGATAGCTCTGATTCCTAGATCAAGAACCTTCATGCCATCACAGCATTCCCCTTACCACCCACCCAAATTCCTCCAAAGGTTTGGCCTACAGAAAGTTTTCAGTGTTTGTCTAATTCTTTTGTAGCCGGTGCCCTTTCCTTCTTCCCCTCATTTACTTGGGGGTTTACCTGATTTGTTTTTGGGAGGTCACTGTCCCTGCAGCCCATTCCTGTATGTATTTTCTATATTTCTTCTTTAGATGATGGATGCCTATTCATCAGTCTAGAACCTTTGTACTTTAATCTCAATATTCCATTTGTAATTTTTTGTTTTGAAGGTTTTCCTTTCCCACACCTATTGTTTTAGTTCCTCATATAAACCAGGTTCCATAATCTTTCATATTATTTATTCTAACTTATGCTTCCAAATGAATAAAAATCACCCAAATTTTGTAGCATCACATTGATTATATGAATGCACGTGGTATTCATGAACCTTCATATCCATATTTTTACTTTTTGCCCAACCAAGTTGAGCAGGAATAATGACATTGCCCTTACAATCTCCAGTGTATGCACTGACCTATATATGGTTACCACTACTAGATTCCCCTCTCCTCCCCTTGTGAGCCTGTTTGATATTCTTAAACTGTAATGGAGTCTGCGGGTCATTCCACTTACTGACCACCCTGAAACTGAAGAAATATTTTAACATCCCTGTGACTCATTTGTGCCTGTGAGTACCATTTTCTTATCTCTCAAACAACTTGTCCCTGTCCACCCTTATCATATCCTCTGAGTATTTTGTACATTGTTATATGTCTGCCCAGGTCCTTCTGTCCTCCAGGGGTCATTAGATTCAGTTCCATTAGCCCTCTCTTCATGGCTCATACTCCTTAGCCTAGACTTAGTCTCATTGCACACTTCTGGGATTTTTCTCCAGTTTCAACATGATTTCAGGTGTAGGTTTCCATATTGGTGCACATTCTCCAAAAAAAGCCCTGACATAGGTTTTATAAAGTGCCTGGAATGACTTTTTGTTGAGATTCCCGAAGGTCATTGTCAGATTTTCCAGGCGATGACTGCAGAGGTTACTCAGTTGACATGAGCCTCTGGCAATATTCTAAGGCACTTTCCTTCCTCCTAGGTCCTGTTTGAATGAGGTTTGCACTCTCTGTCCTCCAAATCTATACTCTGTGTCCAGTCTTCTGGCCTCTTCCCCAATCCTTATAAACTGGGGTTGATTTCAAGCAATTATTTATCTGACTAACTCTGCAGTTTGTTTGCATCTATTTGCATCCTTTCTCTGTCCTCATGTGTTTGTATTTTCCTCATTAATTTTACATCATCAATGAACAGAGGTACATATGACTCAATCCCATCTGGCATGCCATTCACATAAACCAGAAACAACACTAGCCATAATACCTATCCTTGTAGTACCATTATTTTTACTCTTCCCCATTCTGACATCTCTTCCCAAATAGTCACTCTTTACTTCCTTTCCCTAAGGTACTCTTTGATCCACCAGGGCACATTCCCAAGTTTTTGCCCTAGTCTCATGTGTGGTACTGTATCAGATGCCTTCTTGCAGTCTAAGAAAATACAATCCACCCAACCCTTTCTCTCCTGTCTAACTTATATTAATTTATCATGAATTCTAAAATATTGGTAAGCCAAGACTTGCCATCTCTGAACACTTGCTGGTTATTGTTTATAAAACTTCATCTCTGTAAGTGCTCTACCACTCTCCTGACTATCTTCATTACTTTGCATGGTATACATGTTAGCAAAACTGGCCTGAAGTTCAATGCTTACTGCCTATCTCCTTTCTTAACTATAAGTACTACATTTGCTGTCTTTCAGATCTTTGGCAACTCTCCTATGTTCATTGCCTCTCTGCATCTTTGGTTCAGCCAAGGGCTTTCTCTGCCTTTTTTATTTTCCTTGCTTCATCTATTTACGAAGTTTCCTATGCCTCTTGGCACTTTCCAACCACGTACTCCATCACTTCATCCACTGATTTTCCTTCCAGTTCCCTCTCCCACTGCAGTGCTTTCGAGAATTCCCTCATGCCTGCAAAATTTGTTCTTCTAAAATTAGTCCAGCTACTCGCACCTTCCACTTACCAATGTTCCCTCGGTGTTAAGTTCCACAAGGTATTCAGACTTCAGTACTGCATGGTCACTGATACCCAGGGGGCTTTAATATTCTGTTTCTCCTGTGTTGGACCCACTTATCATATCCTTAACATACTGGAACATTAAGTTATCCCTGACCACCTCCCAATTATCCCAGTCTATTTCTTTGTGGTTGAAATTGCCCATGGAGTAATGGGATCTGATGTTATGTCAGTCAGCTCTGTCTCTGTGATGGCTCTGATGTCTGGAGTTAACTCAGTTTTTTGTTCCTTCAGCTCATCACTTGTTAGATAACCCATCTGTGTTGATGTACATTGGAGCCTCTACTTGCAAGTTTAATCCGTTCCATGACCTTGCTCGCAACTGGATTTGCTCGTTTGCAGAGCCAGTTTTCCTCATTTAAATTAATTAAAATGCAATTAATCTGTTCCAGTGGAATTCTGTACTTCAATAATTTCACTAATATTGACTCTACGGCTTATTTATCTATCACAGTTCATCAAATATGACATAAACAATATAAATAACATAGAAACCTGATATATACTCCAGAATGCATAAAATATGTCATTATGTAACAGGTGGAGGCGGCCACAACCACTCCCTCTTTGTTGTGGTAAACACTGCCATCTGGCGACGGCCTTTTGAAGTCGTCTATTATTATAATTATTATTATGTAGTATATTATTATTATACTATATGTATTATTATTATACTACAGTGGACCCCCGGTTAACGATTTTAATCCGTGCAAGAGGGGTAATTGTTATGCGAAATAATCGCTATGTGAATGAATTTTCCCCATAAGAAATAATGGAAATCAAATTAATCCGTGCAAGACACCCAAAAGTATGAAAAAAAAAATTTTACCACATGAAATATACATTTTCCCACACACAAAGAGAAGGATACATGCACAATAGTAGAGTAGTACATGCACAGTATATATTGTGCATGTACTAGTCTACTAAATGAAGAATAAATGACACTTACCTTTATTGAAGATGCAGCAATGACTGATGAGACACTGTGTCCTGGGAGTGCCTTTTCCTCCTGAGTACTGTAGGTCCTGTTTGGCATTTTCTTCCAGAACAGGCCTTATCACACTGTGTATGCCACTACGATTCTTAAATCTCTCAAACCAACCTTTGCTGGCTTTAAATTCACCAATATGAGCACTAGTTCCAGGCATTTTTCCCTGTTCACCTGGGTGTTAGTCGACTTGTGTGGGTTGCATCCTGGGAGACAAGATTAAGGACCCCAATGGAAATAAGTTAGACAGTCTTCGATGACACTGACTTTTTTGGGTTATCCTGGGTGGCAAATCCTCTGGGGTTAATTGTTTCTTGGTATTCTCAATAAGCCACACCAACAACGGTGCTACAGCAGCAGCAGCAGCTGACAGTGCAGCAGCAGCAGCAGCTGACAGTGCAGCAGCAGCAGCAGTTGTACCACCAATAGTAGCGATGGTTGATTGGGGTTTATTATACAACCTGGCCAGCTCGGAGACATGCACTCCACTTTCATACTTATCAATGATCTTTTTCTTCATCTCTATTGTAATTCTCACCCTTATTGCTGTAGGGTTGGCACTAGAAGCTTTCTTGGGGCCCATGGTCACTTATTTTCCAGAAAAAGCACCGAAAACACTGTAATAATACGAAATATTCCGATTGTATGCTTGGATGTTACCGCGGAGGCTGGCTGGTAAACAATGCCACCGGTGGAACATGTGAGCGTGGCTCAGGCCGCACATTGGACGCGTCTCGGACGAAAATCGGTAAGCGGGTTTTTAAGCGGTATGTGAGGCAAAATTTTTGCAATTAAAGTAAGCGTTATGCGAAATAATCGCTATGTGATGCCATCGTTATGCGGGGGTCCACTGTATATGTATTATTATTATACATATATTATTATTATTATTGTATTATATTATTATTATTGTATTATATTATTATTATTATTGTATTATATTATTATTATTGTATTATATTATTATTATTATTATTGTATTATATTATTATACTATTATTATTGTATTATATTATTATACTATTATTATTATACATATGATTATTATTATTACGTTAAGAAGCATCTTTCTATCATACATTGCCCCAGTTTCAAAAAGATAGTCCCACAAACAAATGAGATACAATTCCCTAGATCAAGAGCAAGAGCCCCTCACCAGCATCAAGGAACCTGCCTTAAGGTCTGCTCACTTATGGAAATTTTGCTCGCGTATGGAAACAAAAAATGACCCATTGACTGCTCATATTTGGAAAAACTCACACGTGGATGCCCTCGCAAGTAGAGGTTCCACTGTACTACACTCTTGGCTTACTCTCCCTTATCATACACAGATTTATGTTATCTACTTCCATTGGATGTTGCTCACTCAACAGGTGTAGTATGTAGAACTGGGGTTGGTGTGTGCATCTCTACTGGGTGTGTGGCCAGGGGGTAGGGGATGGAGTGTGGAGATGGGGAATGTGCGAGGGGTTGGTGTTAGTGGTGCTGGGGAAGTGAGGGTAGCCCAGAGTTAGGCCACACCGGTGTCACTGTTTGTGGTTTCAGGGGTTGATTCTCAGATCCTGGCCCAATCACTTAATTTGATACTTTATAGATTCACTCCCTCTTAGCCTTTTGGGCCCTTTCATACCTGCTCTTAAAAACTATATACAGTCCCTGCCTCCACCACTTCCTCACCAAGATCATTTCACTTCCAGACCACTCCGAGACTGAAGAAACACTTCTTAACATTCCTGTGGCTCATCTGTGATTTTAACTTTCAACAGTGTCCCTGAGGTCCCATTTCTCAAACAGCTTATTCCTGCCTGCCTTATTAATTTTCATGAGTATTTTGTGTGTTATCATGTTCCCCTTGGTTTTTCTGTCCAGTGTCATTAGATCCAATTCCAATTCCGTTAACCTCTCCTTGTAGCTCATGTCCCTAAATTAAGGAACAAGGTTTGTTACATACTAATGCACTTTCTTCAGTTTCTTAACATGCTATTTCAGGTGCAGGTTCCATACTGGTGCTGCACAATCCAAGATGGACTAGAAAAGTATGTTGTATAAAGGGCCTAGAATGACTTTGTTAATTGAGATTCTTTTAGGCTACTCTTAGATTTGCCAGACAAGCATTGGCTGCAGAGATTATTTGGCTGATGTAAGTCTCTGCAATATACTGGGCCTTGTGCTTACCCCTAGGTCTTCCTCTCTGAGTGAAATCTGCAGCCTCTGTCCCCTTAGTCTTTACCCCATTTCCAGTCTTCTGGAAATGGGGTAGAAGTTAAGCAACCATTTATCTGACCAGTCTTGCGGTTCCATTTGCAGCCTTTCTCTGTCCTTGTCTGTTTTTATTCGTATTAGCTTTGTCATCAGCAAACAGGGATACATCTGACTCAATCATATCTGGAATATTCACATAAACCAAAAACAGTACTGACACTTCTCCATTCTGGCATCTCTTCCCAGGCAAAGGCAGTCACTCTTTGCCTCCTTCCTTTGAGATACTCTTTGATCCAGAGTGAGAGAGTGTGTGTGTGTGTGTGTGTGTGTGTGTGTGTGTGTGTGTGTGTGTGTGTGTGTGTGTGTGTGTGTGTGTGTGTCTGTGTCTGTGTCTGTGTGTACTCACCTAGTTGTGGTTGTAGGGGTCGAGTCATAGCTCCTGGCCCCACCCCTTCACTGGTCTCTACTGGGTCACTTTCCCTGAACCATGAGCTTTATCATACTTCTGCTTAAAGCTATGTATGGATCCTGCCTCCACTAGATTGCTTCCCAAACTATTCCACTTCCTGACTACTCTGTGATTCTTCTGTGTCTTCAGCTTCCAACTGTGTCCCCTTGTTGCTGTTCCCTATCTCTCGAACATCCTGCCTTTGTCCACCTTGTCAATTCCTCTCAGTATTTTATATGTCGTTATCATGTCCCCCCTATCTCTCCTTTCCTCCAGTGTTGTCAGGTCGATTTTCCTTACCCTCTCCTCGTAGGACATACCCCTTAGCTCTGGGACTAGTCTTGTTGCAAACCTTTGCATTTTCTCTAGTTTCTTTATGTCCTTGGCTAGTTGTGGGTTCCAAACTGGTGCCGCATACTCCATTATGGGCCTAATGTACACAGTGTACAGGGTTCTGAACAATTCCTTATTAAGATGTCGGAATGCTGTTCTTAGGTTTGCTAGGCGCCCATATGCTGCAGCAGTTATTTGATTGATGTGCACCTCAGGAGATGTGCCTGGTGTTATACTCACCCCAAGATCTTTTTCCTTGAGTGAGGTTTGTAGTCTCTGGCCCCCTAGACTGTGCTCTGTTAGTGGTCTTCTTTACCCTTCCCCAATCTTTATGACTTTGCACTTGGTGGGGTTGAACTCCAGGAGCCAATTGGTGGACCAGGTCTGCAGCCTGTCCAGATCCCTTTGTAGTTCTACAAGGTCTTCGTCCAAGTGAATTCTTCTCATCAACTTCACATCATCTGCAAACAGGGACACTTCAGAGTCTATTCCTTCCATCATGCCGTTCACAAATACCAGAAACAGCACTGGTCCTAGGACTGACCCCTGTGGGACCCCACTCGTCACAGGTGCCCACTCTGACACCTCGTGCCATGTACCATGACTCTGCTGTCTTCTTGACAAGTATTCCCTGAGCCATTGTAGTGCCTTCCCTGTTATTGCTGCCTGGTCCTCCAGTTTTTGCACTAATCTCTTGTGTGGAACTGTGTCAAACGCCTTCTTACAGTCCAAGAAAATGCAATCTACCCACCCCTCTTTCTCTTATCTTACTGCTGTCACCCTGCCATAGAACTCCAGTAGGTTTGTGACACAGGATTTCCCGTCCCTGAAACCATGTTGGCTGCTGTTGATGAGATCATTCCTTTCTAGATGTTCCACCACTCTTCTCCTGATAATCTTCTCCATGACTTTGCATACTATACATGTCAGTGACACTGGTCTGTAGTTTAGTGCTTCATGTCTGTCTCCTTTTTTAAAAATTGGGGCTACATTTGCTGTCTTCCATACCTCAGGAATTCTCCCTGTTTCGGTAGATGTGTTGGATATTGTTGTGTGTTTTTATGTGTACTCCCCTAATTGTACTCAACTAATTGTGGTTGCAGGGGTCGAGACTCAGCTCCTGGCCCCGCCTCTTCACTGATTGCTACTAGGTCCTCTCTCTCTCTGCTTCCTGAGCTTTGTCATACCTCGTCTTAAAGCTATGTATGGTTCCTACCTCCACTACGTCACTTGCTAGGCTATTCCACTTCCTGGCGACTTTATGACTGAAGAAATACTTCCTAACATCCCTGTGACTCGTCTGAGTCTTCAGCTTCCAGTTGTGACCCCTTGTTTCTGTGTCCCCGCTCTGGAACATCCTGTCTCAGTCCACCTTATATATTCCACGCAGTATCTTGTATGTCATTATTATGTCTCCCCTGACCCTCCAGTGTAGTTTACATTTGAAAACTGCTGTGATACTCAGCTAGATCCCAAGAGCAAGAAAGTCAGAGAGTATAGTAGCTATTGTCATTCAAAGCTAGCACAAATTATTTTGTCATTAATTACTTACTGATTTTTCTTTAGAATATGCCATCATTGAACAAATGTAAATATTGTAGTATGAGTGAGGTATGCTTTTTGTATCCATTTTTAACCCTTTAATGGCCCAAACATATATATACGTTCACTTGCGCAGTGCCCCGAATATTTTGAAAAAAAATTATAGAAAAAAGAGCACAAGGTACTAAGTGGTCCCAGATTTTTTTAATATGGTGCACACCGTATATATATGTTTAGGGCGCTACACGTAAGAACGTATATATATGTTTGGACCATTTAGGGGTTAACTGTGTCTGACGATTCCTTGTGCATAGCCTTAGAAGACCAAAATAGTAAAAAAAACTTATACCCCAAATATACTGATTATTCCAAGTGAAGCAATGTTTGAAGTGCTAAAACACCTTGAAACACATAAAAAAAACTAGTAGATATAGCATTGAACATTAAAAGCAACTAAAAAAACAATCATATATTACTGTCAGTAAATTGTAAAATGTAAAAATTGCTAGAACATTTATGCCACTGTTGCTGATTAGTGATCATTTTTTCACCAACTTCAACACACCATAAAATCGTAAGCTTTTATCAAATTTCACTCATTTTATTCTTATTCAATTCAGAAAAACAAGCTCTTATTGATCTGTAAGAAAAAAAAATTTTTTTTTTTTATTCTCCAAAATCTTTCCCCCCCATACACAGGATTTTTTTTTCAGGCTATCCTCCCAGTTAAGGGTTAATATCAGCATTGGCATCACATTAAATGGTCAAAAATTCTTATATTTCAGAAAAGCTGACTCCTATCAGAAAGTTGTTTCCTTTCTGCAAGCTGTCCTAAGTAAGTTATGAAGTAATGCTGAAATGTTTGTTGTTATATTCACAAAAATGTGCAAAACCCATGTGGACACTAGGACTAATAATGAAAATTACTATTTTGGCAGTCACAACATTTTATATTATACTTATATCCAGTAAATAATAATCTATTCCTATGTGTTGTTGAGAAACTACACAATTACTCCATTTAACAGAGGGGTTCTTGATCTGAGGAACTTGATTCTCTCTTCATCCTTAGATCAAACCTGATTGCCTCCTATTTACCCTGGTGCTCTATGATTCTGACAGGATTATTGCTTTCCCATGAATATAATAATGCATTATATTACTGCACAATCATACTTTATATCTAGAGAAGATAAAGATTGTAGGAATTCCTCTAAATCATCATTATATATTGTACATTATTTTTGTAAATATGTAAAGGGATTTGTTTTACAAACTGTACTAAATAATATTGGTGGAGATAATGACTACCTACCTACTTTGAGTCTACCTGGAGGGTATTCCGGGGATCAATGCCCCTGCGGCCTGGTCCACAACCAGGCCTCCTGGTGGATAAGGGTCTGATCATCTAGGCTGTTACTGCTGGCTGCAAATAGTCCAATGTACAAACCACAGCCCGGCTGATCCTGCACTGACTTTAACCCTTAAACTGTCCAAACGTAGATCTGTGTTTGCACGCATAGAGCTCCGAACTTAGATCTGTTTTATTTTACATTCCTTCAAATTTGGCACGATAGGCCTGAGTCGCCTAGACACGAGAGAATGGGTCTGCGCCCTAATTATTATTATTATTATAATCAAAAAGAAGCGCTAAGCCACAAGGGCTATACAGCGCTGCAGTCTGCGCCCTAAGTGTGTGCAGTATGAAAAAAAATCAGGGACGCTGGGGTACCGCTTGGTAGCACCAGTTAATTTCAGCTCCATCTTGGGTTAACATCATGGCAAACCCCTGTGATTCACTCATACCTCATCATATTAACACTACTATTCTTGGAAAGAGTAACAGAATGCGAGTTTAGTGAATTTAACACCAATATAGCCACTAATGTTCAAGGAATTAGTGAAACTATTGATAACCCAGATGACCCTCAGCCCATCACCTCTGGGGTGGTTAGTGTGGACAGTGTAGCCATACAAGACCCTCAGCCCAGTACCTCTGGGGTTGCTAGTGTTACTACCCAGAGGAAATTATCATTTTCCAAGCCTTATGATGCTGACAGTGGTGAAAGTGATATAAGTGATGATGATGAAATCGATTTTATGCCCATAGAGGATTCGTCGAGTGACAGTGATTATCATTATTCCCCAGTGAAACATACTTTTAGGCATTGTAACCTACATTCAGGCAGTGTGCCATATGCAGTCGGCGGCAAGGGTCATGGCAGGTCACGATCCTAAACCCCAACTAGTAATAGTGATCATGAAGATGAATATGCTGGGATGGAGGAAGAGGAGGTTGGTGGCATGGTACCTGGACCTCGTGGCGCTGTGGGTGGGAAGACAAAGGACCATTCGACACCCTCTCAACCAAGTGCTGCCACCACACCTGTCCTCCCTCCTGCTCCCCCATGCCACAGGTCCACCCTGCACCATGTGACTGCAAATGGAACTAGACAGAAAGTACACCATTCTTGCCACATCCTTTCAATTTTGATGCCAGTGGAAGTGGTATCATGCCAGTGTCCCATCACAAATGAGTACAGAGACTATTTTCAACTATACTTTGATGAGCCAATAATGAACCTAATTGTTACCCAGGAAAAGTTGGTAGATTTATCTATAACTTCATAAATAGAACACAAAAGAGTAATAGTAAACAGAGTAAAGTCAGAGGTGGCATCAGTGAAAAGCTCTGTCATCCTCGTATCCGACATAAACAGAGATGTAAGCCAAAGCACCATGTCTTCCTTTGTGGATGACACCTGAATTTGCATGTCATCCATAGAAGATCCCACAAGTCTCCAAGCGGACATCAACCAATGAAGACAGATTTCAATTACTCCACTATAGAAAACAAACTATAGAAATTAAAATTGTATCAGAGTATAAAAAAAATTCCAACCACATAATAGAGCAAAAAAACTAATGTGAAGGACATGGGAATGATAATGTCAGAGGATCTCACTTTCAAAGATCACAACAATGTATCTACCACATCTGCAAGGATGGGTAATGAGAACCCTTAGAACTAGAGATGCCGAGCCCATGATTCTCTTCAAGTCGCTTGTTCTCTCTAGGCTGGAATATTACTGTACACTAGGGAGACACGCTCTCCCATCTCTGCATTGGCCATAATTGCCTTACCCATGGGTATCTCATGGAACGACACCCTATTCCTCTCTCTGAGGTTTGTCTGGTTCCTATAGCCCTTGTGGTTTAGCGCTTCTTTTTGATTATAATGATAATGTCAAGTTCCTATTTCAGTTCTTCACTTTCTTGTAGATTGCCTGGTTTACCAGCGGACTCGCAGGATTTACCTCCAGTGATGCTGCCGCCCTACCACTTTTACCTTATCTTCCCTTCTTGCAGACGCCCTGCCTATGACTTGTAGTCACTTTTTGTCAGCAACTGCTTTACTATACAAACTTTAACACACAGCCCTTCCACCCCTTTTCTCCCCTCACCTCTGATCCCCTTTCCACCTAGCTGTTTATAGCCCCAGCACTATTTTCTGCCGTGCAGCGCTGTATGACCCTTATCAGTTTAGCTTTTTTTTTTTTTTTTTTAACAAGTCAGCTGTCTCCCACCAAGGCAGGGTGACCCAAAAAGAAAGAAAATCCCCAAGAAGAAAATACTTTCATCATCATTCAACACTTTCACCTCACTCACACATAATCACTGTTTTTGCAGAGGTGCTCAGAATACAACAGTTTAGAAGTATATACATATAAAGATACACAACATATTCCTCCAAACTGCCAATATCCTAAACCCCTCCTCTAAAGTGCAGGCACTGTACTTCCCATTTCCAGGACTCGAGTCAGGCTATATAAAATAACCAGTTTCCCTGGATCCCTTCACTAAATATTACCCTCAACTCACTCCAACAGCTCGTCAGGTCCCAAATACCATTCATCTCCATTCACTCCTATCTAACATGCTCACGCATGCTAACAGCCCCTTTCAAGGTAGATGAAATTGCAGACCTGGAGAATATAGAGAGAACTTTCACAACACACAAAAGTACGATAAAGCACCTAAATTACTGGGAATGGTTGAAGTCCCTGGAATGCAGGTGAGAAAGATACATGATAATATACACTTGGAAAATCCTAGAGGGACTAGTCCCTAATCTGCACACGAAAATCACTCCCTATGAGAGTAAGACATGGCAGGAGATGCAACATCCCTCCCAGTGAAAAGAAGGGGTACTGTGAGTATGCTAAGAGACAACACAATAAGTGTTAGGGGCCCAAGACTGTTCAACTGCCTCCTGGCATACTTAAGAGGGGTTTCCAATAGACCCCTGGCTGTCTTCAAGAAAGTGCTGGACAAGCACCTAAAGTCAGTACCTGACCAGCTGGGCTATGGCTCATACATCAGTTTGTTTGCAGTAACAACCTGGTTTATCAGGCCTCGTTACAGACCAGGCCACAGGGGCATGGACTCCCGAAGTCCCCCTCCAGGTGTACTTCAGCACATGACAAGTGTGTGGCATCATTCCCTGTACATTTTGTACAATATTGTTTTAAGTGAAAAAAATGCAGTGGAGTCCTTTATTTGTAGAATGTTTCATCCTGCTGGAAGAAACATTGTATAGCTGAAGGCTTGCAGTCAAACATTTGTATTTTTTGTTTAATACTGTACAAAATGTATCTTACCAATGTTTTAGTGGAATAAAAACAATTGTATATTGCATGAAATGTAACAATAAACAAAATTATGATCACTGGTTCAGTATGCTTTCATCCTAATAAAATTTAGAAATATAATGTTCAGAGGCTTCAAGTGCCTCTCTTAATTTACTGTCAACATTGATGTGATCTATCTTTTGACTTCGAAAATTGCACACCAGTAAGGGATTCTGATATCTTGGAGCTGCCACTTTACCACCCAACACCTGACTCACACTGGTCATCCAAGCAGAGGCTGAGGCACCACACACTAACATTTCCTGAAATGTAACGTTTGTGAAATTGTTGAAAAATCACGAGTAAATAGAATGAAAATGTAAAGCAGAACCCTATTGTTTTTTAGTCCTAAAAAAGTACTAGACTTATATAGGTCATAGTGCTACAGAGCCCAACTGAATAATGAGACATTAAGACTTTACTAAACAGGAATGGCACTTAACCCTTTCAGGATCCAGAGGCCAAATTTCAAAGTGCACACCAGTGTCCAAGAATTTTCAAAAAATAATTTTGTTATTTTTTCTTATGAAATGGTAGAGAAACTTTTTCTGAAGATAATAAAACAAAAAGTATGAAATTTGATGGAAAATTGACGAAATTATGCTCTTGCGAATTTTGATGTGTCAGCGATATTTACGCATCGGCAATTTTGCCAACTTTGACTCCCATTTTAGGCCAGTTACCTTATTCCAGTCGACCAAATTCTTAGCTATTTCACTAGTATTACTTCTATTCTATCGATTGCTGTATAGCCCTTGTGGCTTAGCGCTTCTTTTTGATTATAATAATAATAATATTCTATCGATTGAGCACAAGAAATCGCCAAGTCAACTGTTTCAAAACTACAAAATAAAATGTTCGGAAATTGGTAATTTGGCCAATTTAATGCAAAGTTCAAAATATTCCAATTCAGGCATTCCTGGCACTAAACTAACATTTCCTCTGTTCATTAGTTACATTTTCAGGCTTTACAAATGAATTCCATTTTGATTTTTTATTCACATAATGAATTTTTATTCAAACCAAAAATAGAAGATTTACTGTGATACAATATTGTAGTAATAATTGTATAAATAATATCACCACATTTGTGAACATATATTAGACCCACCAGCTGGCGTGTATTAGGCGTGCGAGGTCAGTTGTTTACTCTTGAACATCTGCAAAAATTTAACATTTCCACTACTTTGAGCTCGGTTTCAAGCCATTTCCAATAATAAAACCAATCAAAATCATCTCTATTTCTGTAATATATCTTCCATTCTATCAAATGAGACCAAGAAATCGCAAATACAACCATAAAAAACATACGAAAAAACACTGCAAAATCGCTGTTTTAATCGAAAATTGTCTCCCATACGACGTCTCTGAACTCCGAAACACTTGAAGCAATCTCTGAATATATTGCAGAGACCAAACCATCAATGGACACTGATCCACCCTCTGTTCCTTCTCTTTCCTCTTTTCCATCTGCACAACTCCTTTCTTCACAACGCACCGTTCCTTCGCTACTTGAACGTTTTCCTTTGCCACCGCATGTGGACTTTTCCAACCCCTCTAGTCTGTAGGTACCCTTACCTGCGGATTTCAGGTATCTTTATTGTTGCCAATCATGGCCTATTTACAGTGGAATATTCGCGGCCTCGGGTAATCGGGGTGAGCTTCAGATGTTGCTCTCCCAGTTTTTCCCTGTTGGTGTTTGCTTACAGGAACCAAAATTACACTCTGCTGTTATCTATCCTATCTCAGGCTATAATTTATTGTATTCTTCAGATCCTTTTCCTGATGGGACCTTTAATGAAAGTACCCTTCTTCTTCACACTGATATTCCATACCATCAGCTATTTGTTCGTACTTCGCTGCATTACACAGCAGCCCGTATCCACTTGCATAGGTGGTATACACTCTGTTCTTTGTATCTCTCTCCTTCTCGGGCATTATCTATCCCAGATATTGCCTTTCTTGTTTCGTCATTACCACCACCACTTCTGTTACTTGGCGATTTTAATGCCCATCATTTCCTCTGGGGGGGGGGTCTCACTGTGATTCCCGAGGCATTCAGTTAGAGGCTTTTCTTGCTACCCCCCCCTCCATGTTTTAAATACAGGTACTCACACCCATTTTGATCCTCGGACTCATACTCTCTCTTGCATCGATCTCTCAGTCTGCTCCTCCTCCGCCACATTACACTTCATCTGGTCTGTTCTCCCGGATTTACATGACAGCAATCATTTCCCAATCATTCTTACTTCCCCTTCATATTCACCACCTCTTCGTAACCCACGCTGGCAATTTGATCAGGCAAATTGGAACCTTTACTCACAACTAACTGTTTTTAGTGAGGTTCCTTCTTTGTCCTCCATTGATGAACTTTTACACCTCTTCTCGTCCTCCGTTTTAACCGCAGCTTCTCATTCTATACCCCAAACTTCGGGCAGGCATTCTCAGAAATGAGTGCCTTGGTGGTCTCCTGCTTGTGCTCGTGCAGTACGTTTGAAACGCGCTGCGTGGGGCAGGTACCGGTACAATAGAACCATGGAGAGACTTCTAGATTTTAAGCAGAAGCGTGCGATCGCTCACTGTGTCATCCGTGACCCTAAACGCACTTGCTGGCGAGATTATGTCTCCACCATCACCTCTGCTTCCTCTATGAGTGCAGTCTGGAAAAAAGTAAGAAAAATCAGTGGTAAATATTCTCCTGACCCAGCTCCTGTTCTGCGGGTTGCCGGTGTTGATATAGCAAACCCACTAGATGTTGCCAATGAAATTGGCAGTCATCTGGTCCATATTTCTCAGGGGCTCCATCTATGCCCCTCGTTTCTTTCCTCAAAGTCTGCCAGAGAGTTAGCACCCTTGAACTTTTCTTCTCTCAGAGAAGAACAGTATAATGTGCCTTTTACACCTCAGGAACTGGAGGCAACACTCTCAGCTTGCCGATCATCAGCAGCTGGGCCTGACGACATTCATATTCATATGCTACAACATTTACATCAGTCAGCCCTTGCAGTCCTATTATGCCTTTTCAATCTTATTTGGTCACAGGGAGTTCTTCCACAGCTGTGGAAATCTGCCATTGTTCTCCCTTTCCGCAAACCGGGTACTACGGGACATGAAGCCTCCCACTATCGTCCCATTGCTCTTACCAGTGCAGTTTGCAAAGTGATGGAACGCCTGGTAAATAGACGTTTAGTGTGGTATTTAGAGACACACAACAGTCTCTCCACTCATCAATATGGCTTTCGTAAAGGCCGTTCTACCATAGACCCCTTACTACGCTTGAATACATATGTTCGTAATGCCTTTGCGAATAACCACTCAGTTATTGCCATATTTTTTGACCTTGAGAAGGCATATGACACAACTTGGAGGTATAATATTTTGGCCCAAGCCCACTCCTTAGGCCTTCGAGGCAATATACCATCCTTCCTTAAGAACTTTTTAACTGACAGACATTTCCGTGTTCGGGTTAATAATGTGCTCTCCCCAGACTTTATCCAAGCTGAAGGTGTCCCCCAGGGATGTGTAGAAAGCACAACACTTTTTCTCCGTGCTATAAATGATTTGGCCTCTAGTCTTCCATCCAATATTTGGTCATCACTCCATGTTGATGACTTTGCTATTGCATGTGCAGGCGCTGACTGTCACCTCATTACAGTTTCTCTCCAACATGCGGTCGACCATGTTTCCAATTGGGCCACCACACATGAGTTTAAATTTTCCAGTACCAAAACTCACCAAATTACTTTCACTAGACGCTCTGTCATCTCCGATCATCCTTTGTACCTCTATGGCTCCCGTATCCCTGAACATGATACAATCAGGTTTCTAGGCCTCCTCTTTGACCGTAGATTATCCTGGAAACCTCACATTACCTCTCTGAAGGCAACTTGTCACAGCCGGCTGAATCTTGTTAAAACCCTTGCTCATCTTTCATGGGGAGCTGATCGTCGAACTTTCCTTCGCCTACATTCCGCCCTCATTTTATCGAAACTTGATTATGGTAACTAGATCTATTCAGCGGCCTCTCCTGCTACTCTCTCTAGCCTTAACCCCATTCATCGCCAAGGATTACATTTATGCCTTGGTGCTTTACGCTCTTCCCCTGTTGAGAGCCTCTATGCAGAAGCGAACGTTCCATCCTTATCCGATCGCCGTGATGCCCATTGCCTTCGCTACTATGTACGCTCTCATGATCTCCGCAATCCTTCCATTTATAGGATGGTCACTGATATTAGTAGACATTAGTAGAGCCTGTGGAGACAAAGAACTTTGTCCTTGGAGGCAAAGAGGGGAATGTATGAGAGTATAGTTTTACCAATGCTCTTATATGGATGTGAAGCATGGGTGATGAATGTTGCAGCGAGGAGAAGGCTGGAGGCAGTGGAGATGTCATGTCTGAGGGCAATGTGTGGTGTGAATATAATGCAGAGAATTCGTAGTTTGGAAGTTAGGAGGAGGTGCAGGATTACCAAAACTGTTATCCAGAGGGCTGAGGAAGGGTTGTTGAGGTGGTTTGGACATGTAGAGAGAATGGAGTGAAACAGAGTGACTTCAAGAGTGTATCAGTCTGTAGTGGAAGGAAGGCGGGGTACGGGTCGGCCTAGGAAAGGTTGGAGGGAGGGGGTAAAGGAGGTTTTGTGTGCGAGGGGCTTGGACTTCCAGCAGGCATGCGTGAGCGTGTTTGATAGGAGTGAATGGAGACAAATGGTTTTTAATACTTGACGTGCTGTTGGAGTGTGAGCAGAGTAACATTTATGAAGGGGTTCAGGGAAACTGGCAGGCTGGACTTGAGTCCTGGAGATGGGAAGTACAGTGCCTGCACTCTGAAGGAGGGGTGTTAATGTTGCAGTTTAAAAACTGTAGTGTAAAGCACCCTTCTGGCAAGACAGTGATGGAGTGAATGATGGTGAAAGTTTTTCTTTTTTGGGCCACCCTGCCTTGGTGGGAATTGGCCAGTGTGACAATAAAAAAATTCTTTATTTGTTCGCCGCCCCTGTTTGCTCCGTCCCTTCTCTCTTCGCCTACATTCGCTCTTGTCTTCTCTTCAATTACCACCTCTCTATGTTCATGTAGCATCTCCCTTTTCCCTACCCCCCTGGGAAGTTCCAGCTGTTCGAGTCTGTTCTTTCTCACTCCCTTGCTTGAAAGCCCAACTGTCTACGGTAGCTTCCCGCTCTCTTTTTCTTGACCACTTCCACTCTCATTCTCATGTCATTGCAGTGTACATAGATGGCTCTAAGTCTTCTGACGGCTTAGGATTCGCAGCAGTGTTTCCGGACAGTGTCGTACGAGGGCATTTACTATCTTCGGTTAGTATCTTTACTGCTGAATTGTATGCCATTCTTGCAGCACTTATCTGTATTGCATCTATGCCTGTGTCATCATTTGTGGTTGTCTCAGACTCCCAAAGTGCTTTACAGGCTACACAGAAATTTGATACGCCTCACCCCTTAGTCCTCCGTATCCAACTTTGGCTACGCTGCATCTCTTCCAAGCATAAAGATATTGTTTTTTGTTGGGTCCCTGGTCATGTTGACGTACAGGGCAATGAACAGGCAGACACTGCTGCGCGGTCAGCAGTACATGGCCACCAGTTTCATATAGAGGTGTTCCATTTACGGACATTTGCTGCAATAGCTACCCACCTTCACACCCGTTGGCAACAACGTTGGTCTACTCTGCTCGGTAACAAACTTCAATCTATTAAACCGAGTATAGGTTACTGGCCGTCTTCTTGTCACCAGTGTCAAGGTTGGGAGACTACTCTCTCCTGTCTTCGCATTAGCCATACTCGTCTTACTCATGGTTATCTCATGGAGAGGCGCCCTGCTCCTCTCTGTGAGAATTGTCAGGTTCCATTATCGGTTAGCCACATTCTCTTAGACTGCCCACTTTATCAACGAGCACGCAGAATATACCTCCAACGTCGTCTTCGCTCCGCTGCTCTCTCTTTACCTTCCCTTCTCGCTGATGGATCCACCTTTCATCCGGACTCTCTCATTGACTTTTTGACAACAACTGACTTACTTCACAAACTCTGATGATACCTTCAGCCCTTTCTACCTCAATCTCTTGCTGCCCTCTACCCCCGCACTATCCCCTGCCCCGCTGTTTTCTGTAACCTACTGATCATCCCTTCCCCCTTCTACCGCCCAATACTCTCGCTTCCTTCCCTACCCTGCAGCGCTGCATAGCCCTTGTGGCTTAGCCTTCTTTTTGATTATAATAATAATAATAATAATTAATCGAAAATTATGGTCTCAGTTTTTTTCTCTCATTATGCACTGTGTGCTGCAGGATTTGTTTTATGTGGTGCACACACACCACATAGATGTATTCTCATATCCAGGCCCAAATTTATCGCTCACAGCTTATCAGAGTGAGCTGAGCTCATGGCGTAGATCTACGGTTTGGACCCTCAACATAAAGCTGTAGATCTACGGCACGGACCCTGAAAGGGTTAATGATCCCCACAGGTTTAGGACACTTGATTTTTTTAATACTACTATACATAATAATCTACTTGGTAACTGCCTGAAGGGCAGTTACTAAGTCAGAAAATTTCTTACCACTAATAACCTTCATGTTTAAACATGAGGTACTGCTAAAATCAAATTTAACCCATAGATCTATGGCTTTGAAGCCAGGGTCCAAGCTGTAGATATATGCCAAAATTCTAGCAGCTTCAAATTTAGCACGAGTAGGCTGGTAGGCCTACATCTAAGACAATGGGTCTGCATGGTCAGTGTGCGCAGTAAACAAAAAATCAGAGCACCCGCATTGCATTGTGGGAACGCCGTCTCAGTACATTTTGTTCATCATGCCTTGCGGCAAGGAAGCTCTCACTCCCTGGCAAATTGGGACTCTCCTCTTCCCAAGTGATAGTTCTAACACTGATGGAAGTGGATCTGAGGAGGAATTTTATGGTTTTGAACCATATGGTACATTGTACCATATGGTACCATATGATACAATGGTACCATATGATACAATGGTACCATGATACAATGGTACCATATGGTACAATGTACCATATGGTACCCTGTACCATATGCAATTCCAAGGGAACTGAGTACATACGTGGCCCTACACCTGAAACAGACAGTGAAAGTGACGATGATGTGGCTGCAATTGGGATGGATAGACCATATGCATCAGTAGGTGGTGGTGGTGCCACGAGCATGCAGTATGTGAGCGTGCAACATGCTGCACCAGTCCAGACTGGGACCCAAGCCGCTAATCAGCGGGTCCAGGGCAAAGTGCATCATCATCCACCGGTGGAAGGAAACAACTGTGGCTGAAATGTATGTACGTATTTGTTTTTTGCAACAATAATGCTTATGCCTCATGTCTATAAGCATAATATAAAATCATACTGGTCCACAGATGAGTAAGACACTACTGTGCATGACACCTTATTTCAAAGACTTTAACAGACTGCAGCAGTTCTAGGAACATGTCCAGTGACTCTATATATGTAAATATATAATAGAACATTACTAATGTACAACATTTTTGCATGTTTTTTGTTGTAAACAAATATTGTAAATGTAGATGAATGGTTCAGAGAACCGACAAGTTGATAAATTAGACACATATGTAACACTTGGGTATCTTTATTGAGGAAATGTTTCGCCACACAGTGGCTTCATCAGTCCATACAAAGTATGGACTGATGAAGCCACTGTGTGGCGAAACATTTCCTCATTAAAAATACCCAAGTGTTGCATATGTGTCTAATTTATCAAGTATTGTAAACAATATAATGATGAAAATATTAGTGTGATTATTGTGTTGAATACGAGTGTACATATATACATTATGCATTATATTGGTCTCACAGGCCACAAATGTTACTGGAAAAAAAAATTTGAAAAGAAAAAGGTAACATAAAAGGGGAAAAAAAATGCCACTTTACGGAAGTCACTTTTGTTGCTGCCACCCGGTAATTGAGGGTCAACTTCACGCCTCTATATCTTGGAAAGTACTCATCGGATTTTTTTTTTTTATTACCTCTAGAAAAATATTATCTTTAATTCTGTAAGATTTTTTTTTTTTTCGAAAATTCTTGGACCCTGGCTGTCACTCTGAGATTTGGCCTTTGTACCCTCAAAGGGTTAAAAAATTAACATTGGCAAAAAAAAAAAAAAAAAATAATTATGCAAGTAAAATTAAATATACATTATATATACATTCTAAAACTTTTTTTTATTTGCATGGATTGTTTTTAGCCAAAGTTCAAATGCTTAGTTCACCTTTATTACTCTTAGTGCTCACAAATGCGCCTGTCTTTGTCAAATGAGCTTAAAGAATATTAATGTGTAACAAAATAAAAAAAATATGAAGTACTCTATTACCTCAGGCATAATGGAGCGGCCCTTTATGATTCCTTCAGACTTTGCCAGTACAAGTACAGGTCGTTGCCCGGCAAGCACTGTAGCTTTACTTAATGTAGCTTTACTTCTTCCAAAGTCTGTCTTAAATAGATACATGATAGGACCATCCGGCTGCACACTAATGACTTCCTTCATCTCATTCACCATCTGAAATTTTAATTTCAACACAATCTATTACACAAAAGCTTATGAACTCCTTTCTCACAGACTGCTAGTATATTACATGTCTATTTGCTCTCATTTACCTACCAGTCTCATAATTCATGGGATCTCATGATATAAAATACCATTTCCTAAGACATGTGAATTATGAGTTCATATAAATGATCACTCAGTCAGTTATTAGACAACACACCCCCTCTCTTCAAAGGTTTCAACTCACTCAATGTACAAAACATTCACTCACACTACTGTACATACTATATATACAGGTCAGTCATAACAAATATAAACCCAACTCTGAAACTCTTCCTTGAAAACTGCAACATAAGTGATAGGCATAACACAAGATACAAGTATTATTTGATCCCCCATGTATGAATCAGCCTCGGTAAAAACCTCAGAACTCTCTGCCAGAAGATTTCAAAGGTTCCCTATTTGCCAACCACTTCAAACTAGTTAAAAAGCATCTCATCAATGTTATTCAAGACAGTAATATTCTATGTTCAAGCACATCCTAAAGCCTGCTCCTTGAGTTTTCATCTATCATTCATCCTCATGTACTAATGGTTACTGCTATTTTTCTATTCCTATATATTGTACCATGTGTTTTAACCTTTAAACTGTCTAAACTGTCCAAACGTAGATCTATGTTGTTACTGCTAGCACTCCAAATGTAGATCAACGTTTTATTTTTCCTGCCTCCAAATTTGGCATGATTGGCCTGAGATGCTTGGTCAGTATAGAATGGGTCTTAACACTCAGTGGGAGCACCAGTTCTATTGAGTGCCAGCTAGACCAAACAGCATAGCAAACACCAGGGATTCACTGATGCCATGTAGTATTAACACTCCCCTTTTAAAAGGAAAGTGATGTTGACCCCGAGTTTAGCGGCTTCGAGATGGGTTCAACAAGAAGACTAAAGACCACATAATATACCCAAATATTCCTTCAGCCTGTTCCACACTCTGAAGATATTCCTGTACTTGTGCCACCTGAGACATGGCAAATTTCATCAGAGTTTGATACCAGTGATTCTAAGGAGATGGAAGTAGACTATAAACCACCAACAAATGACAATCCCAAACCCTTCAACCAAGTTGAGCTCAATGACTTGGTGAGAGACCTTAACCTTCCAAAAGAAAGTGCACACCAAGCCCACAAAGAGAATCATCGTGGGCTTGGTGTCCCTAGTTTTGAAGGTTCTCATTATCCATCCTATCATTTTCCTAGCAGGTGCGGTAGATACATTGCTGTGGTCTTTGAAGGCGAGATCCTCTGACATTATCACTCCCAGGTCCTTCACATTACTTTTTCACTCTATTGTATGGTCAGAATTTGCTGTATACCCTGATACAGTTTTAATTTTCTCAAGTTTTCCATATCTGAGTAGTAGTTGAAATTTTTCTTCATTGAACTTCATATTGTTTTGAGTGGCCCATTTGAAGATTTGGCTGATGTCCGCTTGGAGTCTTGCGACGTCTTCGATGGAAGTCACTGTCATGGCAATTTGGGTGTCATCCCCAAAGGAAGACATGGAGCTATAGCTTACATCTCTGTCTATGTCAGATATGAGGATGAGGAATAGGATAGGAGCGAGTACTGTGCCTTTTGAAACAGAGCTTTTCACCGTAGCTGCCTCAGACTTTACTCTGTTTACTATTACTCTTTGTGTTCTATTTGTCAGGAAGTTATAGGTCCATTTACCAACTTTTTCTGTTATTCCTTTATCACGCATTTTGTGTTCTATTACACCATGGTCACACTTGTCGAAGGCTATTGCAAATTCTGTGTACACCCTCAACACCATTCTCAACGAGGAGCTGCTCAAAATTCTGACTTGGATGACAGCCAATAAACTTACACTTAACACTGACAAAACCTACTACATTATGTTTGGTAGCAGGGCAGGTGTTGCACAACTTAACATTAAGATCAACAACACTCTAATTGGCAGACATAATGAGGGCAAATTCCTAGGTCTATACCTTGACAACAACCTAAATTTCAGCACCCATATCCAACACATAACAAAAAAAGTATCCAAAATGGTGGGGATCCTCTCCAAGATATGATATTACGTGCCGCAAACTGCCCTTCTCACACTACCATTCACTCATTTATCCATACCTCACCTATGTTATTTGTGCTCGGGGATCAACTGCAGCAACACACCTAAAGCCAATAATAACCCAACAAAAAGCCGCAGTAAGAATAATCGCTAAATCTGATCCCTGGCAACACACCCCCCCCACTCTTCATAGATCTAAACTTACTCCCTGTTCAGAACATCCACACTTACTACTATGCAATCTATATCTACAGGACCTTAAATTCCAATATTAACCTTGACCTAAAATGCTTTCTTGATAGTTGTGACAGGATCCACAGGTATAACACCAGACACAAACATCTTCATGACATTCCCCATGTCCGACTAAACCTTTACAAAAATTCAATGTGTGTCAAAGGGCCTAAAATCTGGAACACCCTTCCTGAAAACTCTAGAACTGCAGACACATTCATCACTTTCAAAACTACAGTTAGAAAACATCTTATCTCCCTGATACACCTCGTCAACTAACTACATGAAAACTACCTGGTGGTTCACACTTACACTCACTCACCCATTGACTATAAACACAGAAATACAAATCTTAATCTTAAAATAATGAATCCTAACTAGTTATAAGTTTGCCTATGATACTCCAATATAGACACTATGTATTGTGCCCAAACAAAAGCATTCACATTGCTAAACTCATAAACTATAATGTAGTCACTTAGCCTTAATACCATAATCTGTAATAATTTAAAGTTAAGAATTAATCTAAGTCTGCCCAAAATGCCTAGCCATGCTAGGTGTCCTAGTGGCCCCCTCTGTAATTAGTATTTTAAAACATGTAAACCACACAATATCCAAAATCTGTAAATCCCGCATTGTAATCCTTGTAGAGAATAAACTTGATTGATTGACTGATTGATTAATATATCTGATCTGTATTCTGTTTATCCTCTACAGCATCCAGGACCTTGTCATAGCGGTCCAGTAGCTAGGACAGGCAGGAGCAACCTGCTCTAAGCCTGTGTTGCCCTGGGTTGTGTAATTGATGGGTATCCAGGTGGTTGGCAATCTTGCTTCTTAGAACCCTTTCGAAGATTTTTATGATATGGGATGTTAGTGCTATCGGTCTGTAGTACTTTGCAATTGCTTTACTGCCACCTTTGTAGAGTTGGGCTATGTCTGTTGTTTTTAGTGAGTGTGGGATGACCCGTGCCCATGTTTCCTCTCCATAGACTGCTGAAGGCACGTGACAGGGGCTTCTTGCAGTTCTTGATGAATGCCTGAGTTAGTACTAGTCTGGGCCTGAGGCAGAGTGTGGAAGCTGGTATGTCATTTATTGTATTTTTCAGTCTTGTGGTGTTAGTATAACATCTGAGATTTGAGATGACCAAATTCTTTTGGTCTCATACATAAAGAATCACTGACCACTAATTCTAAGTCTGGGTAGCAGCCGCTGAACAGTGAGTCAGATGCACTCTTAGTGATCTCGCCATTTCTCTTGGCTGCTAACTGTGTATATCCCATCTCATTTAAGCAGGGGCCTAACATTGGATGTTGTTTACTTTAGATTTGCATAGGAGAAGTAGTGCATTTTGCCTTTTCCAATTCTCATGACCTTTAGTTCTTCCCGCGACTTTTGTCTCCTGTAAGATTCCTTCTAGCTTAAGTTCGGAGATTTGCAACTTCACTGACCAGTGCCTCCCTTCGTGATTTCAGATATACTGACTCTCTCAGCAGCTCTGGTGACTTTTGCCTTCGGGCCTGTATAGGAGCTGCCTCTCTGCCTCTATTTACATCTTCTCTTTCTTTTCTTAATGCAAATGTGTCTTGAGCAGATCTTCAGAACCACAGTTTATTTTTCTAGGCAAAAGGTTTGGATCTAGTTGTTTAGGATATCCTCCTATCTTGTTTCTACGACATGGTTGACGGTTCCTCATTATATGTTTTTTAAGTATTAGTTGAATTTTTGCGAAGACATCCCCGCGACTGCTCACATTTTACTGGTCAGAAGCCCTGGTTATGATGTCTGTTCTCATTATGTTGGGGGATCTGAGTGCATTGTCTTCGATATGCTATATTACGTATCAGATCAGCTGGCTCTAGTGAAGATGAGGTCCAGCATATTTTCTAGTCTTGCTGGTTTAAGGTGAATTTGCGCAGAGGTTTATTAGCTACGGTGAATTCATCTGAGCTGCCTCTGAGTGGATTCCTTGCTGTACATATTTAAGTGGCACTCTCCCACTTGAGACACAGTCAGCTTCTTGAAAAAATGTAGACGAAAGAATAAAATAATTACACTGAGTGTATAATGACAAACTGGTAAACTGAAACAGATTTATGAAAAGCAATCTGAATTAAGTTTTAAAAGTATACAAATTATTAATAAAAAAAGTAGCACAAATGAGCTACCAGGAAGTAAAGTAGAACCCAATCACTTCTAAGTAGAAACTATGAAATTATAGTAGTTAAAAGAAAAAACTTAATGGCGGGCGAAGGATATGTTCAAGTGGATACTGGTCTGAGCATCGAGCAGGCATGTGTCAGCATGTTTGATTCGAGACTAGTTTTTGTGATTTAATTTGCTGGATACGCTTATTGTCGTCTTCACCATAAACTGAGGTCTTGGAGGTAAAGTGAGAGGTGGTTTGAAAATGGGTGAGGTGCTGCAGTTCAGAGTATCACACAATTTGTGATGATCTATGTACTTACAAAGACATCTTGAGAATGAGCGATGGTGAATGCATTTCCTTCTTTGAGTTACTCCGTTTTGGTGGAAACAGCTGTGTTACAAATAGAATAAATGAAAGGAGATGTGCTACTCATATAAACCTCCTGCAAACAGTAGAAGCCATTAACCCTTGACTGTTTCGGCTCGCATACATTAGCCTTACGCCACTGTTTCGACAGATGAACAATGAAATTCTAGCCTTTGATTGGAACTTTGTATAGAAAGGGGTTTAGTTATAGGTAATATATATTTTAAGAAAAAGAGGATAATACAGCATACAAGATATGATGAGATTTAAAGACAGAATGCAAGTTGATTGCGTATTGCAGATAAAAGACTGTTGAGTAGACTTGCAGATGTATATGTTTATAGAGGGGCCATGATATATCAGATCACTTTAGTTGTGGAGCTACACTGAGAGTAAAGATAGATGGGATACAAGCGATAACAGGCTAATTGTGAAGAGATAGTAAGGTTTATAAACTAAAAGAGAGTGCAGTTAGGTAAGATATAACAAAACAGCTATTGAGATAGATGGGCTAACAGATGGAAGGTGCAATGGGCTAAGAGGTATGGGGTAGGTTTAAAATGTAGTGTTAGAGGTTCAGCAGAAGTTTGTGGTTACAGGAAAGTAAAAGTGGAGGGAAGAGGAGCGACAGGAATGGGATGATGAAAGAGGGTGGTGGAGAAAAGTTAGTATATGAGAAGTTTTTCTTAGAAAGTAGAAGTGATGCATAGAGGGGAAGAGTATATGGAGTTGAGAGAGGTTAAGAGGAGTGGTGAAGCTAAATGTAAAAAGAGAGCAAATGAGAGATAAGTGAGATGTTATCACAACTTTGTTAGAAAATAAGAAAAGTTTTGGAGTGAGATTAATGCTTAAGAAAGCCGAGAACAAATGGATTGCCAGTTAAAACAGAGAGGAGAGTTATTAAATGGAGAGTTAGAGGCACAAGATGGAGGGAATATTTTGAGTGAATTGTTAAATGTTGATGAAGATAGGTTGCATTTCATGTATAGGACAAGGAGGAATACATCTTGCAGGAGGAGGAAGATTTAGTTGTGAGTGTGGGGAAGTTCGTGGAGGCAGTAGGTAAAATGAAAGGATAAGGCAGCCGGGATTGATGGATAAAGATAGAAAATGTTAAAAGCAGGTGGAGGTTTTGGAGGAGCAGCAATTATTTAATAAATGTATGAAGAGGTAAGGTACTCTAGGATTGCAGAGATGCATAGTTCCTTTGTATAAAGGCAAAGGGATAAAAGAGTGCAAAAATTATAGGGGATGTCGTTGAGTATACCTGCAAAGTGTATGTAGGAGCACATGAAAGAATTCAAGAGTAAGATTTGAGAATAGATAGCAGATGAACAAGGAGGCTTTAGGAAAGGTAGGGGGTGTGGACCCAGGTGTTTACAGCTGTAAACATATATGAAATATTTAGATAAGGCTAAAGAGGTCTTTGTGGCATTTATGGATTTGAAAAGGAGTGACAAGGTAGATAGGGGCAATGTGGGCAGATGTTGTAAAAGTGGCTGTGAGATATATTGAAAGCAGCAAGAGTTTTACGGTGGATAGTGAGGCCTAAGTTAGAGTATGTAGAAAGAGGGAAATTTTTTTCCAGTAAAATAGTCTTAGAGCGGTTGATGTGATGTCACCGTGGTTGTTTGTTACATTTATAGATGGGGCTAGGCATGCAATGCGAGGTCTTGCAAGAGGCGTGGAGTTAAAAGATAAAGAATCACACACAGTGGTTGTCACAGCTGTTCTTGCTGATGACACTGTGCCTGGGAGATTCTAGAAGTTGCAGAGATTGGTGATGAATCTGCAGGGGTGTGTGAAGAAAATGAAAGGAATACAGAAGAGAAAATACAGGAATAACAAAAGACAGGATAAAGATTGAATACTGCATTGGAGGGAGAGAGTATGAGGAGGTGGAAATGGCCCAGATATCAGATAATGGCCAGCGGATGGGTCTATGGTAAAGAGCTGAGAGGTGAACTGGCAGAATTGATGAGGGGAAAAGATATGCATTTAGGAGTTTGTGGAGATGTTAACCAACCCTATGCAAAGAGGACCATGAGAGATAGTTTTACCAACGCTCATGGGTGTGAAGTGGGGCAGATGGAATGCTGGGCATGAGGAGAAGGTTTGATGGTGGAGATGTCATGTCTGAGGGCAAATGTGTGGAATAAAGAGAATGCAGAGAATTCAGAGTTTGGAAGTTAGGAGGAGGTGCGGATTACCAAAACCAAGGTTCAGAGGGCTGAGGAAGGGTTGTTGAGGTGGTTCGGACATGTAGAGAGAAATTTCTGGAGCGAACAGAATGGGACTTCAGAGGTATCAGTCTGCAGTGGAAGGAAGGCGGGTAGGGGGTCTGCCCAGGAAACGGGCTGGAGAGGGGGTAAAGGAGGTTTAAAGTAGGGGCTTGGACTTCCAGCAGGCGCGGAGCGTGTTTGATAGAGTGAATGGAGACAATGGTTTTAATACTGACTTTGCTGCTGGCGTGATGTGCAACATTTAGTGAAGGGGTTCAGAAACCGGCAGGCCGACTTGAGTCCTGAGATGGGAAGTACAGTGCCTGCACCTGAAGGAGGTGTTAATGTTGCAGTTAAAAACTGTAGTGAAGCACTCCTTCTGGCAAGACAGTGATCGAGAATGATGGTGAAAGTTTTTCTTTTTCGCCACCCTGCCTTGGTGGAATCGCCAGTGATAATAATAAAAAAAAATTTATGCTTCAAATCAAGTATGAGAAAGTTGTAGGCCTACATATAAAATAGATCGGGTCTGTGTGGTCAGTGTGCACCATAAAAATCACATAATGCAGGCATAATGAGAAAAAAACTCCGATCGGTTTGGCAATAAACGCCGACTTTGAGGTGTATTTTCATAGTATTTATCGCTTTTATTCGCTCATGGTCCACGTGATAAAATTGGAAAACATAATACAGAAATAGAGATGATTTTGATTACTTCACAACAGCACTAAACTGGAGCTCAGCAGTGAGTCGTCTGATTTTTACCAATGTTCAGAGTAAGCAAATCAAGCACCACACGTCCAATACATCAACTGGGGGTCTAATATTCTTCTTGATCAGTATTTGATATTATTTATACCATTTTTACAATAATGCAGAAGTTCATAACAGTAAATTTTGTATTTTTGTATGAATAAAATCAAAAATAGAAAGCAAGCAGTAATATAAGAGGCCTATTGACATGACTAATGAATAGAGAATATGTTGTTTTAGTACAAGAATGTCTACATTATTTATTCTGACCCCATTTTGAAATTGGTATCTTTTTTTTAATTTGGCGTTAAATTGGCCAAAGCCGTCAATTTCTGACCACTATTGGGTAGTTCAAATCGGTAAATGGGCGTTTCTGTACTCAACTGATAGAAAAAATGGATTTCTAAAAATAGCTATGACTTTGGTCAATCAACAACGGAATTGGTCAAAACAGGGCTCAAAGTCGAAGCGGTAAATTGCTGATGCGATATGGAACTACCACGGAGCCGCACCTGCAGTTTTGACCAAATTTTTGCAATTTTTTAAAGTCATTAATATCAGAAAAGATTCTATCATTCTATAAGAATTTTTTTTTTTTTTTCAAAAATTTTATGACATAGAATGACAGTTTCAGAAAGGGGCTGCAACAGTCAAATAAGTAAGGAAGAAATAATCATCAGTTTGTAATAGATAAAGTATTACTGAGGTTATGTTGATGCAGAAGGACGATAATAGGTAGAGCTGTGAAATAAGCTGCAGGCAGAAAAGAAAAACATATTTTCTGAGCTTCTATTTTTATATTTCATTTTTTGGACTCACCAATTTACCATACAAACATATTAACTTCTCTGTACTGTACAGTACATAAAATATAATTCCAAAGGAACACTAACTCTCCTTATTTGCACTTCCTCTATACCCTCAAAAGTCTTGTGAATTGTTTGTACCCACAATTTAGTGCATGTACAAGATATGGTATCATCAAAAATAATTTTATTTAGATGTACCATGCTTGAAGGTCCCATCAAAGTTGGGATAATCTAAACATAAATGATGAAAAAATTTTTATAATAAAACTGGAAATGATATGTAGTATTGTATTATAAAGAATTTAAAATTATTAAAGATATCAAAAACTTTGAGATATATAACATTTGCTTAACCTTACCTCATAATGGGAATCTTACTTACCATCATTACAAGTGCAGTAAATATTTGAAATTAATTATTATAATAAAAAGATTGGGGATGATTTTACACTCCATGAAATACATGCATACTTTATCAAATAGTAAGAAAAATTTATTGATCATAATGGGCACTCAAACATAAAATCTGACATGGATGACATTTTTATCTGGGCCTTTATTTTAAACATGATAGGTTTTTCACAAAAAAAAAGAACATAATACAGGCAAGCCCCTAAATCTATAAGCTTTGTAATCCAGGAAATTTGATTATGCAACATTTTTGCCAGAGGTATCTGGTGGAGAACTATGATTATTCCCAAGAGTTTTAACAGTACTCATTTTTGTTTAGCACATCACTTACAAATTGAAAAAAACCAGCCAGAGAATTTGTCAAAACGAGGCAGTTTTCTGTCACTTACTTTCTGGTAAGATAGTGATAGAGTAAATCATGCTTTTGGAAAAAAGAGCATTAAATATCACTCTAATATAATTTACCACTTATCATATTTGTGCTTAGGATCTACCAAGGCCAATCACTCATACCTTTAATAACTCCAACAAAAGTTATGTGCCAGACAACACACCCTACCACTCTCAAAGTTTGAACTTTATATACAAAATATAAACACATGTTATTAGTTTACTATATACAGGTACACCTACCTCCAACTTACAAACTCGAGTTCGGTTCCTAGAAGCCAAATAAGTCTAAATGGTCAAGTCGAACTTTTTTTACTACTGGAATATCAAATAAAAACATTTTGTAATGACTTTATTTATTGTTTTATTTTGGTATTTAAGTGTTTTACTTTACTTTTTATGTTGTTAGTAATTGCATTTTATATTGTAAGGTTTAGGATAAACACTGGGGTACAAATACAAATAGTTGCTTATTTCCCTGTAAATTTGGCATAAAACACGTCATAAGTCGAGTGGTCGAAGCTTCCAGTAGGTCAAGTCTGATGGTAGGTATACAGAACATTTATCTAACATAAACCTCCGCTCAAACTTCTCAAGACAGCTACACCAGAGCACACAGACAACACGAGGCACAAAAACTTTTTTGACATCCTCGTGGTTCATCCTACACTACAACTAAATGCATATAAGTCAGTTCTGGAACTTCTTTGCCCAATCCATACTGTAAAAGTGTTGTTCCTGCTCCATAAATCAATCGTGAGGACTATGCTTAAAAATCATCTCATCTTCAATAATAACTATACTCCATCTATGCTAATTCCCAACCAAATTTGAAGCAATCTCCCAAATATTTTATTATTCCTATCTATTAAATCATTATTACAAATTTCAAAAAGTATATTTGTACTACCTCACATTAATAATTGAGTAAAATACTGAATATCTGAATTGTCTAGACTTTAGTAGTCTTAAGTACAGCCTCTCCTACTTAGCGACGCACTAGCTCTATCACATGAGACTCTGACTTACTTAAGGCAGGCTCTCTGACCTGCATGCATAACTAAAATAATGTATATTAGGTTTCAGATTTCCATTCTGTTTATTGCAATATACGTACACTACTGTATAAACATTTAAAATATACTATACAGTATAAAGGTGCAAAGATGATAATAAAACAACATCGGTATACTGACTCACACCCACTACCCTTATAGTATGCTCCTCACTTAGTATGACGAATTTGTTTACTGAGGGTCTTAGAAATGGAGCCCACTCACATGAGGAGAGTTGTAATAGTTAAGTCTACCCAAAATGCCTCAGCATGATAGTAGCTTTCTTTGTACTTATTAAATTATGAAATGTAACACACATTGTAAATCTTTTTGCAAAAGAAATAACTTGGTTTTATTTTTTTTTTTATTATCACACCGGCCGATTCCCACCAAGGCAGGGTGGCCCGAAAAAGAAAAACTTTCACCATCATTCACTCCATCACTGTCTTGCCAGAAGGGTGCTTTACACTACAGTTTTTAAACTGCAACATTAACACCCCTCCTTCAGAGTGCAGGCACTGTACTTCCCATCTCCAGGACTCAAGTCCGGCCTGCCGGTTTCCCTGAATCCCTTCATAAATGTTACTTTGCTCACACTCCAACAGCACGTCAAGTATTAAAAACCATTTGTCTCCATTCACTCCTATCAAACACGCTCACGCATGCCTGCTGGAAGTCCAAGCCCCTCGCACACAAAACCTCCTTTACCCCCTCCCTCCAACCCTTCCTAGGCCGACCCCTACCCCGCCTTCCTTCCACTACAGACTGATACACTCTTGAAGTCATTCTGTTTCGCTCCATTCTCTCTACATGTCCGAACCACCTCAACAACCCTTCCTCAGCCCTCTGGACAACAGTTTTGGTAATCCCGCACCTCCTCCTAACTTCCAAACTACGAATTCTCTGCATTATATTCACACCACACATTGCCCTCAGACATGACATCTCCACTGCCTCCAGCCTTCTCCTCGCTGCAACATTCATCACCCACGCTTCACACCCATATAAGAGCGTTGGTAAAACTATACTCTCATACATTCCCCTCTTTGCCTCCAAGGACAAAGTTCTTTGTCTCCACAGACTCCTAAGTGCACCACTCACTCTTTTTCCCTCATCAATTCTATGATTCACCTCATCTTTCATAGACCCATCCGCTGACACGTCCACTCCCAAATATCTGAATACGTTCACCTCCTCCATACTCTCTCCCTCCAATCTGATATTCAATCTTTCATCACCTAATCTTTTTGTTATCCTCATAACCTTACTCTTTCCTGTATTCACCTTTAATTTTCTTCTTTTGCACACCCTACCAAATTCATCCACCAATCTCTGCAACTTCTCTTCAGAATCTCCCAAGAGCACAGTGTCATCAGCAAAGAGCAGCTGTGACAACTCCCACTTTGTGTGTGATTCTTTATCTTTTAACTCCACGCCTCTTGCCAAGACCCTCGCATTTACTTCTCTTACAACCCCATCTATAAATATATTAACCACGGTGACATCACACATCCTTGTCTAAGGCCTAATTTTACTGGGAAAAAATTTCCCTCTTTCCTACATACTCTAACTTGAGCCTCACTATCCTCGTAAAAACTCTTCACTGCTTTCAGTAACCTACCTCCTACACCATACACTTGCAACATCTGCCACATTGCCCCCCTATCCACCCTGTCATACGCCTTTTCCAAATCCATAAATGCCACAAAGACCTCTTTAGCCTTATCTAAATACTGTTCACTTATATGTTTCACTGTAAACACCTGGTCCACACACCCCCTACCTTTCCTAAAGCCTTGTTCATCTGCTATCCTATTCTCCGTCTTACTCTTAATTCTTTCAATTATAACTCTACCATACACTTTACCAGGTACACTCAACAGACTTATCCCCCTATAATTTTTGCACTCTCTTTTATCCCCTTTGCCTTTATACAAAGGAACTATGCATGCTCTCTGCCAATCCCTAGGTACCTTACCCTCTTCCATACATTTATTAAATAATTGCACCAACCACTCCAAAACTATATCCCCACCTGCTTTTAACATTTCTATCTTTATCCCATCAATCCCGGCTGCCTTACCCCCTTTCATTTTACCTACTGCCTCACGAACTTCCCCCACACTCACAACTGGCTCTTCCTCACTCCTACAAGATGTTATTCCTCCTTGCCCTATACACGAAATCACAGCTTCCCTATCTTCATCAACATTTAACAATTCCTCAAAATATTCCTTCCATCTTCCCAATACCTCTAACTCTCCATTTAATAACTCTCCTCTCCTATTTTTAACTGACAAATCCATTTGTTCTCTAGGCTTTCTTAACTTGTTAATCTCACTCCAAAACTTTTTCTTATTTTCAACAAAATTTGTTGATAACATCTCACCCACTCTCTCATTTGCTCTCTTTTTACATTGCTTCACCACTCTCTTAACCTCTCTCTTTTTCTCCATATACTCTTCCCTCCTTGCATCACTTCTACTTTGTAAAAACTTCTCATATGCTAACTTTTTCTCCCTTACTACTCTCTTTACATCATCATTCCACCAATCGCTCCTCTTCCCTCCTGCACCCACTTTCCTGTAACCACAAACTTCTGCTGAACACTCTAACACTACATTTTTAAACCTACCCCATACCTCTTCGACCCCATTGCCTATGCTCTCATTAGCCCATCTATCCTCCAATAGCTGTTTATATCTTACCCTAACTGCCTCCTCTTTTAGTTTATAAACCTTCACCTCTCTCTTCCCTGATGCTTCTATTCTCCTTGTATCCCATCTACCTTTTACTCTCAGTGTAGCTACAACTAGAAAGTGATCTGATATATCTGTGGCCCCTCTATAAACATGTACATCCTGAAGTCTACTCAACAGTCTTTTATCTACCAATACATAATCCAACAAACTACTGTCATTTCGCCCTACATCATATCGTGTATACTTATTTATCCTCTTTTTCTTAAAATATGTATTACCTATAACTAAACCCCTTTCTATACAAAGTTCAATCAAAGGGCTCCCATTATCATTTACACCTGGCACCCCAAACTTACCTACCACACCCTCTCTAAAAGTTTCTCCTACTTTAGCATTCAAGTCCCCTACCACAATTACTCTCTCACTTGGTTCAAAGGCTCCTATACATTCACTTAACATCTCCCAAAATCTCTCTCTCTCCTCTGCATTCCTCTCTTCTCCAGGTGCATACACGCTTATTATGACCCACTTCTCGCATCCAACCTTTACTTTAATCCACATAATTCTTGAATTTACACATTCATATTCTCTTTTCTCCTTCCATAACTGATCATTTAACATTACTGCTACCCCTTCCTTTGCTCTAACTCTCTCAGATACTCCAGATTTAATCCCATTTATTTCCCCCCACTGAAACTCTCCTACCCCCTTCAGCTTTGTTTCGCTTAGGGCCAGGACATCCAACTTCTTTTCATTCATAACATCAGCAATCATCTGTCACCATTGAGCACAAGAAATCGCCCAATCAATTACAGCCTCTCCTCACTTAGCGACATACTCGCTTACCAATGCCTCGTGACTTATGATGGGCTCTGACCAGTATTCATACTCTAAATAATGCATATTAAAGCTGATTTCATTCTGTTTATTTAAATATACAGTACACTACTGTATAAACATTTAAAATATCGTATACCAAAAATGTTATAAATGGTGCAAAGGCGACATTAAAACAATATCAAAGATGGTTGACACAAACTCTCTACCATTATAGTATGCTCCTCACGAATGATGAATTCATTTAATGATATGTTGTCTTACGAATGGAACTCCACAATAGGGTGAGAGGAGGCTGCATTTCAACTACCCAACAGTGGAGACGCTAACAAAGATTTTCTATACAAAACCAGACAACACTAAATGCACTAGAGAAGGAAGAAACTTCTGCAATTTGTTACCAAGCAAACCCTAAACCAGCACACATGTATGGTTTACCCAAGACTCCATAAACACAATATTCCTCTCAGACCTATCACGTCAGGAATAGGCAGTGCTTCTCACACAAACTAGCCGGAGTTCTGCTAAACATCTTTCCTGCTCTTCTGGGAACCATCAGCCCCGCCATCTTAAACACCCAGGCGACCTTCTCAACCAGATCTCGTAACCTCTCCATCCGTGAATAAGAAACTAAGCAGTTTGATGTGACTTCCTCTTTCACAAAAGTACTCTACCATGTGCTTCATCGAGGTTCTACGACGCAAAGTAAATCTGTGACCTTAATCTTCCTTCTACTCTCCCGGATTTTGTTGATTTGATTGAACTCTGTGTTAATTTCAACTGTTTTTCTTTCAATAACAAGCTCTACAAACAAACCTACGCATGGGAATGGGGCCCCCATAAGTGCCGCCCTAGCCAACTTGTACATGGAACACCGAGTCCGAACACTTCGCCAACATCATCCCTTCAAGCATCACTTGGTTACAAGCATGCGGACGATGTCCCTCTAATAACTCCAAAACGCTTCTTGATGTACGTGGATCTTCAGCGCTCAACGAAAGGAACCGTGATCCAGTTTACACTAGAAGAAGAGTCCAATGATTGCTTACCTTCCTCGACGCCCCTTGGTCTACAGTAAAAGCAGACAACAACCTAAGATTTCAAGTTTATCGGAAACCACTAATAAAAATGATCTCACGCAGACTTCTATTCCAGCCAAGATACTACACTGTGAAATAATACTGGTTTTTCCTAAGAGAGCAATTTAATTTAGGTCCTGAGTTTCTTGACGAGGAATGTACATACATTCACCAAACATTCACTGGAGTTACATTTTCCTTCCTTTTTTCATCAAAAACTGCAAGAAAAGAGCCTTCAGATCACACTCTACGCATCAACACCACTCCCAACAAAGTTATAATTCTTCCCAACAGCCAGGTTGCACTGAACGCCCCAAAAGCACTGCTGCCACCAGAGTCACCGCTTTCTAGCACTTCAACAAAGGATCTAACCAGGACAAAATCTAAGCACCACTAACCAGTCAATGCAGGAGTTTACATCATACTCCTGTGGAGGCTGTGACAAGATTTACGCAGAGGAAACAGCAAGAAATCTCCGACACCCGCCAATGAACACATTGACGCATGTAGGAACGAGTAACTTGAACAACGCCGTACAACACCTAGTCTCCACCAATCGCTCCTAAGGAAACGCAGAGACGCCAATTAGTGATCAAAGAACCATTCTCCGCGAGACGCAGCGTCTCAATCAGCACTGATCGCTGTTTCTCAAATACAATTAAACAAAACAACGCAGCTTCACCATCTCCAAGTTCCAGTAAGAACTCTCCTGAAAACAGTAACCCCACATCACATAGTCTCTCCTGTTATACTACACAAAGCATTACTACAGAGAGTGAATGACTGAAACAAGCTGCTCTTTCCAGTCTATATTTGTCCAACCTATTTTTATGTTACCTAAGTAATAGCTTTTATATCCTTTTATTTTATGTATTTAATTCAATTGCTCTACCATATTGTATTATTTTTATCACTACCACTACTACTAATACTACTACCACTAGTGAACACTTAAAAATGGTACTTCACTGGTATTGAACCTCACTCTGAGCCTTTATATGCCCTCTGTGTCCGCGGTATTGTTTGTAATGGTTTGATAAAGCTCCTGGAGCTAAACGCTGCCACAATAAATGCCTTCACATTAGTTGCACTTGTGTCCTTTTCCTTTACATATTGTCGGTAATTCTACCAACTTTTATTACAATCTGTAAACTATTTCATGTTTCTTCACATTTTTAGGTGCTTTTTTCATATTATCTGTATAAACACCATTGGGCTTGAGAAGGTTAATAATAACAGCCAACAAAAAGAAACTGGTTGGAACAAATTAAGTTTGAGTAATGAGATTCCACTATAAATATCAAGAGATCAAGGCTTGCAATGAAATATCCAAAAGTCAGGTAGTCACATGCTGAATCTCTGTTGATTAGATTTATACCAAAGTGTCTATGCATTAGTTACCTCTTTAATACTCAGTATTAATTTCTTTAGGATTAGCACTTGCCATTCTTCAACTGCTGAAGAACTAATGAAGCATTTGCTTCGTTTTTTCTGCTGCTGTTTCACCACACACACAACGAATACGGGTATTGCCAATCCCAGCCGTATTCTGGTGAAATGAATATTATCAATACAAAAAATATATTTATAAAATTTATCCTAATATTGGTGCTCACCGGAAATGAAACATACATAGCACAAGAGATCTGGATATAAATCACCTGGTATATATTATATTTAGTATGTATATGAAAGGTGATCAGGATAAAAAAATTAGGTAATGAAAGATTGGATATCAGATAGGAGGGAGAGAGTATGGAGGTGAATGTATTCAGATATTTAGGAGTGGACGTGTCAGCAGATGGGTCTACGAAACATGAGGTGAATCACAGAATTGATGAGGGAAAAAAGGTGGGTGGTGCATTGAGGAGTCTGGAGACAAAGAACTTTATCCATGGAAGCAAAGAGGGGAATGTATGAGAGTATAGTTATAAGAGGGGTTGTTGAGGTGGTTTGGTCATTTAGAGAGAATGGATCAAAGTAGAATGACATGGAGAGCATTTAAATCTATAGGAGAAGGAAGGCGGGGTAGGGGTTGTCCTCAAAAAGGTTGGAAGGAAGGGGTAAGGGAGGTTTTGTGGGCGAGGGGCTTGGACTTCCAGCAGGCGTGCATGAGCGTGTTCGATAGGAGTAAATGGAGACGAATGGTATTTGGGACCTGATGATCTGTTGGAGTGTGAGCAGGGTAATATTTAGTGAAGGGATTCAGGGAAACCGGTTATTTTTATATAGCCGGACTTGAGTCTTGGAAATGGGAAGTACAATGCCTGCACTCTAAAGGAGGGGTTTTGGGATATTAGCAGTTTGGAGGGATATGTTGTGTATCTTTATACGTATATGCTTCTAAACTGTTGTGTTCTGAGCACCTCTGCAAAAACAGTGATTATGTGTGAGTGAGGTGAAAGTGTTGAATGATGATGAAAGTATTTTCTTTTTGGGGATTTTCTTTCTTGTTGGGTCACTCTGCCTCGGTGGGAGACAAGCCGACTTGTTGAAAAAAAAAAAAAATAGTTATACCAATGCTCTTATATGGGTGTGAAGCATGGGTGGTGAATGTTGTGACAAGGAGATGTCATGTCTGAGGGCAATGTGTGTGTGAATATACAGACGCCCCCAACTTATGAACAAGTTACATTCCAGAAGGCTGTTCGTATCTTGAATTGTTCGTAAGTCATTATTTTGCCACTTTTCTATTGTTACGATTATTATTAATGTTTTTAATACTATTATCAGTATTATTATTGTTCCCTCTCTGTGCCATTGTTCGTTGAAAACTTAATACTAAAGCATATTTTATTAATAAATACTGTAATAAAAATCTTCTTATCTTTTTAATTGGTACAATAAACTAACATGGCAGTCTGTTCGTATGTCCAAATGTTCATAACTCGAATGTTCGTAAGTAGGGTAGCGTCTGTAATGCAGAGAATTCGTAGATTGGAAATTAAGAGGAGGTGCAGGATTACCAAAACTATTATCCAGAGGGCTGAAGAGGGGTTGTTGAGGTGGTTCGGACATGTAGAGATGATGGAAGAAAATAGAATGACTTCGAGAGTGTATAATTCTGTAGTGGAGGGAAGGCAGGGTAGAGGTCGGCCTAAAAAAGGTTGGAGGGAGGGGGTAAAGGAGGTTTTGTGTGAGAGGGGCTTAGACTTCCAGCAAGCATGCGTGAGCATGTTAGATAGGAGCGAATGGAGACAAATGGTTTTTAGGACTTGACGTGTTGTTGGAGTGTGAGCAGGGTAATATTTATGAAGGGATTCAGGGAAACCGGCAGGCCAGACTTGAGTCCTGGAGATGGGAAGTACAGTGCCTACATTCTGAAGGAGGGGGTGTTAATGTTGCAATTTTATAACTGTAGTGTAAGCGCATCTCTGACAAGACACCCCACCAAGGTAGGGTGGGAAATATCCGATATTTTAATAAAAAATAAAGAAAAAAAATAATACCAATAAAATACAGTATGTACAGTGGACCCTTATTTTTCGTAAGCATCGAAAGTCGTAATTTTCGAAAATCATAACATCTTTTTTTGTCAAAACATTGACTTGCGAATCGTCATCTGACTCGCAAATAGTCGTTCGTCCCAGACGCGTACACATGGTCCTGAGCGGCCTCACACTCCATTCCCAGCCAGTGTGCCATTGTTTATCAGCGAGTGACCATCACCTCACACGTTCATACATAATACAGTGGACCCTCGACTAACGCTATTAATCCGTTCCTGAGAGCTCATCGTTAGTCAAAATAATCGTTAGTCAAGTAATTTTCCCCATAAGAAATAATGGAAATCAAATTAATCGGTGCAAGACACCCAAAAGTATTGAAAAAAAAATTTTAACACATGAAATATTAATTTTAATACACACAAACTGAAGAAGACATGCACAGTTACATGACACTTACCTTTATTGAAGATCTGGTGATGACTGATGGGATGGGAAGAGGGGAGTGTGTTGATGGTCTTAGTGTTTAGAAGGGGAATCCCCCTTCCATTAGGACTTGAGGTGGCAAGTCCTTTTTCAGGGTTACTTCCCTTCTTTTAATGCCACTAGGACCAGCTTGAGAGTCACTGGACCTCTGTCGCACAACATATCTGCCCATAGAGGCCTGTACCTCCCGTTCCTTTATGACATTCCTAACATGTTTCACAACATTGTCAGTGTCACCATTACACACTTGTTCAGGTTTCAGTCCTTCACTGTCTATGTACTCCTCGAATTCCTGCACATATTTTTCAGCTGCTTTTTGGTCCAAACTGGCAGCCTCACCATGCCTTATCACACTACGTATGCCACTACGATTCTTAAATCTCTCAAACCAACCTTTGCTGGCCTTAAATTCACTCCCATCACCACTAGTTGCTGGCATTTTTCTAATTAAATTGTCATGCAACTTCCTAGCCTTTTCACATATGCTCGCTTGAGAGATGCTATCTCCTGCTATCTGTTTTTCGTTTATCCATACCAATAACAGTCTCTCAACATCTTCTATCACTTGCGATCTCAGTTTCGAAAACACAGTTGCACCTTTGGCAAGAACAGCTTCTTTGATTGCCGTTTTCTTGGCCACAATAGTAGCGATGGTTGATTGGGGTTTTGTGTACAGCCTGGCCAGCTCGGAGACATGCACTCCACTTTCATACTTAGCAATGATCTCTTTCTTCATATCCATAGTAATTCTCACCCTTTTTGCTGTAGGGTTGGCACTAGAAGCTTTCTTGGGGCCCATGGTGACTTATTTTGCAGGTGCAATCACTAAAAAGGCTGTGATAATATGAAATGTTCCTATCGTATGCTTGGAAGCGACCGCGGTGGCTGGCTGGCTTGTAAACACTGGCCAGAAGTGGACGCGTCTCAGACGGAAGGAATAGTGTTGGTCGAGTTTTTTAGCGCTAATCGAGGCAAAATTTTTGCGATAAAATGTATCGCTAGTCAGATTTATCGTTAATCGATGCCATCACTGGTCGAGGGTCCACTGTATTCATTTCATAATATTCCATTCATTTTAGTGCTTGCAACTGCTAAATAAGCCACCATGGCTCCAAAGAAAGCCTTTGGTAAACACAGTGAGAAATACAATAGAATTCAAGAAAAACATCATTGAACAATATGAAAGTGGCGTATGTGTGGCACAGCTGGTCAGTATGTATAAGAAACCCCATACAACCATCGCTTCAATTGTGGCCAAGAAAAAGGAAATCAAAGAAGCTGCTGTTGCAAAGGGGGTAAATATGCTCACAAAAATGAGATCACAAGTACTCGAAGATGTTGAGAAGTTACTGTTGGTGTAGATCACTGAGAAACAATTAGCAGGAGATAGGTTTATGCAGTCAATTACTATTTGTGAAAAGGCAAGGCAGTTGCATGACGATCTCATAAAGAAAATGGCTGCAATGAGTGGTGATATTTGTGATTTAAGGCCAGCAAAGGCTGGTTTGAGAGATTTAAGAAACGTAGTGTCATACACAGTGTGATGAGGCATGACAAGGCTACAAGTTCTGACAAAAATGTGACTGAAAAATTCATAAGTGAATTCAAGGGGTACATACAGACTGAACAATTTAAACCCCAACAAGTGTTCAATTGTGACGAAACAGGCCCCTTTTGGAAGAAAATGCCAAGGAGGACCTGCATTACTCAGGAGGAAAAGGCACTGCCAGGACACAAGCCTATGAGAGACAGGCTAACTCTCATGTTTTGTAGTAATGGTAGTGGGGATTTCAAAGTGAAGCCTTTACTAGTGTATCACTCTGAAAATCCCAGAGTGTTCAAGAAAAACAATATCATCAAGAGTAAATTGTGTGCATTCTGGAAAGTTAATAATAAGGCATGGGTCACGAGGGACATTTTCCTGGACTGGCTCAATGAAGTGTTTGGCCCCAGTGTGAAGAAATACCTCCTGGAAAATAAGTTGGAACTCAAGTGCCTCCTGCTGATGGACAATGCACCTGCTCATCCTCCAGAGTTGGATGACCTAATTGTAGAGGAGTTTGGTTTCATCACAGTGAAGGTCTTGCCCCCTAATACCACTCCTCTCTTCCAGCCCATGGACCAGCAGATCATTTCAAATTTTGAAAAACTCTACACCAAAGCAATGTTTCAAAGGTGCTTTGATATGACCTCAGACACTAAACTGACCCTAAGAGAGTTTTGGAAAGATAACTTCAGCATCCTCCACTGCATAGGCCTTATAGGTAAGGCTTGGGAGGGAGTGACTTCCAGGACTTTGAACTCTGCTTGGAGAAAATTGTGGCCAGATTGTGTCCAGAAGAGGGATTTTGAAGAGTTTGGGGCTGACCCTGAGAACCCTATGCAGTTGTGGAAACTATTGTGGCATTGGGGGAATTCCAAGGGGTTGGATGTGAGTGTCGAGGATGTGGAAGAGTTGGTGGAGAACCACAACAAAGAGCTAACCACTGAAGAGCTGCAAAAGCTTCAGCTGGAACAGCAACAGATTGCAGCTCAGCATGTTGCTTCAGAGGAGGAGGGAGAGAAAATGGAAGAAGGTGCCTTCTTCAGAAATTAAGGAGATTTGTGCAATGTGGAGTAGGTTGGAAAGATTTGTGGAGAAACATCACCCTAACAAAGCTGTTGCAAGACGTGTCGGCAACATGTACAATGACAAAGTCTAGTCCCATTTTAGGAAAATTTTAAAGAGATGCCAGAAACAGAGCTCTCTGGACAAGTATTTAGTGCCACAGGTGTGCAGTGACTCTCAAGCTGGTCCTAGTGGCATTAAAAAACAAAAAAGGGAAGTAACCCCGGAAAAGGACTTGGGACCTGAAGTCTTTATGGAAGGGATTCTCCTTCCAAACCTGTAATTAACCCTTTCAGGGTTTCCAATGTACTAGTACAGCTTATGTGCCAGGGTTATTGACTTACTAGTATGCATAAATTCTAGCGCCTTCAGATCAAGCGAGAAAAGGCTGGTAGGCCTAGATGTGAGAGAATGGGTCTGCATGGTCAGTGTGCGTGGTAGGAAAAAATTCGGGAACCCAGTGGTGCATTGTGGGAACGCCATTTTAGTACACCATGTTCACCATGCCTCGTGGTAAGAAATTCCTCACTCCTCAGCGAACTGGGACACTTTTGTTCCCCAGTGACAGTTCTAATACAGATTGAAGTGCCAGTGAAGATGAGTTTCAAGGTTTTGATGAGGTTGTGACTGAAGCTAATGACCATAATACCGGTAATAGTGAGGAAAATCCAGATGACCCTCAACCTTCCACCTCTGGTACTGGGGCTGTCTTGTTCACATTCAGTTGTACCAGAACGAAAGAGGAAACTCGTATTTTCCCATATCCAGGACTCAGATGTGAGCAATGGTGATGATAGTGATAGTGAACATGAACTACAAGCTCTTGAAAACAGCTCCAGTAGCGATACTGAAGTAAAATATTCTCCAGTGAAGCGTCAGTATATATGACAGTATATGCGCTCTGGTAGTGTGCCATACGCTATTCCAAGGGAAAGGAGTACATTTCAGAGTACATCCTGTTGCTGTACAACAGGAACAAATAGTGAAAATGAAGATGATAGTGTTGCAATTGGGGATGGAAAATGTGCATGCATCTGGTGGTCGTAGTGGTGGTGCCAGCCGTGAGGCACCAGCAGCAGGCCATACTGCCACCCACGCTGCTGCCTCAGCTGAACTACAACGAAGGCCACCATCCCCCACCCACCCACCAAACCAGCCTCCACAACCACAACCTCCACAACCACAACCTCCACATCCACAACCACCTGTCAGTATCCAGTACCCACCAGCAGACTGCACCTGGGGATTGGCAGGAAGCTGACAATTTTGTTCCCAATCCCCATCACTTTGATGAAAGTCAAAGTGGAATATGGCCATCTTGTACACTTGGGAACAATGTTACTGAACTAGAATGTTTCAAGTTATTCTTTGACGAACCCCTGATGGAAATTACTGTCAGGGAAAGCAACAGATACTTCGAGTACACCATGGCAAACACAATACTTTCACCAAAATCATGCCTACACCAGTGAAAGGAGACAACTGTGGCTGAGATGTATCTTTTCTTTGCCACAATAATGCTTATGCCACATGTGTATAAGCACAGTGTCAAATCATACTAGTCAACAGACCGCCTGATTGCAAACCCAGGTTTCAGTGATATAATGCGAGTGAATCGATTTGTGCTGCTGTTACGTATGCTTCACTTCTCAGACAAAACCAGGCCTGACAGAAACGACAGGTTATATAAGATTAGGAATGTGTTTGTGTATATGAAACAGAAATTCAATATGTATTTTTATCCCTTCAGGAAGCTTGTTATTGATGAGTCTTTGATTCGTTCAAAGGAAGACTGTTATTTAAGCAGTACATACCAAGCAAGAGGAAATGCTTTGGTATAAAGTTGCTTGTGCTTTGTGACTGCTACAGTGGTCTTGTATTGTATATTACTGTGTACACTGGAAGCAATACATTAAAAGATACCAGGAAGTTATTGGGCATCTCTGGTGATGTGGTTAGAAAAATGATGGAACCATATCTTGGTAAGGGGCATATATTACATACTGATAACTGGTACACAAGCCCCTCACTTAATGATTTTTTGCGAGTGAACATGACAGATGTGTGTGTGGCACAGTGCATGGAAATCGTAAGAATATGCCCAGGTTTGACGCTGGCACTCGTAGAGGTGAGGTGCAGGCATTTGCTGCAAATGACATCATAGCATTTCGGTGGCATGACAAACGAGATGTCACACTGCTGTCATCAGTTCACCCTAACGAAATGACAAACACTGGCAGGCAGAATAGAGAGACCAATGAACCCATTCTAAAACCTGCAGCTGTGATGGACTACACCCTCAATATGCATTCAGTGGACAAATGTGACATGCAGATTGAGTTTGTGCTGATTGTGTTCATATTCTGGACATTTCCATGCTCAAATGTATAAGATGAGGACCAGAAACAAACCACCATATGGCAAATTTTGTTTGTCTGTCATCAGACAAATAGTATTCAAGTACCAAGGAACAACACCTGCATTAGAAAACCGCCCACTAAATTATCAACACCTACCTTCTCGTCTGAGGCATGGTGATCACTTCCTAATAAAACTGCCTGCTACTGTTTTCAAGAAAAAGGCTCAGAAGAGGTGTTATGTCTGTGCACATACAAAAAACGCCCACAACAATGCAGAGACACTCGTTTTATGTGTGAGGAGTGTAAAACACCACTGTGCATGACACCATATTTCAAAGACTTCCACAGGCTGCAGAACTTCTAGAAACATGTCCTGTGACTGTATATGTATATGCAAAATATAGAAAAATAGTAATAAACATTTTACATTGTTCGTTTGTGTAAACAAGTTTTGTAAACAATATAATGACAACAGTATTTGTGCAATTATTGTGTAGTATAGAAAGAGTAAAATTTACAAAATAGTGTTCATATTGGTCTCACAGGCCATAAAAGTTACTTGAAAAGAAAACAAATTTAAAAAATAATAGAAAAAAGTAGAAGAAAATAAAATAAACGATTACCGGGTGACCGGCAGTCGGCGATGTTGCCATATGCGGTTCACTTTCTGTCAACTTCACGCCTCCATATCTTGGTAAGTATTGATGGCAAAAAAAAATTTTTTAGCATATAAAGTTTAGAAAAAAACTCTATCTTTTCATAAGAAAAAATAATTTTTTTTTTTCGATATTTTTCAACCTTGAGAACAAGTCTGGGAGAGGGCCTGTTGACCCTGAAAGGGTTAATCCAACCTCTCCCCTCCTCCAGTCTTCCATACACTAAGAAGAATCGCCAATAAGGGTAACTGTTATGCTGTTAATGTTTTTATTCTTCATGTCTCATTGTTTTAATACTTCTGGGGTGTCTGGAACGGATTAATTGTATTTACATTATTTCTTATGGGGAAAATGGTTTGCATATTTTTTGTATTAGTCAAATTTCTGGAACGGAAATTTACAAAAACGAGAGTCCAATCCCAAAAGGGATATTATCATTCAAATTTTTTGGAAAAAAATTTTTATTTAAAATCAAATTCTCACTTATATACCTTTTGTTTATAAAATTTTTTTTAATTTTACCGCATCAGAGGGGAATTTGGAGGGCACCCCAAACACCCCCCCAAAAATTTATAGCCCCCACTGACCTTCATTTTTGGGGGTGGGGGTGTTTTTTTAAATTAGGGAAAAAAATGCTTTAACCCCAAAATACGGATTTAATTTTTCATCTTTTTATACCACTTACTGAGCCTTTAAAAACAATACAAACCTTTTCCCCAAATTTTTTAATACCCAATTTGGGATTGAATCCTTTAGAGAAAACCCAGCCCCCAAAATCTAGTGGCAACGCAACGGCGGAGTTGAGACTTGCCCCGGGGTTCAATCCCCGGGGTATTTTTTTGAACTTTTATTACTTTTGGGAGTCTTTTAATATATTGGAAGCAAAAGGGACTTTAGCTACTTACAACATTTAATGACAAATTGCCATATCTCCAGTATTGGAGAGAGTCCCAAAAAGGCCCAGTTGATGAAAGGAGGAATTTTTTGTCACAAGCAATTTTGTGGATATGATGTGACAGTGTCGGGATAATTCCCCCGGGGGGAAAAATTTTTTGGTTCCTAAGATCCCAAATTTCAGTTTTTCGTTTATGGACTCTTCACAGAATCCATCTTAAAAGAAAAATACTATACTGTAAAACCCCTTTAATTGGTACTGTGTCACTTTTAAACCCTTCATCAAATTTGGGTATTGTCACAAACCTCAAGCGGTTTTTCCCTTTGTCACTTTTAACCCTTATGTTTTCGCGATATATATTCTTAAGTCAGTGTTTTGGACGATATATACCAATAATTCTAGCTAAATAAAACGGAGAGGGGTGGGCCCAAATGAGAGAAGGGGTCTGTGGGTCAGGGTACTGTAAAAAAACCTGCACCAGTGCAAAAGAGGGGAAAAAACTCCAACTGTTTTTTTTGGAAAAATGCTAAATTTTGGGAGGTGATTTTCCTATTTTTAGGGTTTTATTCTTTTTTGGTCTCATTTGATGAAGGGAAAAATTTTACAGAAAAAATATGTTTTTGATTAATAAGAAAGATTTGAAATTGACTCAAAGTAGGGGAAATGTCGATTTTCCCAAGTTAAAGAGTAAGAAATACACCATACGTCAATACACGTCAAGGGGGGAGCCTAATATTCTTTCATGGGGCACTGATATTATTTAAACCCTTTTTTCAATAATGCAGTAGTCTGCATAAAGTAAACTTCTATTTTTGGTGAAAAAAAAAAAATAGAAAGCAAGAAAATTTAAAGGGGCCCGAGAGGGATAATAAAGATATTTTTAAGGGCCCAAAAATGTCGAAAGTTTATTCAACCTATTTTTAAAATTGGAATTTTTTAATTTGATGAAATTAAAAATTCCCAAAATTTGACCACATTATTAGGGAGTTGAAATTTATATGAGTTTTTGACTCAGATAAAAAAAAGGGAATTTAAAGAAAGCATATTTTGGCTGGGAAAATGCAAGGCCAAAAAAGGGTCGTTGGGGAAATTGCCAGGAAACGCCAAGATCACTAACTGAAGCAAACCCAAGTTTTTGGGTCAAATTTTTATTTTTGGGTCCCACGAAAAGATTTCTATCTCAAAAAAAAATAACTTGTTTTAAAAAAAAAATTTAAACCCAAGAGACACCCGATTTGGGTTTTGTCAAAGGGAATTTTTTGATCAGATTTAACCTTTTTCATTTTTAACCCCCATGATCAAAGCTTTCCACTTAACCTTTTTAATTTCCAACATAGAAATTTGCCCCTCCCGGCCCAAATTTTTAATTTTTTTTTAAAGAAGAGGGTTTATTTAAGTTTTAAGACAAAAAAAAATTAGGATTAGTACTTACCAAGATATAAGCCCACGAGATATAAGTCCCCAATGGAAATAAGTCACTCTGACTTTTTTGGGTTATCCTAGGTTCTCTACATATATGCTGCTATGTATGATAATTCTATGTAACTGTATTTGTGTATACCTGAATAAACTTACTTACTTACTTACTCATTAGAATGAACTGGATGGCCTATTTTGGTGTCATCAGCAAATTTGCTTATGTTGCTATTTATTCCCTCATCTATGTCGTTTATGTCAATTGTGAACAACAAGGAGCCCAAAATTGACCCCTGTGGAACACCGCTTGTGACATGCCCCCATTCTGATTTCTCCCCATTTGTGCAAACTCTCTGCTGCCTATTTGTCAACCATGCCTATACCCAGGAAAAAATTTCTCCTCCTATTCCGTGTGCCTTATGTTTCCTGAATAGCCTCTGATATGGAACACTATCGAAAGCCTTACTGAAGTCCATATACACAATATCATATTCAATGCCATGACCTACTTCGCCAAATACCTTAGTAAAAAAAAGCTAGTAAAATTCGTAAGACAGGAACGCCCCTTTGTAAAACCGTGCTGAGATTCATTAATCAATTTGTGCCTTTCTATAGTTCGAAGCTAAGGACCTGTCACCTGCCATGTAAATAGGCATTACATTTGCCATTTCCACTTGTCTGGCACTATGCCAGTTTGTAGTGATATATTGAAAAGATTAGCCAAAGGTTTGCTAAGTTCCTCTTTAAAGTCCTTTAAAACCGTTACAAACACTTCATCAGGGCCTGGGGATTTGTTAGGTTTTAATTTCTTTATTTGTCTGAGGACCATGTCACTATCCTAATCGTGCATAGTTTATTATCCTCCTGTTCTACATAATTTATTATTTCTGGAATTTTGCTAGCATCTTCCTGAGTAAAATCTGAGAGGAAGTAAGTGTTGAAAAGTTCACACATTTCCTTATCACTGTCAGTGATCTGACCTGAGTTAGTCTTAAGTGGGCCTAACTAATCTTCCTTTTGTATACTTGAAAGAACCCTTTTGGGTTAGTCTTCGAATCCCTTGCGACTTTAGCCTCATAATCCCTTTTTGCTTTTCTTATTCCTTTTTTTTATATCTCTCTCTAACTGAATATATTGATTTCTTAACTGCCCATCCCCTCTTTTGATATGCCTATATATGCCTCTCTTTTGACCAATGAGATGTTGTAATCTATTGTTTATCCATTTGGGATCATTTTTGTTAGATCTAATTTCACTACTCGGAACAAAAGTTGTCTGGGCAGCTATAACTGTGCTATGAAAAAGTCATATTGGCAACCAACACCACCTACCTGACCCATAGTCAGGTTATCCCAATTCTGCCCACCCAGGTAATTTCTCCAGACTCAGCAGAAATCTAGAACAGAGACCTGATTGCAGTTATCTGGGTAATTCCATGATATACTGCGCACACTGAGTGCGCAGACCTATTCTCTCGTATCTAGGCGACTCAGGCCTATTGCGCCAAATTTGAAGGAGCGGTATGCATGCAAACATATATCTATGTTTGGACAGTTTAAGGGTTAAAAAGTAATCCTGAACCATATCAAGAAAGTCACTAGACTCAAGATTTCCTGTCACATTGTTCCAATCAATTTGTCTAAAGTTAAAATCTCCCATTAACACAACATTTTCATATCTAGATGCCTTATGAATTTTGTCCCATAGCAGCTTACTGCACTCCATATCAAGGTTTGGGGGCCTATAAATCACACCCAAAATTAATTTTTCGTGACCCTCGAGAAACTGTAGCCAAACAGATTCTGTGTCCAATGTTTCTAATCTTAAATCTTGTCTAACACAACAATTTAAATTATCTGTGACATACTTCGTCACTCCACCACCCTTCCTACTGACCCTATCAGTGTGGAATAGCTTATAACCCTGTATGTTGCAGTCAGAAGGCATTTCTCTATCTTTCAAGTTGAACCAGGTCTCTGTTATAGCAATAATATCTATATTATCTGCACTTGCAAGTAATCTTAGTTCATCTATATTATTTCTTAGATTCCTACTATTTGTATAGTAAACCTTAAAGAAGCTAGTCACTCGTTGCCCTCTACTATCTCTCTTTGTTGAACAATTGCTTTGCCTTTACTAGCAACTTTATTTTGAATATTGTCTTTTAAACATATCCCTGAGGTATCCTTGTAATATCTGCTGTTTTCAACCCTCATACTGCAGCCTGATTGTTTCCACACACACCCATACCTCTATAATCAACCATCTTTGATATTGTTTTAATGTCACCTTTGCACCATTGACAACATTTATGGTATATTTTTAAATGTTTATACAGTAGTGTACTGTACATTGAAATAAACAGAATAGAGGAAATCAGCTCTAATATACATTATTTAGGTATGAATACTGGTCAGAGAGCCTGTCGTAAGGCCAAGGCATCAGTAAACAAGTACGTCGCTAAGTGAGGAGAGGCTGTATAAAAAGAAAATATTTATTTTCCAATAAGATATACATCTGTATTAGAGAGTTTGATTTACATTACTAGTTTCTTACAAGAAAAAGGTAATAGTTATGTAATGCATTTCTAATTTTTTATTGCTCTTTCTAATTTTTTTTATTGCTAAGAGTATTGAGTGACCTATGTGGTCAAAGTGCTCTCTAAAAATGACAGCTACTTCTACAAAAGTCAAATTATTATTTAAAAATTAAAGAAATAAATAACCAAAAAATAAAGTTTAAATAAGACATGACTTACGAATATAGTGATTTAAAAACAAAATATGATATAATTATAACATCGTGTGTCTCGCATTTCATAAGTTCCACAATGTCAGCCAGGGAAACCTCATTTTCAGAGACGGTCATGATGAAATTTCATATAGTAAAATGAGTTTTTAATGTGGATTTTTATAGCTATTTAACCCCTTGACTGTCGCGGTCGTATCTATACGTCATAGGAGATACAGTGTTTGACGTATCTATACGCATAAATTCTAGCGGCTTCAAATCAAGCAGGAGAAAGCTGGTAGGCCCACATGTGAGAGAATGGGTCTCCATGGTCAGTGTGCACCATATAAAAAAATCGGGGAGCCAGTGGTGCATTGTGGGAATGCCATATCAGTCGTCCTTTTTCAGCATGTCTAGCGGTAAGAAATATGTGACCCCCCGGCAAATCTGGGACTCTTCTCTTCCCAAGTGATGCTCTAACACAGATGGAAGTGTCAGTGAAGATCAATTTCATGATTTCGAGGAGTTTGAGACCAAAAGCAATGGAGGAGGAGGAGGAGGAAGAGGAGGAGGAGGAGGAAGAAGAAGAGGAGGAGGAGGAGGAGGAAGAAGAGGAGGAGGAGGAAGAAGAGGAGGAGGAGGAAGAAGAGGAGAAGGAGGAAGAAGAGGAGGAGGAGGAAGAAGAGGAGGAGGAAGGAAGGAAGGAAGGAAGAAGAGGAAGGAAGGAGGAAGAGGAAGGAAGGAGGAGGAAGGAGGGAAGAGGAGGGAGGAGGAGAAAGGAGGGGAGGAGGAGGAAGGAGGGGGAGGAGGAGGAAGGAGGAGGGAGGAGGAAGGAG